>NW_024412397.1:41838934-42195423 GCF_014898765.1 Herpailurus yagouaroundi | reverse complement strand
TATATGTATATCATATATACATATATAATATGTATATATGTATATCATATATACATATATCATATATCTCATATATAGATAGAGAAGAAACTGGTAGCTGCCAGAGAGAGGAGGATGAGGAACGGGGAAAATAGGTGAAAGAGAGAGGGAGGTACAGGCTTCCGGTTATGGAATGAATAAGTCATAGAGACAAAAGGCACAGCCTAGGGAAGGCAATCAGTGTTATTGTAGTAACCTTCTATGGTGACAGATGTTAGCTACACTTGCGGTGAGCACAGCATAACACATAGAGTTGTCAAATCATTATGTTGTACCTGAAATTAATGTACCTGAGATTAATGTAAATTAATGTACCTGAAATTAATGTGTGTCAACTGTACTTCAATTTAAAAGGGGGGGGGTTGGTTAAAGTGTCTAAACTTGGTAAGTATTTGAAGGAATTGAAACTTTTAAGTTGTTAAAGAAAATATAAAGCCTACATCAAACACTAAGGCACCAAAAAGATGTCATCAGAAATATACAAAAGCAAAGTATGCAAACCTAAGAGAACACTCTTTGGAGATAACATTTTAAGGCATTTTGGGAAAAGGACACCTGCTCCATGGGAATTCTGAGGGAAGAGTATCAGATTCGCCAACTCGCTGAAAAGGATCATTAGTATCCAGACATCTCTAAGCATGTCCTTTCTGGTTTCGTCTTCATGTTTAAGATCCCATATGTATGTCCACTGGAGTGTGCGTTGATCTCAGTACAACTACACCAAATATTTCTCTTTTTTCTTTCTAAAAGTACTTCTGTTTGGGAAGTCATTTAGGGACTTATTGAGTATACAGTTTGTAAGCTTATTGTGTCTGGCTGTCCAGTGTTAAATTATTGCCACCATTGACATCCTTGTTCCTTCTGTCTATACATTTACACAGTGAAGCCCAAAGCACCGGTGATGTCAGAAGCCCCAGGGCATATTTCAAAAAGGGATCAAGACCTGGCAGAGAGAATGGGTTTCATCTGAAAGAAACCTGCTCACTGCTAAAACTTCTGCTCTTTGCTTCCTTTCCCAGTCTTCCCTGAGTAAGCAGGAATAAAATTAGCAAGCTCTTATGCCACACGTATTATGAACCAGAGAAATTTTCATCCTGCTTTACCTATACAAACTCACTGACTGCGTACAACCCCACGAATTAGGTACTCTCATTGTCCCCAGAGGAGAAATTGAGACACAGAAAAGCAGCCAGCAAATGCTGGAACCTGCTTTAAAATACAATTCAAAAAAATAAATAAAAAATAAAACAAAATACAGATAATCTGTTTTCAGAATCTGTTTTCAAGCCAGTATACCGTATTGCCTCCCACCACAAGAAGATGCCAATTCCTCCCACCAGAATGAGATAAGGATTCACCTACAACCCCTGGAGAAGGAAAACTTAAGATGAAATGTTGGGGATTTTTCAAAGAGGAGAGCATACATAGTCTCAGCTCAGGGGAAAGATTCAAACCTGCAATTATTGCTAATTAAAATTCTCTTCTTGTCTGAGCTTCCTCCAAAGGATGTCACCGTATACCGCAAGACATAAACAGATCTTTCAAGCTAAACACAGGTCTCCCAAATTGGTGTTAACCAATATGTTAATAGGAGGCATCGGGACCTCTCTCTCAGCAGCTATGTAAAACAAGCCCTTCTGTACCTTCGCCTTTGCTGCCTAGATGTTTAGTCAGCCCATGTTTTTTTTTTTTTTTTTACTTATAGCCCTAAACTTTATTTTTAAACTTCAAAACTCTTCTGCAATATTGACCTGTTCTCATGGTACTGCCGATGATTCTAAAGAATTCTGCTCTTCCCTGGGTCTCCCCCACTCTTCTCGGGCTCTTACACAAAGACACGAGCCCATGCCTATATCTGGTACTCATCATCCCTCCCCAGAACCACATCCAGAAGTCGTCAGACGTTACCACGATGTCATTTGGCACGGGCAGGGAAAGACAGGCTTCTTTCCTGGCACCTGCAACTCGCTTGAGCACTACACCATAGAAGTATGTAGGCATAGGAACAAACTAGAGTCAAAAAAGGTTTTATTTCAATAGTCTATGTTCCTGAAACAACCATGTTCAAATGCAACAATATTGCATTGGTTTTAAAGGCCTGTCTTTTTCTTGTAACCAGTGAGACATCCAGGCCCCTGGACGTCTTGCGGTCTTGCACATATCGGTAAATTTCCCTGCATGAAGGGAAACAACATGTACTGTATTTTAGAACTTTTTTTTCACACAGCTTAACAAGATTTACATAAAGTAATAAGAATAACATGGTTGGAGAATTTTGGGGGGTCGATTTTAAGCAGCGAAGTAACTGAAGTTGAATGCCAGAGTAAGTTCCAGGTGACTGTGATTTTTTTTTTTTTCTCTTCAGTAAAGACTTACTGCGATGATAACTTGATCACGAGTTTGATAGAAAAATGTGGGCCTGGGTACTGTTCCTAATCAACAGCACCACCTTCTGTCTGTAGAAATGTCAGATGCTGGTGAACAGATAGCTCGCTTTGCCCTGTGTCAGCCTCACTGGGGACTGAGACAAATTATGTAAATCCCATTTCTCCCTTTACCTTGATGTCGATGAAATCAAACTAATTTTTAAGTAGTGCCAACTGCATATTAGGACACATAAACTAAAAACTTCAACTGAGAATAGCACACAGAAAGAAACATCCCAGCTGCACTATAGTTCTGCTAGAACGGCTAAACTCCTCCAGATATATCCCTTTATCTAGTCCTTCCACATGGAAATTCTCCAAAAGAGCAAATTTTGCAGGTTTCACAGAAAGGAAAGCGTGAGCTCTAGTTTGTTGCGGTTGGAATGATTTAGAAACCATGTCTCCAATCTCTGAGTCATATCATAGTGGCAAAATCCAGAGATCCAGAGGTGTGAGTAAAATCACAAGCTCTTTAAGCGTGTATACCTTCCAAATAAAGAACTATGTTTAAAATACATAGTCACTCTCTTCTACGGTCTAGTTCAGATGAGTAAAGTAACTGAAGCCTTGAACAATTAAAGAAATTATAAAGGAAAAGTTAATTTGCTACCAAATTCATAAAACTCATGAAGTAATGCAATGAATAGCAATGCAAACAAGAATGTGGAGAAGGTCCCAGCATGTATCTAAGTGGTACTTGGATATATCCGGGTAAGCCCATAAAACAGGGAAAGTCTTGCCCTAGGAGTCTGCCTTCAGGAAGACTCCTAGAAGAACTCATCCTGAGGCAGAGTGAATCCAGGCACCATGATCTTAAACCACTCATGCATCTTCAGCTGTTAACAGTAGGAAGATTCTGAAAGCATGATTTTGTTCCTCAGATCTCCCTCCTACACATTTCTGTTGTAGAACAAGGGAACTACGTAAAAAGTGAGAAGGCTAGGGCCCTAAAACCCTGTAGCACATCGAAATCTCCGCCGACCTACACCTATAAGAACATCACACCAGAGGAGCAAGACTTTCTCTCCAAATTTGCCACACCATTGAAATTGTAGAAATCGTGTTTGTTGTTAATGATAGTGTCTGGCAAAGCATCTCCGGTGCTTGGGGAGAGAACTTTGTGGAAGATGCTTTTGGTGAATCCATTAAGAAAAAAAAAAGAGAAAAAAAAAGCCATCCTAGCAGGACTTCTGAAAATAAGTGGCAGCCCAAATGGGCAGGAAGGTGTTTGTAAGGAGGAAGGATTTTCAGGGGGTAGAGAGGGAGGGAAAAAGAGGCGGGGGTGGGGGGGTGGAGAGGGAGAGAGACAGAGAAAGAATCCAATGTCAGTTACCACTGGTATCGTAAACTCATCCATTCCCAGTGGTGAAATCATACAGTCCAGGTGTGAGCACAGGAAGAAAAGGATACATGTCATGAAATTTTATATTTCTCAGAGGGTCTCAATCATGTAACCATTCTTCCGGAAGTACCTCAACATAGAGTACTGCAGAAAGTTATCAGTTAATTTAAGATGGATCCTTCAGGCAGAAATGAAATTTTTCTCCTAAAAAATACCCATATTGCCTGTCAAGTCAACCAAAATTCACCAGAGAATTCTGCAACTCTTCCATTTACTTTTGGCTAGATAAGAAGACCTTGATGTTATGAAAGAGTTTTTTTCACAGCCTGAGGACATAGAAGGGAATAAATGATCTCTTGCAGTCCCTTCTTATTTGTGATTCTATTTGTTCCATTGATTAAAACTTTCTACAGAAAGGAGTTCCAATTAGAGCCAGAAGTTTCCAGATAAATTAGTGACAAAACCCTACCCAAGTCCCAAAGTCATTGATTCCAAAGGACTAAGCCACAGTGTCGATATGCCTGTGTACATGAGAGAAACCAAAATTGTGCCGTGTATAGAAACTTAGGTGTCCTGAATGTCATTTCAATGGCAAACAAGTGACCCTTTTTCCAGTATAGAAATGTTTACATATATCTCAATCATTGCAATTCAATTTTTTTAAATTATTGGCTTCAAGAACCCATTGATCAATGCCAAAATATGAACAGAATCATAGGTTGCTATAAAAAAGTATATAAATTAACCATCAGGTAGAAATATTAGTAAACATTCCATAATTTATATCTCTCTTTAATTTTTCACAGTCTACATTAAAACCTCATTATAAAGTTCTCAGAACCAACATTCATGATGCTATATTTTCTTAGTTTCCCTCTTATAACAACCCTGTCTCTGAGAAAATCATTCTTGTTGTAAATATCACTTTAAGATATGCCTGCTTTTCAAAGATGCTGTTAATGAGAGGTAAGTGTTGTTTTAAGGGAATATGCCTTAAGTTTCCCAAAGAGTAGATCCATGTCAAGGTATTAATTAGCAACGTAAATTGAAACTTAGAGGATTTTATTTATTTACTTAATTTTATAGCTGATTATCTGAACAAGTACCTCTCAGCACAGTTGCCTATGTTGTAGACTTATAGAGAATCTGTCAGCAACACACAATGACCTGAGCCAGCAGAGCCACAGCCATTCAGTTTACAAAAGTACCATCTGCTTTGTTAACCCAGTCTAGATGGCTGTATCTCGTGTCTCCTTTTGCCCTTGTTCCCTTCTAGTCAATCCAGGGAAAACAGAGTAGCTTTCCATTCAAAACTGCCCCTTCTCCTTTAAATTTCAATCCTATTCTTAATACGAAATGGCATCAGGGACAGATCTTACAGGACAGAAGGCAAAATGTTTAGCTCCTAAGATCCTTGCTTAACTATATAGCACTGGCTTATTTGGCCGTTACAGTATTGGAAAGAAATTAAGTATGTGAACTCTTTCTGCCCAGATCTAGGACCCTAAAGGTTAAGAAAGCTACAGTCAGTTCTAAATAAACCCTTACATGAGGGAAACTGGTGTTATAAAACCAGCCTTTCCATACCTCCCTCCTAAAACTCAAATCTGATCAAGATGTGGATTACAAAACACTAGAGTAGGTGAACTTCAAGGAACTTTAAGGAACCCATTAAAGGGAAAGACCTTCCAGTCCAAGAAAGTCTCGAGGACATTCTCTTGCAACCAGAGAGCCATAAATAGGAAGTTTTGTTTCTATCTTTCTCATAAATACAAAGACTGTCTTTGGTCAGATTGAAATCAGTCCACATTAGATACGCATTTGATTAACTTCTATTTAAACCTATGCTATTAACTTCTGCTATTAATAATAATTTTTTCATTGGTATAGCAAAAATACAACTTGATAACAATATCACAATAATGCAAAAAACACCCTGCTACTTTTTCCCTATTTGCATTAAATTCAACTACGGAAGAATAGCAAGACACTGTTAAGCCAGCACCAGTTTACTCCAGTATTAGAGCCACGGGAAAGTAATCATTCATTAAGAACAGAGCTATATATGTAATACGATAGGCAAAGTTTCAGTTTAAAAGAAATTGTTAGGATTTAGCGATGCTAAAGAAATTTAAATTACACTGTTCCTTTCTAAGTTTTTAAAAGGGCACATGCCAACTCTTTATATATTACACACATTTCCTCTGACTCTACCAGCCTTCTGCTAAATCACAGAAATGAGCATTAAACGTATTTATCATATTTCTTCTTTGGGTATTTGCTCAAATATATGAGCTGCCTCGTTGAAACATCCTCCTGGTGTCATAAATTCCAAAGAAATCACTGTCTTTTTTCAGAACATCTGCTAGACACTTTTTTTTCTTTTCTGGCATGAAGAAAGGTCTCAACCAAACATGGGCAAGAATCATTTTAGAAGATAAATAAAGGACTATTCATTTACAATTAAATTATAAGGAAAGTCAAGTCATCTGAAGTAAATGAGAGCTCTTTTTTTCTTTTTTTTTAATGCAGGGGAGCTAAGAGCCTGAAAAATCATTATAGCTTATTTTACATTGGAGAATTGTGAGGTCAAGCCATTAACTTTGTGAACTTGTGGAGGTTTCCCAGAAGCTTACTCAAATCCACTCCTAGGCCAATGTTAAAGTTATTCAACTCATTAGCATAATAACATAAATGACCATTTGCAAAATGAAGACTGGCATGAGTTTCTAAACACTGCTAGTAAAACCTCAGGGTCACATTGAAAAATGGTAAAATGACAAATTAAGAGTCTACACCAGGTAAGTCTACACCAGGTAAGAGATAAGTAGGTTTTTAATTCTCCTGTATAAAATGACTAGCCCTATTTCTCCGTGTAAACTTGTTTTTATAATAATTACTACAATTAAAAATTAGTAAATTTTACAAGTAATGAAAAATGGACTTAGGCTGAAAGGAAAATGAAAACACATATGTTTTTATTAAATGCTCTTGAAGCACTTACCAAGTAAGATTTAAATTGCTTTATGTTGCTTGCCAATTAACAAGGGAAAAAAATGAGATAGTGAATAATACATTTTAAACAATACTTTCCTTCACTTATGCCAAGCTAAATCATAGGCATATTTAAATCAAGGAACTGAAACAGATGAAAACGTTTAGTCATGATAACTCTTGGCATTCATAACAATTTTGAGTCTAAATTCATAGCTTTTATGTATGCTCCATCATGATTTTTCCTCCAGCCAAACATCTAATATGTAAGAAAAAGATATTACTTCATCAATGCCTAAGAAATGCCTAGAGAGAATAATGTATATTAAAATTCCTATATATGACTTGGTCAAACCACAGAATCCAAGAAGACTGTATTACCATAAAAAAGCAGAGCACTTATTCAAAACTTCAGATTAGAAATGCTGACAGACAATCATTTAAACCGCATGGATTATGCAGAGATATATTCAGACAGGCCTAAATTCTGACCTCAGTTCTACTAATCTCATATGGTGGTAGTCAGGCTTAAATTGGGTAATGTAAGTAAAGTACCTAGAGCCTATTGCTGCAAATAAGATTTTCTTGTATTTTATTCAAATAGTTGATAATGAATAGATACTTAGGGCATACTTTGTAGAAAATACTGTTAGACCCTACAGGGGATACCATGAAAGTGTATGACATAATTTCTGCTTATATAAAGATGGACAGTTAAGAAACATTTGGTTAAATTAAAATTTGGGTCGATAAAATCTGTAGGATCTAAGAAGATGTAACGATCAAAAAATTAGGAAAATGGAATGCCTGGGTGGCTCAACAGGTTAAGCGTCCAACTTTGGCTCAGGTCATGATCTCACGGTGGTGGGTTCAAGCCTTGCATCAGGCTCTGCGCTAACAACTTGGAGTCTGAAGACTGTTTCAGATTCTGTGTCTCCCTCTCTCTGTCCCTCCTCCACTCGCTCTCTGTCTCTGTCTCTGTCTCTCTAAAATAAATAAATATTTTTTTAAAAAAATTAGAGAATCATAACATCAGAAAATGTTCTCACTGGAAGAAATCTTAGAATTGTTATTTGAAACATCAACCAATATAGAATCCTTCTGAGATCATCTTTTATTTCCCAAGTTATAAAGATCTCTAGCTTTTTTAAGTCAAAATCTCCTTTTTTGGTATTTCCCAACACTAGAGCCAGTTTCACCTTCTGCAAAGACTACAAAATTTAGATATTTCGGGGCACTTGAGTGGCTCAGTTGCTTGAGCCTCTGACTTGATTTTGGCTCAGGCCACGATCCCAGGGTCGTGGGACAGAGCCTCGCATCAGGCTATGCACTGAGTGTGGAGCCCGCTTGGGACTCTCTCTCTCTCTCTCTCTCTCTCTGCCCCTCCACCACTCCTACTCACCCTTTCCAAAATAAAAAAATAAATAAATTAGTTTAATGTTTTTAATTTAGATATTTCAATGTTCAGAGATTTTTCTGAAAGATAAAAGTTTAAGATAAATATATTAACAAAAATGATTAATAAAATTAAGGAAACAGTTTTATTCTTATCAACAGACGCCGTTCACCACTATTTTATGTTGTTTTAAGAAATTTATTATCTATATGTTCATCCTCTAAGTCTGCTGCAGAGTTAATTCTTCACTAATTATTTGACTTGATGTCATCTTGAAAAGCTACATGCGACTAACACAGATTCATTAACTTCTTCATTTATTCAACAAATATATATGGAATACTTCTATGTGCTAAGCAATGTTATAAGAACGAGGATGGAGCAGTGAATGTAACAGATGAAAACTGGCTGCCAACTTATCCCTCAGAGATCATGTTGACAAATGTGGGACAAATATTCACCTTCTATTTGCCTGACTCTTTCTTCCCAATATGCAAAGGAATAGAAACATTCCATGCCCGAAGACCTCACAGAGCGCACGTAGAGATCCTCACTAATAGTGAATTCCTAAAGCCTAGGGGGGAATAAAGTAATTTGTATTCTAATTCCAAATTCATGAAGAGTCTTACAGTGTCAAGGAAAATTGTACTCTTTGAAGATGATCTAAGTAAAGATATACAGTTCTGCCAAGTACGCTCAGATTACTATAAACTCTTTTCTCTTACCAATTCTTGAAAATGAGGATATCCTTTGCTTTGACACTTGTTTTATGTTACAGTGATATATCTTAAAGAATTGGTCTTGGCCAAGTAATAAAAATACTAAACCCTTTGTTTTTTTGTTTGTGTACAGCTCAGAAAGTATCTTGTCTGCTGTCATTAAAATTGCTGGGCTAATAGTAAAAACTGAAGAGTTTGACTTTCAAACAGATCTGTTTAAATAATTGAGAGTTCTGAATGCTTGGCCACTTTTATAAATCACACAAAATCCTTGAAACTTTGCAACTGATGTACATCAAAAGAGCGGAATCTGGAGCTTTTTGTCAAGTAAATCAAGCTGAGAATTTTGACATTTTTGCAATTTATTTTATTTTGCTAGTAATGTATTGAAAATATCTCCTAAAAACACAATTTTGCTCCATATGCATCACAGAAGAGCTCAAAGAAATACCATATGAACTAGTTTCTGCACTAAGCTTGGATAAAATGGCATCTGGTAGTATTCAAAGGTAGCACCCTGCCTGTCTTCCTGTGCAAATTCTGTCTGATACTATTCCCCTAGTTTGGGAGAAGAAAGCTCTTTATTTATTTACACTGTTAACAAAATAGCACTGACCCTTTAGTTCTTTCCAGTTCTTTTCATAATAATTTGGTCATCAACCATACCACTAGACCATCCATTTCACATGCAAAAATACTATTTCCCCACAGTTGACAAAGCAGTACTATGCACGAGGATCCTAGAATTTATCTCCATAGACTACAGAGGAGGAGAAAGGATAATATTCACATTTCTTCATATTATTTTCATTCTATTCCCCAAAGACTTCCTGGTCTTGGTCTGTCTGTGCTTAATTACTCTTGTTATACTCTGTATATAGGCTTAATCTGTTCCTATGAGCATTACCAAACACTTGTGTTCTCCTTTTCCTCCAGGAATCTATGTAAATAAATGTTTTCCCACTGGATGTTGTAAATAGTTCCCTGGTTTCTCATTCATTAAAGTTTCTGTATAATCTTACAGGTGTTTTAGCCAAGCAAGTCATTTGAATCTATTTCTTCATCTCTAAAAATGGAACGCAATTCTTAGGTTATAGGGCTGTTAGAAGAATCACATTAAATACTACATGTAAAGCACTGGCACTGCATTGTGACAAGCTGGCAAAAAGTATTTCCTAGGCTTGTTCTGTTACTTAAGCTTCTCTTATTACCTACTGCCCCCAAGCCACCACCATTGCCCATCCATCACCTATATGCTTGTGCGCTGTTCTGCTTTCAATAGATCAGTTTTTGATTCATTATTCTGCTGATCATTTATTGCTTATGAATTTATGGTTGCATCTGCTTCACTGTAATTAACATTTATATGAGATTTTTCTAAACAATAACATAAATACAGAGATTCACCATATAAATTTATTTCTCTTATCAGAAAGTACTTGTTCCTTTCTCTATGTTATTGTAACCTTTTTGTAATTATAAGTATTGTTCTTGTCAACATCTGCATTATATATGTGTGCATATATATATATATATACACACATATGTAGCATAGATACACAAATGTGTGTGTAGAGAGAAAGAGAAACAGAGACAGAGAAAGACACACAGATAAAAAGGGAGAGAGGGATATTAATTTTTGAAGATAGAAATAAAACTCTATTTACCATTATGTTAACAATGAGACCTAATGGGGTATATTACACATAGCATCATAATCTTAAAAATGTTTGCTGAATTAAATTTAATACGGACAGAACTCATAAATCACAAAATAATAGGATGCCACAAAAGTGTGACAAATCTCATGGCATTTATTCAATTGACAATTCCATTCTTGTCCCTTGAACTTCAGTGTGTCCGTTATACCACTTAGACTGATGTCTTGTCTAACACCTGCTCTCTCTTGCTGCGTGGACCCAGTAGAGGACCTCTTTTTGCCATGAGTAGAAACCCCAAAGAGGCAGAAAGAGATTATTCGTTTCCTTCTGTTTCTTTCTGATAACCCACAGTGCCTAGGGCTCTGAACAAATTGGGCACTCAATAAAAGTTATTAATTGTCACTTTCAGTTAACTGAGATCTCTCATATTCCCAGCATCAGACACCTGCCTGAAGAGTTCTGCCTCCGAAAACTCACTGGACCAATACTGATGGGGATGTGGTGGGGGGTGTAGAGGGAGACACAGTCATAGTTTGCCAGTGGCCAAGTACCACTGGGCTTAGGTTCTGTCAAATTTCCTGGGAGGAAAACATTTTGGCTGTGTTAATAAAATCATATTAATTATGTTAATTCACTCAGAGATGCCTGTCCAAGTCAATTTTATTGCTATCACAGAAAATTGCTTATGAAGTCACATGACAAATACTTCCCTAAAATGAATTGAGAATATAAAGTCTCATTCTTTCTTGATCCCCATAATACACATTCATGTTGCCACGGTGTCAGACTCCATAACAACCCATTTGCAGCAATTCTGTCCATGCATAAGTTAGTGTTACATTTAACAACTCTCAATGCTTTGAAGTGCTCACTTCCTAACGATATTCATCATTTTTTGGCACCTCTAACTATCTTTTGGCATGAAATAGACAGAGTAGAGCTTTACCAATCATCAATAATGAACCAAGAGCAAAGTAAAAAGCTTTAGTACTATAGGGACAAAGGATAAATCTCTTGATGCACAGGAAAAAAAAAAAATATATATATATATATATATATATATCAACTGTGAACCACATAATGAAACTGCAACCTAATTAAGGCTTTAGCACTGTTTGAATTTTGGTTTGTTTCTGGAAAAAGAAGAGAAACATTATAATTAAAATAAATAATATGACATAAATGTTTATTAAAAATGCAGTAATGTATTTAAAATACAATTCAGTTTTATATTTTAGGCCAATTAGTGAACAGTTACAAAGGGAAAAAATAAGAAACGGCAAAAGATATATGCAGGGTTTTTTTTTAAAGCACAGACAATAAAGGAAAGAGACTCAGAGGAATATTGATACAAACAAAATGTTTTCATACAAGTTTTATTTTGTAAGCTATAAGAAAATTCTTCCCCAAGCCTTTAGAATTTGTGTTCTTGAGATGACAGGGGAAAAAAAGAAAAGAAAAGAAAAGAAAAGAAAGTTCTAACATTTGTCACCTGACCCATTGGTATAAGAAACCATGAGCCATATTCAGGAATTGAATGTTGAAAAAAGCAAAGTGTTTTAGCATTTTAATAGGGCTAATTGGATTATTAAGTTATAATGGCAAACTAACACTTGATTAGAGCAGCAATAAGTTAATTATTAAGTTTATGATAATAGATCAATCAGGACAAGGACTAAAATGCAATTAGAGAAAGAGGATAAAATTGATTAGAAGTAGGTGAGTCAAGAGTTACTAAAAATAAAAAGCAAAGACAATCCACTTGGAAGAATAGGTAACAGTAAAAGCAAACTTTAACACTTAACGAGATCCTACAAGGTTCTGCAACAAAGAAAACATAAAACAGGATGCATAGTGAAGCAGAAATTATTCTTAAATATCTTTCAAAGAGTTTGTATCCTGGAAATAGGAAAGTAAGAATTACCCAAAAGAAGGCAAGTTTCAAGCAGGAAAGCTTGGATGAGTGTATTGTGTTTCACATCAAAGGGAACAGCCACTCTGGAAAGCAGTGTGGAGGTTCCTCAGAAAATTAAAAATAGACCTACCCTATGA
Organism: Herpailurus yagouaroundi; assembly: GCF_014898765.1. NCBI lineage: Eukaryota > Metazoa > Chordata > Mammalia > Carnivora > Felidae > Herpailurus > Herpailurus yagouaroundi. The sequence goes on along the minus strand of NW_024412397.1, from coordinate 42,182,794 downwards.
CTCAGCAATAGCACTGCTAGGAATTTACCCAAGGGATACAGGAGTACTGATGCGTAGGGGCACTTGTACCCCAATGTTTATAGCAGCACTCTCAACAATAGCCAAATTATGGAAAGAGCTGAAATGTCCATCCACTGATGAATGGATAAAGAAATTGTGGTTTGGGGCGCCTGGGTGGCGCAGTCGGTTAAGCGTCCGACTTCAGCCAGGTCATGATCTCGTGGTCCGGGAGTTCGAGCCCCGAGTCAGGCTCTGGGCTGATGGCTCAGAGCCTGGAGCCTGTTTCAGATTCTGTGTCTCCCTCTCTCTCTGCCCCTCCCCCGTTCATGCTCTGTCTCTCTCTGTCCCAAAAATAAATAAACGTTGGAAAAAAAAATTAAAAAAAAAAAAAAGAAATTGTGGTTTATATACACAATGGTGTACTACATGGCAATGAGAAAGAACGAAATATGGCCCTTTGTAGCAACGTGGATGGAACTGGAGAGTGTGATGCTAAGTGAAATAAGCCATACAGAGAAAGACAGATACCATATGTTTTCACTCTTATGTGGATCCTGAGAAACTTAACAGAAACCCATGGGGGAGGGGAAGGAAAAAAAAAAAGAGGTTAGAGTGGGAGAGAGCCAAAGCATAAGAGACTGTTAAAAACTGAGAACAAACTGAGGGTTGATGGGGGATGGGAGGGAGGGGAGGGTGGGTGATGGGTATTGAGGAGGGCACCTTTTGGGATGAGCACTGGGTGTTGTATGGAAACCAATTTGACAATAAATTTTATATATTGGAAAAAAAAAAAAAACAAAGGGCGGTTCCAGTGACATGGCAACAGAACAGGTGTCCCCTTCTCCATGACTCTAGCTGGCTAAGAGATGCTCCTCTGAGAAGACTCTTCAAAACTGACGCTATATTGGGGCACCTGGGTGGCTCAGTCCGTTAAGCATCTGACTTCAGATCAGGTCATGATCTCCTGGCTTGCAAGTTTGAGATTGACTCTGCTGTCAGCAAGGTGCCGGCTTCAGACCTTCCGTTCCCTTCTCTCTGTCTCTCCCCTTCCCCCGCTTGTGCTGTCTCTCTCTCTCTCAAAAATAAACATTTTTTTTTAAATTGACACTATTTCGATACAATTTTAAACATAATATATGGCCATGAGGGGTACAACTGTGATGAAAAGTAATTAGAGGAGCAGTATGAGAACAAGATCATGAGAATCAGAGAGTGTAGGTAGGAGAGGCACATTTCAGGCAAGGCGCACATCCACCGCTGCTATCTGCCAGACTCCCCCCGCCCCCAACTTACTTTTAATTCTCTGCACGAAGGAGTTTGCATAGAGCGAAAACTAAAAATATTGAAGATATGTAGAAGTCGGTTTAGGCTCAATTGACTTAAACAGTTTCTTCTCCTACTGTGTAAAAGCACTTTGTTATTTTGTAATTAGACATGTTTAATCATGTTGTCTAGGGAGAAAGTTTAACTTAAAAGTAGACTTTTAAACATCGGTACGATTGATAGGCAAATGATGTAAATTTAACACACAGTCCTCGGACTCGATTCTCAAAGTTAACAGTCCAACATATCTGATCCAATTCTTTTGAAATCTAACTATGGTCATCAACCATAATCAAACAAAAGCAAAGCTCAAAACAAACCAGTTATGAAGTTACTCTGTGTGTGTTTAAATAGATATCAGGATTGTATCCTAATGCATTTAACTATTTATACATTTCAGGCATTCTGCATCACAGTATTTTCATAAGTGTTTCTAACTAACACATTCTAATTAAATATTGGGGGAAAAATGCTCTGATCTAATTTTAGTATTTTAGTTGGAAACCGATCATCCGTATATATGAATTCAACCAGTACATCTCTCTGTTAGCTGGTTGAACATTCCAGAGGTGCTAATATCTTCTAAAAATATTAAGAAATAATAAGATTTTTGTGGGTTTTTTTTTCCCAAATATTCTCCAGAGTACTTTACTCTAATTCTTTGTATACTGTATGGTGATAATGATGGCCTTGTTATCACTGATACATATTTTGTAGGTTTATTTAAAAATTTTAATAACTTTTATAAGAAGTATGATTTGTGCTCAATTAAAATATCTGGAATATGATTGGAAAATTATATAATTAATTTAAATATACCCATATCCTCCCATTTACCACAATGGCCTTACCATGACTCTCAGCTTGACTAAACTGTAGACAGGTTTCTTCCCAATTCTAGAACACTGACCTTCCTTTGCTTAGAGCATTTACTTTAGGAAGTTTGTAATTACAAGTTCTTTCTCTACCACTTTGAGATGTAAATAAATGTTTTCCCAGCTTCTTGCCAGTGTTACAACCCAGGGATATCTTTCTCAAGGATCTGAAAGCCATTCCTTTGAAATGTAATCATCAAGAAAGACAGCACCCTTCTCTCCCAGTCCCTGAGGGGTAAGCGACAACTGGCAATCCCATAAGTGACAATTACCAACCACTGAAAGCATGATCATATACAGTACAATACAGCTACAGTACAATAGCTTACACCAGTGTCTAAAACTTCTTCAAGCTTTCTGTTTCAGTGGACTTGGGCTCCATCTCTCTCCCCGGTGGCCACGCTCCACTAAAGTGTTCTTTTCCTGGTCAATGTTTCTAACTACTTCTCTTTGACACATTGTACCCAGTGTCATGTCAGTGGGAGAAGGAACACATTCTTCGGAAAAAGCAATATATTAACAGAATTTTTTTTGTTTCAATCTCTTTCATTTTTATTAAAAATTTAAGAAATGTACATGACAAAATTAGTTAAGTATAAAATAACATACAATCAAAAGATTACCCTTTCAATACTGACCAATGTGCTTCCCCACATTTCTGCCTCAAAGGCAATGAAATTATCAACCTCTGTGTATCTTATCAGAAATTTACTATTTACATGTTTTATATGCCTGTGTATCTATTTCTATAAAATATATGTATAAAATTTGTATAATGTGTGTATAATATTTTTCACCTTTCTTTTTCAAACAAAATCTTATCTGGGAGTTTATTCCATGTTAGTATAATATTTTCACTGTTACATAGTATTCCAATGGAAAACCTGTAATTTTTAGTTTTATTTTTTATTTTTTTCAATATATGAAATTTATTGTCAAATGGGTTTCCATACAACACCCAGTGCTCATCCCAAAAGGTGCCCTCCTCAATACCCCTAACCCCCCCTCCCTTCCCTCCCTAACAGAATTTTTTAAAGTAATGCATTGATGTGGCATTTCGTAATGATTGTGATGAAAAATAGCAGAAGAAACAATGTAGAAGCAGGACTACGGGATGCATAAGGAAGGTGCTTTCTGTGCTCCTTCCCACACCTAGAACTGGCCCTAACCATGGCCATGGCCTGGCCTCACCCTAATATGCTAACATCCCTTGAGTTAGAATCTGGGCATACCTCTGTGAACATGAAGAATTACCTAGTACTCACAGGCAGAATCCAGATAGGAGGCATGTTTGGTCTGGACTGCATATGAATTTGAATGTCTCAGACTACCATTGCCCACATATCTTACAGTTTCATTTGTTTACAGTACCTTTCCGAGTTTATTTGAAATATTAAATCCTATAATATATAGCACTTGTTAAAAATTGAGTCAGAACCTTTTAGTGAAACAATATTTTTTTCCTAAAGTGGAAATGACTTTAATATTTACTAGCTTCAGGCTTACATACTTTTCTTTTCTTCAAAATGCAGAATTATTTCTCTACTTGTAAAAGTAAATTTATACTTTTGGTTTAAGGTAGTGGACTGAGCACATGCATTATTTACTAGCCCTACCAAAATCTTATTAAATAAAACTGAGAAGTTACATAAAGGAATAAATCATAAGAATGCTGAAAACAATAGAGGGAAGGAGACCAGTGGACTAGAGTTTGTGAAGTATTTTTAGAGAACACAGATCAGTTGTATTAGGAAATAAAGTGGAGATGAAAATCTGAAATTTGGAACATATACCGTAGATGGTTACAAAATATATAGCAAATATTCTTCCTGGTTGGGCCTTGGAAAATTTCTAAGCTTGTAGTCACCAAAAAACAGTGAGCAAGTATGAGATACAGGGAAGTTAGCATCTTAATCCCAAGGGAAAACAATGCTCCTTAGTTCCTGTTATCTCTCCTACATCCAAAAACAGCAGTCAACAGAAATCTCTCTCTCTTAAGATATCTCTGTATCCCCAAAGAAACTGAACTGCTTACATAAGGTCTCTTTGAAAGATGGTTGTTTCATTCCAGAACCCCTCAAACCCACAAAAACAATACCTATAACACTGACTACCATATTTTATCTAAATAGTCTTTTTTAAGTGGATACCCATGCTATTTTGAATTCTTTCAGATTGAATATACTTCTTCAGAAAATATTACTGTGTACACTTGTGTATGTTCTTTGAGGTTAAATTTACAATATTTTGACAATTTGATAAAATCTTATTGGAATTGAAAGTAGGTTCTATATCTAGATTAATTTGGAAAGAAAACATTGACGTAATTACCAAGGAAGGATTTAAAATTGACTCACTCATGTATTGTTTGTAACAGTTCCAGCCTCTAAAGTTAAAGTTTGTTGAGGGGCGCCTGGGTGGCTCAGTTCCTTGAGCATCCAATTTTGGCTCAGGTCACGATCTCACGGTTTGTGAGTTTGAGCCCCACATTGGGCTCTGTGATGACAGCCCAGAGCCTGGAGCCTGCTTCAGATTCTGTGTCTCCTTCTCTCTCTGACAATCCCTGTCTCTCTCTCTCTCTCCCTCTCTCCCTGTCTCTCTCTCAAAAATAAATAAACATTAAAACATTTTCAGTTCAAGTTTGTTGATGATGATGATGTGGAAAGGAAGGCCATCAGTTACATTATATATTATTACACTAATTGCCTGAGTGGGAAACGGAAAAAGGTCATGTAGGTAGGAAAAAATAACACCAGGTAGAGAACTCCAACTGCTGAATGCCTATTAAAAAATTAGAGGAGTGCCTGGGTGGCTCAATGGGTTAGTTACTTGATTTGGGGTCAGGTCATGACCTCATGGGTTTGTGAGACCAAGCCCCCAGTGCAATAAGCCTAGAGCTTGCTTGGGATTCTCTCTCTTCCTCTCTCTCTGTCCCTCCCCGGTGCGCACACTTTCTCTCTCTTTCTCAAAATAAATAAATAAACTTAAAAAAAAAAAGAATTGACTAAAGCAAATGGTACAGAAGGAATATTCAAAAACATTTTTAAAAGGATATTTCCCTGAGAAAAGAGAACTGCCTCTGATAATTCTAAAAATTTAACATATGTACGGCAAAATATTATGCGAGAGATTTGTTTTTACACATTGTTGTAACGTGTTAGTGACAACAGTAAGGTCCTACCATCAGTCAGACAGCTGCCACGAAGACACAACAACCAAGTTACTTACAAAAAAATAGAGTAGTGTTAGACAAAAATGTTCATAAAAGTCAATGTTCTAAATAACATAAAACTGGAAGCTCAGATATGTATGCTGTCAGGAGAATGGCTAAATGAATCTTAGTATAGCAGTAAAATAGAATATTAATAAGCTATAAAAATAAATGATTCACAACTAAAAAATGTGGCTGAAACTCAGAAACTTGATATTAAGTAATAGAATATTCATTTTTGTACAGCTCAAAAAATACCCAATAATACCCATGGGTATGGTATGGATTACGCATATACGCATTGGATAAAGCTATTTTTAGGTATCAAAGGAATAACAGACATAATAATAATTGTTAATACTGTAGGAATGATAGTGTTCAGAAGCTGGATGGCATAGGGAAGTATACATAGGTGGCTATGTCATTCATCATATTATATTTCGTGGGTCACATGGTGGATTTACTGATGCTACTTACATTATTTTTTATAATTTGCATACAAAGTAAATATATTCTTTTTATGTATCAAATATCATTAAAAAGATAATGAGAAGAGACTTTCACTTCAGGCAAGATGGACAAAGATTGGATTTACCCTCCTATCTAAACTACTGAAAAGTCAATTAAAATACAAAATCGATGCTTTTCATGATATTGGACATCAAGCAACAATAAAATGTAAGTTCTAAGATATAGAAAGCAAATACGGTTATTCTTACAATTGTTTCGGCTTTAAAGCACTAGCAGAGTTTTCAGGTAGTGGTGTAGGAGGCAGAATGCAGACAAAGCCAATGAGACTAAAATGATTAGAGTTTTCAGGGCAGAATACTAGAGAAGTGAAAACTGCACAGAGCAAGATTCTAGACATATACAGAGGGTTCACCTCAGGATTCAGCAGAGTAATAATTAGTGTATGCATGTAAAGACGTTAACTACAGCCAGGAAAAGAACCACCTGAAGGAATTAGAGAGAATGGTATTCAGAAATTACACAAGGCTAGAAGCCCTGTTGTGTCACCAAAAGCCAAATTGGAAATCTTTCTAAATTATACAGAATTGGGCATAATATTCAGAAGGGTCTTGCTTCAGTAAAGGAGAAAACTTAGCACCATACCAATTACTCCTCTGGTTATGCAAAACAAATCTTAAAAACAAGACCTGAATATAAAAAGTTTCCGAGTCACATAGTTGTTTCCCAGAACAAAGTTCATAAATATTTATAGACAAACGATACTACCATGCCCCCAACAAGGCAAAACGTACAATATCTGGCATCCAGTAAAAAATTATCAAACATGTAAAGAGGCTTCAAAGAGGTACTCATAATGAATTGAAAGGTTAACCAAAACCAACACAAAACAAACACAGATGTTAAAATTAACATACAAACGTGTCCACTCTCATCCCCTTTCAGCATTCTACTAGAAGCCCCTGCTAATTCAATAAGGCAAGAAAATGAAATACAAAGGCATACAGATTGGGAAGGATAAAGTAAAACTCTTTTTTTCATAGATGACATTATCATCTATGCAGAAAACCCAAAGAAATTAACAAAGATACTCTTAGAACTAAAAGCGATTCCAACAAGGTTTCAGAACACAAGGAGAATATACAAAGTCAAATGCTTTTCTATATACTAACAATGAATAAGTGGAATTTGAAATTAAAAACACAATACTCTTTATATTAGTATCTCATGAAATGAAAACTTAGGTATAACTAACAAAATATGTGTAAGATCTAAATGAGGAAAACTACAAAACTCTTATGAAAAAATAGATATTCCAATTTTCATCAATTGGAAGACAGAATATTGTCAAGATATCAGTTCTTCCCAACTTCATCTATAGGTTCCGTATAATATCAATCAAAATCCCAGCAAGTTATTTTATGGATTTTGACAAATTGAACCTAAAGTTTATATAGTAAGGCAAAGAACCTAGAATAACCGATACAATATTGCATAAGAACAAAGTTGGACCGCTGATGCTGACTGACCTCAAGACTTATTATAAACCCACAACAATTCAGACAATGTTGTACTGGTAAAAGAATAGGTAGATCAATAGAACAAAATATAGAGCCCAGAAATAGACCCCCTATAAGTATAAACTACATGACTTTTGACAAAGGAGCAAAGGCATTACAATGAAGCAAAGATAGTCTTTTCAACAAATGGTTCTGGAACTACTGGACATTGGAACTGGACATCTGGGACAACTGGAAAAAAAATGTTCAACATGATTAGCCTTTAGGGAAGTGCAAATTGAAGTCATATCACTACTTATCATCAAAAAACTAAAATGAAAAATAGTGACAACACAAAAAGCTTGTAAGGATGCAGAGGAACTGAATCACTCATACATTGCTGGTGGGGAGGTAAAAGGGTACCTCTCTCGGCAATTTCTTATAAAACTAAACCCGCAATTACCCTAAGACCCAGCAACTGCATTTTTGGCCATTCCATCATATGTTCATACAAAAAGCTATACAGGTATGTTCATAGAAGCTTATTCAAAATAGCTTAAAACTAGAAACTAGATATCCTACAACAGGTGAATGGTTAAACTGTGGTGCATCCATGACATGGAAAACTATTCAACAATAAAAAGGAACAAATTACTGATACACACGACATCCTTGAGGAATCTCCAGAGAGTTGTGCAAAGCGGGGGGAAAAAACCAACTCCAAAGGTTACAGACTATATTATTCCATTTGTGTAACCCTCTTGAAATGGCAAAATGATAGAAATGGAGAACACATGAGTCGTTCCCAGGGTTTAAGGAGAGTGTGGGTGCAGAAGGGAGGTATATATTGCTGTAAAGGGCAACATGAGGGACACTTGCAACAATGTAAATATTCTCTACCTTGATTGTATCAATGTCAATATCCTTGTGATGTTATACTATAGTTTTATAAGATATTGCCATTGAGGGAAACTGGGTAAATGATTTAAGGAATCTCTATTTTCACAACTGCTTGCAAATCTGTAACAATCTCAAAATATAAAGTTTATTTTTTACAAAGGGGGACAGTTTAGGATCTGCATATTTCATATTAAGCCATTTGTCAAGTGTGAAACAACAAGAACAGAGCTGTAAAAATATACTATTTTTAAATACTTAAAGATATATTATTATCAAAGAAAAAAATGAGGAAAAATTAACCTCTCACGGATAGGATATTCAGTATATATTTTTTAAATGATGAGCTCTGAGACCAGCGCAACAAAAACTTAAGTCTAAAAAAATGCTGTATATCTGGCATACACAAAATTGATATGCATATATAATAAGTTATTTTTTGCAAGAAAGGAATATAAATGAAAATACCATTTTAATAAAAGTAACCTATATGGAAATATCAAATGTTCTTTTAAAACCAAGATTTTAAGGAAGGGGCACTTTAATGGCTTCTGTTCCACATTGAGTCTAAGAATAAGAGAAATTCGTGTTCTCCAAGTCGGGATGCTATGATAGCTTTTGAATCTAGGACATGTTTCTTTTTATCACTTTCTCACAATTTCTCTATTATTCACTCTAGCTTTTCTCAAAACGAAAGCAAGATCAGATAAAAATCAAAATTGCCTATTAAATTTTATATAAACTCACGAGTATCTGTGTTTATTTCATGATTAAATACCCAAATTTACAATGATTGTTTGCAGTACTTAGTTTCACTTCTTCACCCAGTTATGAATCACAAGTTCATCCAGGTGGTTAAGCTCCACAAAGCTTCACCATCAAGAAACAGTCTTTATTGATGGTTGGTCACTATGTGCGATTGTTTGGTTCTATTGTGTGCTTATGGTTTTGCATTAGGTGCTGTAAAAGTGAGGGATAGCCTGGGTGGCATGGTGCCATGATAAACACTTAAGAACAGAACTAGTCAGGGCGCCTGGGTGGCTCAGTCCATTAAGCATCCGATTTAGGCTCAGATCAGGATCTCACGCTTGGGGAGTTCCAGCTCTGCATGGGGCTCTCGGCTCTCAGCACTGAGCCCCTTTCAGATCCTGTCTCCTTCTCTCTCTGCTCCTCCCCCAGACGTGCTCTCACTCTCTCTGTCAAAAATAAACAACGACAACAACAAAAACAGAATTAGTAACATCTCAGTCCTTTTTAGTGTTTATCTAAAGTGATTAAATCTATTCTGGGCCGCCTGGGGGGCTCAGTCGGTTCAGCCACGGGCTCTTGGTTTTGGCTCAGGTCATGATCTCAGGGTTCCAGGGTTTGAGCCCCACGTTGGGCTCCACGCTGACAGCACACAGCCTGGTTGGGATTCTAGCTCTCCCCCTCTCTCTGCCCTTCCCCCTGCTCGCCCTCTCTGTCTCTTTCTCTCAAAATAAATAAATAAGCTTAAAACAAAGATAATTTAAAAAATAATAAAATAAAGTGACTAAACTTATTCTGTAATCCTTTATATAAAATTATTATGTAACTTTAGCACTCACTATATTACACATTCCTTTTAGGAAATTGTAGGTTTTAAAAACCTATTTAAGATTTTTAGTACATAATCAAAAAAAATCTAATATAAATACTACAATAAAAACGCTTAGATCTTAGACCCTACACATTGAATACCACATCCATAGCAGAGCTATGAAATTATCTATTCAGAGAGAGAGAGAGAGAGAGACAGAAAGAGAGAGAGGGAGTGAGGTGAAACTCTGAGAACTCAATCCAAATACATTGTATTTGGACACTAGGGCAAACATTAAAATGGTGCTCAGAAAGAAAGCCTAAAACCTACCAGTGTTATCCATCTAATTGTCTCAACTATTTATCGGGTTTTATTTGAGATCCCTTAGTTTATATGTAACCTCTCTTTCAATTCTTAACATTCACAGTCAGAATAATCTTTTCTTACAGCAAAGTTTCCATTATTAATTCTTAGACCCAAAAGTAAGCCTATGAGTTGACCTAAACAAAATCTTGATCTTATCCACTTTCTACTATCCATTTTCTATACGACCTTTATTTTAAGAGCTGCTCTTAGAGATGTTATACTATATCCAACAGTGTTTCCTTAGCAACTTCTACAGTGCCCCTAAGCTACAGACCTTAATTCCACCACATGCTGGAAGTATTTTTTAAAAGTGTAACATGTCTAAAGCTTAAGCTTTAGTATATACAAAATTCAGTGCGTTTTTAGGTTTTCCTATGGGCACACATAATAGCATCTGTTAGTAGCTGTAGATAGAAGTAAGACAAGCTCCAAAAAAGACAATGAATAGCATGATTTCGTAAGAATAACTAAATTATGGTTCTTCTGAATTTAACATCTAAATCCTCTTATAAAGATCCACTATGTTGGATCCACATTTAAATCTTGTTTCTGTGCTTGGTCCAAATGAAGAATTACTGTCATCAGAATAGCTTGAAATGCATCTCCCATAGATAGCCCAAGGATATTACTTTCTGAGCCCCTTAATCCTGAACCACATGAATGTTTTTGTATTTAAACTGAGTCCAAATGCTTTTAAGCTTTAATGTGTACAATTATATAACAATGATTTTGCACAATCTTTTAAAATTCAATTCGTATTTGTTGCATTTCAATAGGAAAACAGAAAAATGCAAGAAAATTTCCACTATATTATTAATTTAGCATTCTATATTTATTAAAGTTATCACCCATTCTCTCCATAAAAACAAAGGAACAGATGTTTTATCACATTAGGCACTCAATAGGAGTAACCAAGATAGCAATAATGTGTATATATTGACTGCATCTACTTCTCATAATAAGCTTATTTATTCTGTGTACACAAAGTCACTCTCAGTTCTGCATGGGAGGTGCACAGTGATGACATGAAAAGAGCATGGACTGAATGGGCTGAAAAAGATGGGTTCAAATCCCAATGCAAGGCTTTACCAACCTTTCCTTTCGGAAATTCCTTCTGTCCTCACCTACTGCCTGGGCTGTATAACTGAGTAACATACATCTACTTCAAAAGTCTATGAAGAGATTGTTTGTTTTGTTTTGTTTTGTTTAATTCAAGTTTGTTAACAGGGGCACCTGGGTGGCTCAGCCAGGTAAGCATGGACTCTCGATTTCTGCTCAGCTCATGATTTCATGTTTTGTGAGATGTAGCCCCGCACCAGGCTCTGTGCTGACAGTGTGGAGCCTGCTTGGGATTTTCTCTCTCCCTTTCTCTCTCTCTGCCCCTCCCCCCACCTCTCTCTCTCAAAATAAATAAACATTTAAAAACAAATTCAAGTTTGTTAACATACAGTATAGAATTCGTTTCAGAGATAGAATCCAGTGATTCATCACTCACATATAACATGTGCTCACCCCAACAAGTGCCCTCCTTAATGCCCATCACTCATTTAGCTCATCCCCTGATGCGACGCCCCTCAAGCAACCCTCAGTTTGTTCTCTGTATTTAAGATTCGCTTACGATTCACCTCCCTCTCTGTTTTTATCTTATTTTTCTTCCCTTCCCCTATGTTTACCTGTTTTGTATCTTAAATTCCACATATGAGTGAAATCATATTTGTCTTTCTCTGACTGAGTTATTGCACTTAGCATAATACACTCTGGTTCCATCCGCGTTGTTGCAAATGGTGAATTTCATTCTTTTTGATTGTTGAGTAGTATTCCATTGTATGTATATACCACATCTGCTTTATCCATTCATCAGTTGATGGACATTTGGACTCTTTCCATAATTTGGCTATTGTTGAATGCACTGCTATAAACATTGGGTGTAATGTGCCCCTTTGAATCAGCATTTTTGTATACTTTGAATAAATACCTGGTTCTGTAATTGTTGGGTTACAGGGTAGTTCTATTTTTAATTTTTTGAGGACCCTCCATTCCCACCAACAGTGCAAAAGGGTTCCCCTTTCTCTGCATCTTCGCCAACATCTGTTGTTTCCTCAGTTGTAAATTTTAGCCATTGTGACAGGTGTGAGGCTGTATCTCACTGTGGTTTTGATTTGTATTTCCCTAGTGATGAGTGGTGCTGAGCATCTTTTTCATATGTCTGCTAGCCGTCCGGATGTCTTCTTTGGAAAAGCGTCTATTCATGTCTTCTGCCCATTTCTTCACTGGAGTATTTGGATGTTTTTGTTTTGTTTTGTTTTTTTCTTTTTAATTGAAGTTTTTTGGGTTTTTTTTTGTTTGTTTGTTTGTTTTTAACAAGCAAGCATTGGGGCGCCTGGGTGGCGCAGTCGGTTAAGCGTCCGACTTCAGCCAGGTCACGATCTCGCGGTCAGTGAGTTCGAGCCCCGCGTCAGGCTCTGGGCTGACGGCTCAGAGCCTGGAGCCTGTTTCCGATTCTGTGTCTCCCTCTCTCTCTGCCCCTCCCCTGTTCATGCTCTGTCTCTCTCTGTCCCAAAAATAAATAAACGTTGAAAAAAAATTAAAAACAAACAAACAAACAACAACAAAAAAAAAACCAAGCAAGCATTGTCTAGGATAATTCATCAAGAAAAATGGGTTAGTCCAACCTGATGAAGCCTATATCCTTTGCATAGTGATTGGAAATAGTGACAGGAATCATAGAGGCCATACTTCCAGATCGGACCATGCTGTATAAGCTTACATGGAAAAAGTGGGAACCTGGTCACATCTTCATGGGTGGCTCCAGTAGAGCTGATGGTGACCCATCTTGATTTCAGAGGCACAAAAGGATAAGACTGTTTTGAGAATTAAATGAGACAATATAATATTTATCATTAGAGCTATCTATAATACTTATTAGGCATTTGGAATAAATTTGAGTTATCTTTTATTTTGTCCCTTTAATTTTCAAATAGCACCTTCTGAAAAATAATATTGTAAATGTGAATATTTTCTAAGTGGTACCATGCACATTTACATAGATAGAAATATAGATACTATGCAGATAATCAGATAGCTAATAGCAGATGCTTACTCAGTGCCAAGCCCGATGCAGAAAGCTCTACATTAATCCTGAAAACAGCTTTATGAGATGGGTACTATTCCTCCACTTTGCAAATGAGTAAACCAATATTTTTTTGGTAGAACAAATCACATGGCTAGGAAAAGTGGAACCGGGAGTAAATTGTCCAACATCTACTTCCCAACAAACAGTAGTAAACCACAATAGTTACTCCAAATACATGTTTAAAATATAAGTTTAATAAGGATTAGACACATTTCGCTCTGTAACATATAATTTTTTCTTTATTTCAAAATCTGCTAGTTTATCATATAGCTATCTCAAGGCTCAGGTGATAATTTTAATAAAAACTGCAAAAGCCAACTCAAATCTCATTTGTTCTTCTCACAGCTTTTTAATTAGAATTGTCAGACTTTTGTCAGGAACTCTGTTGATACGATCATAAACTACAAATTTGGAAAAGAAGTTTTTGCTTCCAAAGAATCTCCTAGAATTATCAAATTCCTAATGCAAATCCCACACCCAAATATTAACACTGTCTTTTTAAAAAGCCCTGCACTGGATTCTCGAAAAGATGAGATATCTGTTGGGAAAGACAGCCTGTCTTAGAAGTCAACCCCAAACTATCTAACTCTGTAGGAGATAAATAGAGATTTGCCTGGAGTGGGAAGCAAAATATTGCCATGAATCACCTCCCTCACAGCAGTTCTGAAGCTTTTAATTTTCAGCATTGCTGGTCTCCAGGTATGTGCAGTTGATTAACAGTCAACAGAAATTGAACCAACTCCATGCGGAGTCTGCAGTGTTAGCACGTAACACTATTTTAAATGACTTCTTCCTTCCCTCTCTTCACTCTTCCTCTCTTTTTAAGTCTATCCTTATTTTTCTTGTTTTATTTTCTTTTAAAAACGTTCACATTATTTATCGGTTACATGGGTATCACCAATGTATCCTGAGAAATTAATATGTATCTGTGTTTTTTAATTACTCTTTCTCTTCCTCTGCCACTGTCACAGCCCTCTCTCCCAAACCTTGTAAGTAAACAGATCAAATCGTCTCTGGGAAATGATCCAGCAATGAGAATACATCCAGACCTCTGCCGAGGATATTCTCGATCTTCCCATTCTCTCTTTTGTTTCTTGTTCATTTTTTATGCATCACTCCAGCTTCTCTTATGTCAATTATCCTGTCCTTTATCTCCTTAGGGTGTTTTGCTTTCAGAGCATTTAAAATACGGAATGCTCAGATTTTCCAGGATCGGAGCTCAGATTCTCCCAAGAAATTTTTTATCTTCATGCAAACGTACGGATTGGGGGAAATGTGTCACATACATTTATAGACAACCGTGTAAATATATTTAATTTATTCGTCAGCAACCAAAAATCATAGCAGGAAAGATTACCATTTGGAGTGTCACTCTCACCTCCACCAGAAACTTAGCTAAAAGTCTGCTGGGCCATCTGATATTTCCCATGGTATTAACTTTGCACGGTGTGAAGGAGGTTATTCAGAAGACAGTGTCAACATCAAATTAAGAAATAGCCTCTAGAAGTAAGAGCCCGGAGCGTCATATAATAAATATTCCTCAATTTCAATTATAAACTCTAGGGAAAATGTGAATAAAGCAGGTTTCTGTTCCTTGACTTCTGAATCTCATACTAAATGCAGAGATCAAACGTCATGCTTAGCCTCAGCCTCTCATTGTTAACCCAAGGTCCTGCTTCCGTGCCTGCTGTCACTGTGAGGTCTCCTTCCTAGTAGGTAAAGGTAGTTGAATTGATGATTTCTGGAGCACTGTCACCAACTCACTGTCTTCAGACATTTAGTCAACCTTTGTGTCTTTACCCCCCTTTCAGCTTTTAGGACTGTATTCCTTAGAAACCAATGTTGGCCCCATATCTCCTATGCAGGAGCATCTGTGTTAAGCAACTGGCCCATTCGCCTCCTTCAGTAAAGTCCACCTCTTAACAGCAAATTGCCAAAACCCAAGGAGAGAATAGGAAGTTATCCAGAAGAGGTCCTGTCTGTGTGTGTCCCCTTTGTTTTGCTGCTTGCCCCATTGCCCCGGGCCTCCCCAAGCCACTGGCACTTAGTCCTCCTCCCATAACATGGCCTCACTTAGGCCTGAGGTAAGTACTATGTGACAGAATCATGAGTCCTTTTAACCCCCTTTGGTATAACGAGAATTGATGCTTAAATGTTGTGTAGCTCTAAGAAAAATTCCCTTCTTCCCAGAGCTCAAATAATTTTACATTTGTGATCCAACAGACAAATTCTCAGCTAATTGCATGTAAAAACCAGGTATAAGGGAGCAAAATACTAAATTGTGTATGCATTGGCAATAAATGTTTTTAAAACCCTGTATTATTCATCACTAAGATTGTTGTTAAATGTCAATGATATGCTTTTACATACCTAAACATGCTTTCTAATATTAATTTCCCAAGGAGGTAATTTGGAGTTAATTGCATGGCAAATGAATTTTGGTGTTGCATACTTAAGAAACCTCAAGCCATTTTCTTCCTGGGATCAATAGATATTTGACATATAATAGCTGCATTTTGTAATCTAATTAAAGGATTATTTGACACACTTATAGCTTTGGCACATTGAGTCAAGACTTTTTGACAGAGAGCACTGATGTTGAATATTTATTTTGTCAGGAAAGCCTCACTTATTGCACTGAGAACCTGTTTTGTAATGAGATACCTCATGTATAACATTAGCAATCATTTGTATCAGAAGAGTATTCAATAATTTCTATATTGCTTAATACCACCCATATGATAGAGACTTTATATCATATGGAAAACCAGGAGAATCAGTAATTCCAATTAAATCTCAAGATTGAAAAACCTTCTGGCAAAAAAGAATTATCAAAATTTTGGCTTATGATTGCAGTTTAAGTCACTTCCAACTCTTCAAGCTAGTATTTGATTTTGCATAACCAGATTTTATGCCCTAACCCATTTGATGCAATTTACCTTTTCCACTTGAAATAATAATTATAGTGTTTCCATGCCAAATGTAATGATAGTGTCTTTTATTTATGTTTTCTTATAGAATACAAATTTTCATAGTATACTTACCACTTGTGATGTAGATTATATTGATCTAGCTTTACCAATAGTGAAGTTAAGGTCCAGATACCTTATCTTAGGTCACATGGCTAATAAGTGTTAGACATGGGACAGGAATAAGATCTCTGGTTTTCAATGGGAATACTCTCAACATCACATACCTTTCTAGCAAAGCATAACAGTTTATGGAGATGGGAGCCCAGTGGAAAAGATGTTCATCTAGCCACGTGTTCCATTCCTTGTGCTTTCTTTTCAGATTATTGTAGAGGGTTTTGACCTAAATCTGAAGACCATTCAAAGAGATCACAGATAAATGAACATGATGTTACAAACACCAAATTTCTTGGCTTTGGGAACATCGTCTTTTACTTGCCATCCATGTAACCCAATCAATCATCAAATGCCCTCATTTAGAATTATTAATGAAGGCAGTGAAAACAGTCATATTTACCATCCATTCATCCATGTATTCATCCAACAAATATTATTGGTTGAGTACCCAGTACTTTTCCAAGATATTGAGGTGCCTCAATGACAAAAGCAGAACACTGTCATCATTCAACTTGAATCTCTCAAGTGGCTACCATGATTTTGATGAGAAAATTAAAACTCAGAGTTGTTACTCACCAAAGACCTTGTACCACTTCTAAGAGTCAGAGACAGAATTTAAATCCAATTAAGCCCCACCTACAACAATGCTTTCCTTTTTCTTCCTCCACATCTCTCACATCTGTGACTCCATCTTCATTCCACTGACGCCAACCAAATTTGGTGCTCACCACCTCCCAACTAATTGCTGCATCAGTTTCCTATCTGACTAGTTAGCCTCTAGCTTCCTTCTATTCAAATTTTCTATTTGATTTTGCAGGTCATAGTCAGATAACTCTTCTTAAAACACTGGTTCCTTCATTCCAGTAGTCCATTCAAAAAACTTCAGCCCTCACCATTCTCTTTTCCAGCAGGTGAAGTCCAAACTGCTTAGTCAAGCATTCCAGCTTCTATGCATTTAGTTACAACACACTATCACAATTTATTTCTCTGACTACCCTTCACAAGCCATGCCTCTGCCCCTCCCCTTGTAAGGTCCCTGCCATTCAACCACATCATACCTCTCCTACTTCTAGTCTACATGAGATGGTTTCTCCTACCTGGAATGTCCTTCTCCTCCATTTCAGATATCCATGTCTTACTTCAAAGTTGAGCTGAAGTCCCAGTGCATTTGCTTTTCTCCTTCCATCCTTTCTAGCACATAGTAGGCTCCCTTTTATAACATTATAATGCACTTTATCCATCCATTTGATTGTAGTCTGGCAACATAATTACTCACCTGCTTCTTGTGTTCCGAACTAGATTGTAACACCTAAAAATCAGAAATCATGTCTTCACGTTGCTTTACAACTTCTCAGGACTGTGTACATACATAATAAATACTATTAATGTAATTTATTCATATGGTAACTGTACTTAATATTATTTTAACTAATATATTTCTTATTAAACTCAGGAATTATAGAGTAACTATAATTTGGACAAGAGATTTTCTGTTTGCATCCACAATGATATCTTGCTAGTGATATATTTGTTTAAGGAAAAAAAAAATCATACACATTGCCTTTTTACCTATATCTTTAACTGCCTTTTATTCCATTAACTTGCCAAATATTTCCATTAAGTTACCACATGTTAATGTTTTCATTTGCAGCATTTTATATTTTATCCTCCTTTCTACACTTATGTAATTACCACTCTAATAGAATTTCTTGTCATTTATTTCTGAATTATATTTATAACTCTCTGTGAAACAGTGGTCTAACAAAAGAAAGAAAGAAATAAAATCAAAAGAAAAACTCTCCAAAGTTCAAACAATTAAGAGAGATGAAGGCATAGTACTTCATAGGCTTATAGTCTATCTATTAAAAGCAGGCAAACAAGCAGATAATTACAATACAGGTGTGACAAAGTATATGTAGAAAAGCATCAAAACAAAACTGGAAGGTGGGAAAAGAAAGGTTGACAGAAAGATAGAAAATGGAGAAACGGGCAAGAGATGGCTTTCTGGAGAAAGGTTGAGTCTGGAAATATTACTGAACTAATCTTAAGACAGGAAGATTTGGGGTGCCTGGGTGGCTCAATAGGTTAAGCATTCGACTCAAGTCATGATCTCGTGGTTTGTGGATTTGAGCCCCATGTCGGGCTCTATACTGACAGTGCGGAGCCTGTTTGAGATTCTCTGTCTCCCAATCTCTATTTCTTTAAAAAACAAATAATAAATAAACATTATAGAAAAAAGAAGATAGGAAGAATTAAGAGAGGTATTCTGGGCAGAAATAATAATTCAAATACTTTCCCGGTGCATTTATGCTTCTTTTCATAGCATACTCAAGATTACACAGCTCATTGCTAACCCATTCAGGGTCCTGACAGGACACAGCATGCTCCAAGAAGGTAACTGACTGTTAAAAAGTTATGGACAGGGTAGAGGGAAATCAATAAGGAATAATGAGTGCTAGGACTAGCAACACTCAGAGCTGCTACAATCCTTGGGTGTGCAAGAACAATGGGAGAGAATAATTACCTGAACCTCAAGAAAGCCAGTTCTGAAAGACTCTGAAAGGAGTCATGACAGATGGTGCCAACCAAGCAGAGAAGGAGCCAAGGTAATAAAAATCTTGGGCTTAATTTCTTCCCAACCTCTGATCTCCTAATATTGTCTCTCATGGTTGTAGCCAAGTGGAAGCCAGTGAGCAAGTGCCGCTGCTGTCCATAGGTATACTCCCTGGAGCATACAACAGAGAGGAAGAATGGAAAGTATATCTGGAGGGCAACCAGAAAACATCCAGCATAATTCTTTAATTTCCCACAGCACAGAGGAAAGTCAGGCTATATCATTCAAAACATTCTACAAAGCACTTGAGGATAGCAGCAAGGAAAAATATCCTTAGAATCTCCTGCAACTTGCTCCTAGCAACACGGCTCCCAGGGTTGAAAATGTTGGCTCCTCGGAGATTGCCTGCACACCTGCCTCCCTACCTCAGGCAGATTATCTTCCTTCCTTGCTCCCAACTTGTTTTCCTGGGACAGAGGTACACCGTCTTTTCCCAGCATCCAGGATGGTTCCAAGCACATCCAGACTCTCTAGAGTCCAGACTTAGGAAAGGAAAAGCAATGGCCCCAGGGCTTGTTTACTGTCATAGGACTTGTTTCATTCCATCATGATTAAAATTGGAATGTACACTTCCTTTAGCAGATTCCTCCCCATCTACCCAAGACTTTAATCTATGGCCCTTGCAAAAAAAAAACCATGCAATTGAAATAGGCCAATATTAGTACAAGGGGTACAGTAACAGAGGGTTAATTTGACCATATTTCTTCTGAATTATCAAAAGGAAGGACAGCTCTGTCATCTTTTACATTTCTTAATATTTGTGTTATCCAACTTTAATAATTATTCACGTCATCATCAACACTATAATCCTGCTAGAGCCTCACAAAGCCGGAGAGTTGGGGGTTTCTCCCTCAAAATAAGATAAAGAACATAACTCATATCCTTCCTGCAGTTTGTAAGTCTCACTTACAGGCAATTCCAAGTTGCATCTCAAACAAAAATATATGTATCTACAAAAAACAAGCAACAATTTGCAATCACACTATAATTAAAATCTATTTTGAAAAAGATACTTTTCTCAAGAGGAAACATAATATAGAGATGAAATTCTGCTTACAACACAAAAATATTATACATTGTTTTCTAAGGTAATTTAACCACTTGGAGTCACAACTTCTCACATACCTCAATTTCTGCTTGGGGTAGAGACCCCAAGACCCCAAGACCACCCTCAGGTTTGATGACATGCTAGGAGTCACAGAACTCAGAAAAGCTATTCTACTCAAGATTACAATTTATTACACAAAAAGATGCAGGTTAAAATCAGCAAAATTATAAGGTGCATAGGGTGAAGTCCAGGAGAAGCCAGATCCAAACTTCCTGTTGTCCTCTCCTTGGAGTCACATGGACAAAACTTAATTCTCCCAGTACCATGTATGACAAAGCATTCAAAGTCTTGCCAATCAGGGAAGCTCATTAAGCCTCCATGTCCAAGGTTTTCACGGGGCTCTGTCACATGGAGCCCCTGCATTCAGCTATTCAGTCTCCAGCGCCCCCAGAGGCCAAACTGATATTGCACAGCCTATGACCAGAAACAAAGAAAACCACTGTAAATCACATTATTAGCTTAAACTATCTGGTGTAGCCCAAGGTGCCAAGTATGCAAAGACACTCTTATTGGACTGAATGCTCCTGAAGACTCTGAGGTTTTATCTCCCAGGAGCTAGTTTACATCAGTCTTTTTTCTTTTTTTAAGATTTTATATTTAAGTACTCTCTGCACCCAACGTGGGGCTGGGACTCGCAACTCTGAGACCAAGAGGTGCATGATCTACTGACGGCGCCAGCCAGGTGCCCCAAGATCCAGTCTTGAAGACGTTTGGAGCATGCAATTTAGACAACTAAACCTGCTGGGTTAACCCTTTGATGTACACTGTTTATGGACTTGTTGAATAGATTGGCTTAATAGATTGGTCTGCCCGTTACAAAAACTGGGTTTTTGCTAAAATGTATTCAGAACTTTGCTTCTAAGATAGAAAACTGCTTTTCGCTTTAAAATAAGAATGTTTTTGGTACTTCTTTTTTTTATGTTAACTTTATTTATGTATTTATTTATTTATTTATTTAGAGTGAAGGGGAGGAGAGGGGCAGAAGGGGAGAGAGAGAGAGAAAGAGAAATAGAATGAGAATCGTAAGCAAGCTCCATGCTCAGTGCAGAGCTTGATACCGGGCTCAATCCCAGGACTGGGAGATTATGACCTGGGCCGAAATCAAGAGCTGGGATGCCCAACTGACCAAGCCACCCAAGTGCCCCTGGTCTTGGTATCTCTTATACCCTACAGCCAACCTCTATGATTTCAAAACTCTCAAAGCAAAGCTTTAGCCACAACTCTAACTCAAAGTACCTTGCACTTCCATTTTCCCCAGTTGCTATTCAAAGAAGAAAACCACCACCAACTATACGGTTAGAAAGAAATGCTCAGATCCAGGAAAATGGCAAAAAGAAAAAAAAAATGAATTCCCTTTTGGCATACTGTTCTACAATTCCTGCCATCTCAGCTTTTAGGAGCTGGACCCTGTCAAATCTTAGTTTGGACCCAGCAAACCAAGTGCATTCACAGTCAAGTACGTAGAAATCAAATAATATCACACCAAACTAACAGGAGGAGCTCAATGTAGTTCAAAAGAGGGAACAATGGATAAAATGAAACTGAAATTCAATGCTATTGATATTAAAAACAGATCGTCTTACATTAGTAATAAGCCAATGTTAAATTCTTCATCTTCTGTTTTATAAACATTCGTTTTGGTAAATACTATTTTCTTTCCTACATTTATTATACTTGATGCACTTATTGACTTCTAGTGAAACATTTCTAAAGTATTCATCTTTCAGACAAATTATTGTTGAATCAAGCTGTTTTATAAAAAAGATACAACGTATTTATAATCCAGTCTTTTGAGTTGTATTCTACTGCCCCTAGAGGGTCTAAAGTGAAAAAGGTAAGCTAGAATATAACCAAAGTAAATGAAAGAGCCTTTAAAGAATGTTCGTTTCCACATCTTTTATTTGGAGGCACTGTAATAGGACATGCTGATATTGGTGTACTTTAAAGAACAAAACTAAAAGAACGCATGTAAGCACTTGAGTGAAAGTGACTTGAGTAGCAAGTGCTTTGACTTCCAGGTTTTGCTAGAACTGGAAATTAGCCAATAAAAGTATAAATTCAATCGTATTACTTTGAAGCAATTAAAGTTGCCCGATCGCTTTGGCTGTGATAGAAAAGGAGCATTTGCTGTGTCAGGATGAGATCAGTGAGAGGCAAGATAGTGCAGCATGAGGTAAAATACTGATTTAAATTTTGCCTCGAGGTCTAGAGGGACTTGCTTTCATTTACTAGAAATAAGCAAAACACAAGAAGGTTTAGTGTCGCACGTAAACAGTTATCAATCAAGATCTCTACCTAATGCCAATAGACCTTAGGGGAAAGTTAAATGACTCGTATGCCACACAGTGCTTACTGAACATCAGAAGAAAACCACAGCATGATGACAAAAAATCATATTTTACTTTTATTGAACCATTTATTGTAAATGATAAAATAATAGCAAAGATTAAATGGGGAAAATGTCTGTTGTTCAAATTAAAGTATTTTTCTTTTTCCTTTCAAGAATGCATAAGACGTATACGTTTACTCGGATATTCTGAGCTCAAAAGAAGCATGTGGTCAAGTGTTTTGGGTTGGATTTCTTGGCCCGAGTTATGAAGGAATTAATCTAACAATTTATTTTTAATGATGCATTGCCACCCTGTGTGTCTTTGTGCTTGGGTGATCAAAATATCTCTACAGATTGAACACAGCATGATTTCTTTTTCAGAGCTTCCTATATAATACATATTTGAATAAAGGTTATTTACACCCTCAGTGCTTTAGCCAATATAATGTTTAGTAAAGCCGTTTGGCTGGCATTCTCCTCCAAGCATTACGGCTGCTTCTCCTCTGTAAAACTACTGTATTCTCCAGGTCACCCCTAGTTTTGTAATTGCAGCATTGACACTAAACAAAACTAACCTTTGTGAAACGCGTCCTTCCTTCTCCGGGTTTCTCTGTGATTTTGCCAAGCCTTCTCCCCTTACCTAACAGATCCTTTTCTACCTTTTATCTTTATTTTGCTTTCTCTTTCCAGTCCATAAAATGGGAATCTTCTAGTCCTCCACTTCTCTACTCTTTTTTCTTAAAGTGATTTCTCTTAGTGATATCATAACTTTCATTCTAAGAGACTAACCCCCAACTCGATGCCTCTCTCCCATCAGCTTCCTTCAAACTAACTGTATCACCGAGAATGTGTTATCTTCCATAGTCTATCTGTTTTTCCCTTCAGGCCTAATTCAACAAATAATCTGTGGATAGCTACCACATGCTGGCTTTCTTCTAGATCAGGGACCAATAAACATTCCTATACAGATAATAAATATTTCTGACTTTGCAAGCTGTATGTCTCTGTCACAACTACTCAAGTCTGCCATTGTAGCACAAAAACTACAATATGAGCATGGCTGTGTTATGATAAACTACTTACAAATGCTGAAATTCTTGGGGCGCCTGGGTGGCGCAGTCGGTTAAGCCTCCGACTTCAGCCAGGTCACGATCTCGCACTCCGTGAGTTCGAGCCCCGCGTCAGGCTCTGGGCTGATGGCTCAGAGCCTGGAGCCTGTTTCCGATTCTGTGTCTCCCTCTCTCTCTGCCCCTCCCCCGTTCATGCTCTGTCTCTCTCTGTCCCAAAAATAAATAAACGTTGAAAAAAAAATTAAAAAAAAAATGCTGAAATTCTTATTTATATTTCATATAACTTTAAAGTATCCTGAATAAATATTTTTCTTTTGATTTTTTTGTCATAGGCCATAGAAAAAAGCGGTAGCAGACTGGATTTGACTTTTGGGTCATTGTTGACCCACCCTTATGGTAGATACTACAGATTCAGCAATGAACAGGGAGATGATTCTTGCCCTAAATAATCTAAAATTATAGGGGCGCCTGGGTGGCTCAGTCACTTAAGTGTCCGACTTCGGTTCAGGTCATGATCTCAAGGTTTCTGAGTTTGAGCCCTGCATCAGGCTCTCTGCTCTCAGCACAGAGTCTGCTTGGGATCCTCTGTCTCTCTCTCACTCTGCCTCTCCCCGCTCATATGCGTGCACTCTCTCTGTCAAAAATAAATAAATATTTTAAATAATAATAATAATATAAAATTGTAAAGGAACCTCTCTTACATCTGCTAGTAGTGACTTTTTCCTCTGTTCACATAGCAACCTGTCTCAAGTTTATTTCTTATTACCTAGACTAGTACCCACTCAGTGACTGAGTACTTTGATTTCAGGTTTTCACAGTACCAAACAAAACAAGTTTACAGTGGGGAAAAAGAAAAAAATAATCTCCTAAATCTTAATCTCGGCTTTATATCATTCAAAATTCTCTCAATATCCACATAAGGATGTTTATATTTGCAAATAGTTGAAAATATTTTGTATTTCAAATTTTTTTTTATTTTTCATTTTCTATATGGGCATTACCTTTTTAAGGTTTTTCAAACAGTTTTATTGAGGTATAATGGATAGATGATACATTATACATTTTTAAAGTATACAATTTGGTCATTTTTTGACTTACGTAATGCTTTTCTTATAACAGCTCTGTAAGAAAAGTCACCCTTCAAAGCTAACAATTCAGTTTAGTAGATTCAATTTAGTATAGCCAGAGTTGTGCAACCCTCACCACTTTCTAATTTCACAATGAGATCACCACAAATAGAAATCCCATGCCCATCAGCGGTCACTCTCCGTTCCCTGCTCCCCCTAGCCGCTGGCAGACGCTAATTTACTTTCTGTCTCTATGAGTTCACCTATTCTGGACATTTCCTACAAGTGGAATCATGGCCCTCGGTATTTGGTTTCTATCACTTAGAATGTTTTTAAAGCTCATCTGCATGGCTTTAAAGCTCATCTGCATTTCTTTTTGTACTGCGTAATATCCCATTGTATGTAATATCCCACACTTTGCTTTGTCATTCAACAATCGATGGACATTTGGGTTGTTTCCACTTCCTGACTATTATGAATAATGCTACTATGAACATGCTTATTCAGGAGTTTACGTAAACATGTGTTTCCTTTCTCTTGGACCTACCAGTGGGGGAGGAGTTGCTGAGTCATGTTGAGCATGTGGAAATGCTCATGTAGTACTTTACGTTTTCAACCAATGATGGTCTCAATTTCTCCAAATCATATGTATAACTTTTGTTTTCTCTGATAGGGTATAGGTTCAAATCTTTTTCACCTTATTCCTAGACTATTGAAATAGTCTCATTTTTGTTTATTCTGTCTTCGGTCTTTCGTCTATTGCAATTCACCCCACAGTCCCATTAACGTCCATTTCGTCCTCCTAAACAATACTTTCTGTCATTGCTCATACCCCAACAAACCCTCAATAGTTATCTACAACCTAGGAGGTAAATTGTTAGTAGTTTATTCTACAAAAACTCTCAAGATTCAAAGGTCAGCAACATTGACTATTTGCTCCCCACTAACTTATCTTTTTTTAAAAAAATGTTTATTTATTTATTTTGAAAGAGAGAGTGCACTACCAGGGGAGGAGCAGAGAGAGAGGAGAGAGAGACTCCCAAGCAGGCTCCTGCTGTCAGTGCAGAGCCTGACATGGGGCTTGATCTCAGGAACCATGAGATCTCAACCTGAGCCCAAATCAAGAGTCGGACACTTAACTGACTGAGCCACCCATCCCAACAACTTATCTTATTCTGCAACCAAAACTCTCTAATTCAACCAAAACTGTTTATGCATAGCTCTTTTGTGACCAGAGCTGGCTTCCCCAATATGCAACCTGTGACCCATATATAAAACACCATTGCACTTAGTTTTACGTTCTCATGTCAACGTCTTAGAATTTTAATAATGTTTTGACATGAAGGCCCACATTTTCATTCTGTAGTGGGCCCTGTAAATTATGTACCCAGTCCTGTCTATGCAAGTTGGGTTCCAGTGTATAACCCCATCCAATTCAGCATACCTTTTTTGCAACTCAACCACTTTTGTTAAGATTGCAAAGCACATGCCTTCTGTGTTTCAGGCTACTCAATTCTTTATGTCCCTTTTATGACATTAATGCTCACCAAGTTTTCACTCTGCTTTCAGTTTTCATCTTTATTCTTTCAGAGAAGTCATGATACCCATCATTATTTTATTTTTAGTTCATAGCCCAAGCTGACATATAACCTGAAATAGTTGAGCAACTTTATTTTTGACTTTGAGATACAGCCTCTTTGGACATTTTCTTTAAAAAAAAAAAAAAAAAAGTACTCTAGCTTAGAACAAAGGCCCTCATAGTAGAGGTTTTGATCAAATATATACCTTGATGATGTCAAGGCCTTTCAGGCAAAAAGAAAAAAAAGAAAAAAAAAGGGGGGGGGGAAGGTATGCATTGTCTAAGTGGAAAAAATGTCTTGCCTGTAAGTTTCTTTTCTATCCTAAAGAGCAGATAGCCCCTTTCAGCTTTAGCAAGCACATGATTTTGGCCAAGGTGTAAAGGCATACCTCACTTTCAGAGAAGTTATATGCTCCTAAGCAAGTATATGTGAATTGAACTTTTATAAATTAGATACACTCTTTCATTGCTTTAAATTGTAATCTCAGAGATAGGAGGTAGAATTCCACAAGAAATAATTTAAAAGAAGGCTTTCGACCTGCGTTTTAAGGTCTAATCTTTTTCATTTGACTGCTGCTAACAATGTTATGCCAACAGTGGAAAAAGCCCATTTTTAAAACTAGTAAAACTGTTTGCATTTGTTGAGATTTCAGATACATGAAAATGGATTCCACTTTTCTGATTTAAAAAAAAAATAATACTTGAAGAATTGCCAGAAGATAGCAGCCTTCTCGTCTGTGCCACAATTAGCATAAGGTTTTTTTTTTAAGACTTCATTTTTTTAGAAAAGTTTTAGGCTCACTTCAAACTTGAGAGAACAGTACAGAGATTTCCCCTATTGTCCTTGCCCCTATGCATGCATAGCCTCCTCCATTATCAACATCCTCACCATAATGATATTTGCTATGAACAATCAGCCTACCTCAACATATTATATCACCCAAAGTCCATGGTTAGCTTAGGGCTCATTCTTGGTGTTGTTCATTCTATGTGTTTGGATAAGTGCACAATAACATATATCCATCATTATAATAACCTACATAGTATTTTCACTGCTCTAAAATTCCTCTGCTCTGCCTATTCATCCTTTCCCTCCCCCCATCCCTAGCAACCACTGACTTTTTTTTTATCATTTCCAGAGTTTTGCCTTTTTCAGAATGTCATAGAGTTGGAATCCTATGGTATGTAGAATTTTCAGGTGAGTTTCTTTCACTTAATAATATGCTTATACAATTACTCCATGTCTTTGCGTGACTTGAGAGTATATTTTTTTGACGCTGAATAATGTCCCACTATCTAGATGTACCAGTTTACTTATCCATGTACTTGCCATAGGACATCCCGGTTGCTTCCAAGTGTTGGCAACGATGAATAAAGCTGCTATAGATATTCTTGTGCATGTTTTTGTGTGGACATAAGTTTTCAGCTCATTTGGGTCAATATCAAGAGCACAATTCAACTGTTAGATTGTATGTATAGCAGAAGTGTTTAGTTTTGTAAGAAACTATCAAACCTCCTTCCAAAGCGGCTGTACTGCTTTGTATTCCCATGGCGACATAGGACAGTTTCTGTCTGGCTACGTCCTCGCCAATATTTGGCTTTGACAGTGTTTAAGTCTCTGGTCATTTTAACACGTGTGTACTAGTACCTTTTCATTCCTTTAATTTGTATGTCTCTGACAAGATATGAGGTGGAACATGTTTTCATATGCTTATTTGGCCACTGTATATATCGAGTTTTGCTTTACAATTTTCTTTAAGGTGGTGCCTTCCTTTCTTCAAAACAGTCACTGCCAGTATTTAGCCAAAGTTTAATACAGTCACTCTCTGTCTATCAGACAACAAATTTTGGTAAAGTTTCTCTGATTATGAAATAAGTATGTGAAAAGTGGATCATTAAACATGCATTAGTATTTGTCATCAGAACTTAA
This sequence comes from Herpailurus yagouaroundi, assembly GCF_014898765.1. NCBI lineage: Eukaryota > Metazoa > Chordata > Mammalia > Carnivora > Felidae > Herpailurus > Herpailurus yagouaroundi. Next base: position 42,154,681 of record NW_024412397.1, on the reverse strand, counting down.
GAAAAAATGGATTCCTGGTAATTGGCTTCCAAATTGGATCTCTGCATAGTTGTAAATTATCACTTCCTAATCTATTTGCTAAGTAACTTCTACTGGCTTATTTTAAAGAAGAGTAGATTTGCAAAAACACCACATCGATCACTTTACTAAAAATGTGAAAGAATTTCCTCTGTTTGGTCAATTTATCTCTTCAGTCGGAATAATTAAATTCAACTTCTAGGACCCTCTTGTAGCAATATAAAAGAGAAAAAGAAGAAAGCCTTTGAAATTTCACTTTACAGTGCTTAACTTCTGCAGCTCTGAGTTGTTTACGCTTGAAAATCAACTGGATAGTTTATCTTTACTAACTATTTCACAAGAGAATGGCTGCTAATTAATTACTCATCAACAAAAGTATCCCAAATGAGAAGATCCGTAGAGAATACACACAGACAGAGAGTATGATTCAATGGCTTTCAATCTGGCTGTATGTTAGAATCTCTTACCACATGTGGTAGAGGGGGTGTGGGGAACAGTGGTGCAAAAACACCAATGCCTAAATCCTACCCTCAGAATTCTTGATTTATTTGATCCTGGTGGAGCTAAGGGCTGATTTTTTTTAAGTACCCAGATATTTCTAATGTGCAGCTGGGGAAAATAATTTTTTTTTCTTGGAAAATCTTTATGGGTTTCAATACAGGATCAGATGTATGAGTCATGGGTTGGTTGTGGCCACATCTATAGCTTTGCATGAAACAGTCTCAATATTCTTTGTCCATGTAAAAGAACATGTTCCATCTCATGCTAACCACAGGCACTTTCTGTAAAGCAGGGTCCAGAACTGTGATGGTGAAGTTTCTGTTTGCTTTATTTCACTTTGTGTTTCGTCTATGGGTAAGATAATTACAGCTGAGTCCCAGCAGCATATGGCAGTGGGCTGGGGAGAAGAAAACCAAATGAGGACAAAAGCACAAACACAAAAATAAACATAAGTCAAGTTTGTGCTGCTGGGTGGTTTTCTTTCATCTTTCTGTGAGGTTAATTAACTGCACAATATGTCTTTGCCACTCTGGTGCATCCAAAGCATCCCAGAAGGCTCCTCCTCCACAATCTAAATTATAATGATGCTTGAATGATAGCAGAAGTTTTAGTTTAACTAGAGTTAAGTGAATCAGTCTCAGCAACAAGAAAGTGTCCCTTCACCATGATCCTTATTATCAACTGCACCCCCATTTCAGGGTCTCACTGAGGCCAAAAGCTGGAGCTGGTGGATTCCCCTACAGGCACAGGACTCTCTGTCTGTGAGAGGCCTCACTCCATATCACATCGAATCCATCAAATGCCCCCGTGAACCACATTAGACTTGCCTCAAAAGTTTTGCAAGGAGTACCACGAATTTGCTTTTAAACTTATTTGCCTTTGAGCCCACCACTTAATTATAATTAGCTATTTTTCTCTATAAGTGTTGCCTGTTGAAAAAATGTAGCCCATAAATTGTTTCCAAATTATGAAGATGACATAGTGTTACATTTTGCAGACATCTAATTAAACAGTATTTATTTTTGTGTGTTTAGATTCTCTCTTTATGTCTTGCATCCAACATTTCTTTTCCAGTTCAGGATACGTTCTTAGGCTCCTGAAATCTCTCAGGCCCTAGACTTGTGCCTAAGTGTCTTATACATAAATGAGTCTTTGTTGCCCCAACTTCAGATTCCAGTAAGAGACTGAATATACAAAAGGACAGTGGCCAGACCATATATATGACAACAGAATTAGGGGCCACAATCGCTGCAGTAACCAGATCGGAACAGTCATGACTTGGTCATTGACTGCCAACTTCTTTATACCCTGTCTTCTCCAATCAGATGTGCCTGAAGCCTTCCCATTTTTCCACTAAGAAGCTTTCCCTCTTCCTTACTTACCTTTGAGTCTCTGCCAAACGCAAGTGATAGTGGCTGATTCTTTTGCTAGAGCAAACTCTGAATAAATAGTCTCTGCAAGATCTCATTTGAGTGGCCTTCCTTTATTTCCAACCAGCACAGAAATAGTGTAAGGGGGCTGGTGATTGACTCTACATCTGACTTCTAATGGTATCTCTCATTCCTGCTTGCATTTATGTCTTGAAAAAAGACTAGATGATATTAGGCAATCAGTGAAGGAGGAAGGAACCAGTGGTTTACATTGGTTACTTACTGAAGAATTTGTTAATTTTATGCCAAAGTAGTTATATTCTGTTTTAATTAATAAAATATTAAATACATTGTAAAATAATAAGGTTCTAATTAGGTTTGGAAACAGTTTAATCTGTAAAGAAGTAGCCCTTATTTTAAAGGCTAGATAAATCCTGCCCAAAGCTAACAACCATTTAAGATAATCCAAATCCAACTAGGAGTATCAACAACTGAATGGTTGTCAATCAACTGAATGTCAAAATCACTTCTCTTTTTTGACAACATTAAAAAAAAATCCTTAGAGCCATAATAGTTTATATTAAAGGACATAATTAAATGAAAGTAGTCTAATGTTAGCCCATTTATTATCTTATTCACTGTCTTTCACTCTCAATCCCCCACTAACTCCAACAGCATAATATAGGAAGGCTGCAATTATACGTTAACTGAAAAAATAATAATTAAGCTGTTGTGATTTATATGTGGAAATTTACTTTTCTTTAAAAGAAGACATGTTTCAGGGCTCCTGGATGGCTCGGTTAAGCAGGCAACTTCAGCTCAGGTCATGGTCTCATGGTTTGTGAGTTCTAGCCCCACGTCAGGTTCTATGCTGAGTTTGGAGCCTGCTTTGGATTCTGTTTCTCCCTCTGTGTCTGCCCCTCCCCTTGCTCATGTTTTGTGTCCCTCTTTCTCTCAAAAATAAATAAAAACATAAAAAAAAGGAAGAAGACATATTTCTGTCCAATGGCAGTATCATTTTACATAACTACCAAATAAAATGAATATATGTAAATCATTTAGAACAATAGTTAACACATACAAATTCTCTGTAAATAACAAATATGCTAATAATGTGGATTTGATACCAAAAGGAGAAAAATTACTACCTAACGGAAAACTTCTTAAAGATGTGAAATCAAATTCTCACAACTTGAGAACAAGTAACTTTCATATATTATTTTGTAGCTGGATGTTAAGAACCACCCTTTCCTTTTGAAAGAGAGTTTTAGAATCAGAAAGATTCTAACTGGGGCCTGATGCCATACTTCTTAGATGGCTCAACAAAACCATTCATTGTTAATCAGGTGACTCTTGTGACCTCAACCAGGCTTTGGAAGGAATCAACAGTTCTTTTTTTTTTTTTTTAATTTTTTTTCAACGTTTATTTTTATTTTTGGGACAGAGAGAGACAGAGCATGAACAGGGGAGGGGCAGAGAGAGAGGGAGACACAGAATTGGAAACAGGCTCCAGGCTCTGAGCCATCAGCCCAGAGCCCGACGCGGGGCTCGAACTCACAGACCGCAAGATCGTGACCTGGCTGAAGTCGGACGCTCAACCGACTGCGCCACCCAGGCGCCCCAACAGTTCTTAATCTAACAATGCCAGGGTTGTTGATTCACAAACTGTAAAGTCAACTTTATATTAACTGGAAAGATATGTTTTTCTTCTATGAGACTAAATTTGTTTTCAGATATCATAACCTCCTTAGTAACTAAGGAAAAAGTTAACCGTAATTTATCTGCCCAATCAGCCCAGAGGCTATGCCTCACTAGCATTTAGCAGAAGACCAAGGATTTTTTTTTTTTTTTTTACTTAAAACTAACATCTTTCAATGAGCTAATTTTTTTTCCTTTCTTTCTTTCTTTTTTTGTAAACTACCATTCTGTTGGTGATAGGAGTAGCTTTTCTTTAAAACCTTTTTTTAATTTTTCATAAAAACCAGAATTTCAAACATGAGAGCTTCAAAATGGTCATTTCAGAAACAGGAGCAATGAAAGGGACTGTTTAAAGCTGCAACAACTTCAAATGATTAGCCTTTTGAGACAGCAGGTGTTAGATTCAACAGGGTCCTAATGCCAGGAACACATTTACATTCAAATTAAACTGAACATAATTAGAAGTTATTTCTTCAAAGTAGGAACCCCTTTGTGTAAGAAAATAATTGCAATTCACACTTATGCAAAATTTGAGTTAAAATTTTACACTTAAAACACCCATCTTGGCTATACTAATAAGGATGCCGAAAATTGGCTCAACATTTTTTCCCTTTTGAGTACTACTATGTGTTTAACCTTCTGTTAACATTTCTATCATTTACTTTGAATTCCAAAGTGAAAAACCAAAAGTGTATTCCAATATGTAAAACAGTAACTAAAAATCAAATTTTCAGGGACACCTGGGTAGCTCAGTCGGTTAAGCTCCGACTTCAGCTCAGGTCATGAACTCGTGGTTTGTGAGTTTGAGCCCCACGTCAGGCTCTATGCTGACAGCTCAGAGCCTGGAGCCTGTTTCAGATTCTGTGTCTCCCTCTCTCACTGTTCCTTTCCCACTCACACTCTGTCTCTCTCTCTTTCTCTCTCAAAACTAAAGATTTAAAAAACTCAAGTTTTCATAATGATTATCAAAGTTATCTGAAACTTTAAAAAAAAAAAAAAAAGAGACACAAACGTCTATGGCTCAAGCAAAACCCCTTCTCCTAACCCACCTTCCTGCCAGCAGCCACTATCAATACCTCCACTGAAACAGGTAAACTTTCCTGATTGTAAAGTCTGGTGGTGATTTATCTAACATGATTCCTTTACAACAGCATCCCGTGCCCACTCCTTAAAAAATATATCTCTTTCATGTTTCACTGTCTGTGCCCTCTGCTGTTTCTCCTCTTACATTTTTATCTCTTACAGTCCAGTCCTCTTGGCTGGCTTCTCTTTTCTTTATTACCTGTACATTGAGTCATTCCCAGAGTTCTGTCCCCAGCTGATGTCTCTTTCCAACCTTCACTTACACTCTCACTCTGTGATTTTGACTCTCATTTTTGCTGGTCACTTTCACCTTCCTGTCTTCTACGACATACTAATTACCTTACACTCTCTGCTTTCCTTTTCTTGACCAGCAGATGTCTAGGGAGATTATTTTTGAAGGTGTATCTGCTGCCCATTTATATCTCAACATCCCACAAAAACTTAAATTCAGCCTATGAAACACTGATCTCATTTTCATATTCTACCTATGTCATCTTCTCATCATGAGAGCCTGTTTCAATAAACAATGCTGCCTCTCACCTAGTTATTAAATATGAGAGCTTTCTATGTCTCCCTTTTCCTTCCCTCTCCGTGTACTCTAGCATTCTACTTGCTAGCATTTCTTCAAGTTGTTCTTTTTTTAGCCACTCCAACTTCCTTTGTGTTGTCAACATTTATTCTCAAGAAATGTTGTCAAGATTCTGTATTAACTTCCAAGTTAAAGTCTCTGCCTCTGACTATGTGTCATGGTAGGTAGAACCATGACCCTTCAAAGATGCCCATGACCTAATCTCTATAACCTATGGATATGTTACGTCCTATGGCAAAGGGATTTTGCAGATGTGACAAAGGTCAAAGGCCTTGGAATGAGAGATCATTTTGGATTTTTGAGATATGCCCAATCGAACCACAAAAGTCCTTAAAGACAGGACACTTCCAGGATGTAGTCAAAGAGAGAGATGCAATGATAGAAGAAGAGTCAGAGAGATGTAACTTTACTGTCTTTGAAGATGGAGAAAGGGACCAGAAACCAAGGAATGCAGTTTGTCTCTAGAAGTTGGAAAAGTCAAGGAAACAAGTTCTTCTCTACAGCCCCCAGAAAGAAATGCAGCCTGCTGACACTGTGATTTTAGCCCAGTGAGTCCTGTGTCTGTCTTCTGACCTACAGAGGTATAAGATAATAAATTGGTGTTGCTTTAAGCCATTAGGTCTGTGGTCATTTGTTAAGGCAGTGTAGGAAGTTAATACATATCCCTCTGAATTATTTTTCACTATCTTTCAAAGAATCTTTCTAAAATGCCAATATGCTCATATAAATATGTATATTAATTTTCTACACTGTGTAACAAATTACCACAGATTTAGCTGCTAAAAGACAACACACATATATTATGTCAATTTCCATTGATCAGGCATGACTTAGCTGAATCCTCTGCTCAAAGGTGTCACCAGAGTTGGGACCTCACTGAAAGCTACGTTCATCTCCCAAATTCACTAATTTCAGTTCCTATGGTTGGAGAACAGAGGCCTTTAACTCCCAGAAGCTTCTGGAAGTTCCCTGCCAGGGACCCTTTCTATATACCCTTTCTTTCTTCAGGTCCCGAAGAGAACAGCTGTTATTTCTTCCCCTTTCTGTGACCTCAAGATTTTTTTTTCTTTAAGGGCTCCCTAATTAGGTCAGATCCACCCAGAAAACTTTTCCTTTTTTGTGTGTGGTGGGGTGAGGTGGGGGGTTTGTTTGGTTTGGGCTTCAAACAACACAAATTTGTTTATCTCACAGTTTCTGTGGGTCAAAGATCTGGGTACAAGTTAGCTGAGTCCTCTGCTCAGGGTGTCACTAGACTGAAATAAAAGTATTGATAGGTCTATGATATCAACTGAGGCTCAAAATCCTCTTCCAACTCGGATGGCTGTTAGTAGAATTCAATTCCCTATAGCTGTGTAACTGAAGTCCCCGTTTTCTTGCTGTCCCTTGAGGACTGCTTTCAGACATGACCCCTCCTTTTGCAACATGGCTATGTTTCTTCCAGACCAGCAAGAGAATTCTTCTGCTTTTAAAGGACTTGCCTGATTAAGTCAGACCTACCAAGGATAATCTCCCTTTGGGTCATAGTCAACTGTTTAGGGACCGTAATTATACCTGCAAAATCTCTTTGGCATAAAACATAATAAAGGAGGTGATAATCCAATTATATTTACAAATCTCAAGCATGCTCAAGAAGAGATTATACGGGGTGGATACACCAAACAGAAGAAATCATAGGGCTCATCTCAGAATTTCACTTACCCCAGACTGCCAGTTGGCTTTGTTGCACTCCTTATACCACTGAACCAACAGGCCAAAGAGAGGGGATTAATATGTTGGCTGTCATGATTGATCCCAATTACAAGGGGAAGTTGGTGGCCGCTACAATGAAAGCAAGAAGGACTGTATCTGGAACCCAGGAGGTTTCCGAGGTGCCTTTTACTACCTCCATGCCGACAACAAAGGTGAATGAAAAATTAGGAACTAGAAAAACAGAAACTAGAAAAGTGATTGAGAATCCATAGCCTTCAGGAAAGAAAGATTGGATCACTCCACTAAATAAGGAACCAAGAGCAGCTGGGTTTCTGACTGTGGGCAAGAGAAATATGGAATGGGCAGTGGAAGGTGGAAGCTACAGATACCAGCTAGGACCTCATGACCAATTACAGAAACCAGGGCTCTGGTAGTTCTGCGTATTTTCTCTTTGCTTGTTATATACATGTGTTTAATTTTTTCCCAGCTTTCTTGAGATATAATTAACATAAAACATTGTGTAAATTTAAGAGGTTCAACACATTGATTTGATACACTTACATATTGCAAAATGACCACCACGATAGGGTTAGTGACTTCACATAATTACCATTGTGTGTATATGTGTGTGTGTGTGTGTGTGTTTCAGAAATTAAGATTTTCTCTCTTAGCAACTTCCAAATATACTATATACTATTGGTAACTATAACCACCATACTGTACATTAGATCCCCAGAACTGATTCGTCTTACAGCTAGAAGTTTGTACCCTTTGACCAACATCTCCCCAGCCCCTGACAACCACCATTCATTCTATTAATCTTGGAGAGAAAAAGACTCTCAGGAAGAGTAGGCAGGTCTCCCGAGCTAGGCTGACATGGCTTGAGAGAATAAGAAATGTAGACAGACTTGGAGTTTTTATTGCGCTTAGGAGTCAAAACCAGTCTGAGGGATCCCACATGCAGGCAGGAGCTAATGTGCTTTGAATTTGCCACCAGTGACAAAGGAGGAAGAATCCAGACTTTCCTAATTTGCATGATGTGGAGAAGAAAATTGAGGGGTTAAGCTTAAATAAATACCAAAAACAATGGAGTCTGATTACTTACTGCAAAGGGGTTTGGAAGATTTGAGGAGATTATCAATATAGGATCCTGGGAACGCATTTGCATAGACATACTATAAAGACGCATATCTGAATTATTACATCTGAATTATTACATATCTGAATTATTACTGATACATACATTATCCAGCTTTAGAGGACCCAACTCCCAAGGGCACACAGAAACACAAGTAATTGCCCACGTAGCTTACGGATTTTTCAGCACTAGACTTTGAACAACCTTAGGGCAAAGGACATATTTTATATGTCTTGGTATTTTCGGATTCTAGCCTAGTGTCTGCCACATAGTGGGTGTTCAATAAATATTTACAGAATAATGAGTCTGTGAACTCTAATATACTATAACATTTATTTCTTAAAATACTTGAGCATAGTGTGATGGTTGGTATAACAGTTTAGCCTATGGGCAATTTGATAAAATGCACCATATTTTAATCAGGATTACATGTTCTAAAGTGGTTAGTTAGCATTTTAAACACTCTTATCAGGAGTTCTCATTCCAGTGGCAGCTTCTACAAAAGCTTTAAGTATCATTACTTTATCATAAGCACTTAAAGGGTATGAATTGGCATAAAGGATTTTAAAATATTTAATTGGTAGAATGAATTTTATCCACAAAACGTGGATTGACTAGAAATACATCATATGCCTCTTGGTGAACATAGAACCCCCAGGGGTGCCCAGGTGGTTCATTCAGTTAAGCATCTATATCTTTTTTTTTAATTATTTTTTTTAATGTTTACTTATTTTAAGGGAGAGCGAGACAGAGTGTGAGCAGGGGAGGGGCAGAGAGAGAGGGAGACACAGAATCTAAAACAGGCTCCAGGCTCCGAGCTGTCAGCACAGAGCTGGATGCAGGGCAGGAATTCACCAACCACAAGATCATGACCTGAGACCAAGTCGGATGCTAACGTGACTGAGCCATCCAGGAGCCCCAGTTAAACCCCTAAATCTTGATTTTTGCTCAGGTCAGGATCTCATGGTTCGTGATTTTGAGCCCCACATCAGGCTCTGCGCTGTCAGCACAGAGCCTGCTTGGGATTCTCTCTCTCTCTCTCTCTCTCTCTCTCCCTCTCTCTCTGACCCTCTGCTGCTAATGCACTCTCTCTCTCTCTCTCTCTTTATCTCAAAATAAATAAATAAACATTAAAAAAATTTTTTTAAATCCTAACATACACAGTAGCCTGTGATGTTCACAACTCAAAAATGTACGGAGGAGTCTGCCCTTCAGGGCTCCTGGGTACGGTCTTAGTTGGTTGAAGCCCAAAGATTCAGAGTTAGGATCTCATGGAGCTTAACAGAATTACATGAATAATAGTTTGGGGGACAGCTTTCTAATACATGATTTTAAATATGCAAAGTTTTATTTGTCAGTGGTCTTGCTTTCATATACAACCATGTAGTGAGGTTGTGTGGGAGCCCACACCATCGGCTGCCTCCCATGATTAAAGACTACTGATATCAGCAGAAGGAAATACAAAACCTAAACCACCAAACTGGCTTAGAAAAGTTCACAACATCCCATCTCTAAAGTATACTAGGGTACTGGGACTTAGGATTTCAACATACATTTTTGGAAGGGGATGCAATTCAACCCATAGCAGATTCTGTCTGTGAATTTGCCATCTGAGCTCCAGTTCCCAAAAGAGAGCTGATTTTTCATTTTTAATCAAGGAACATTTTTTTTTTAGTTTCTCTTATGTAACAGGACTAAAGCCTTAGTCCTTGTTCTCAGTGAGTTGTTAGTCTAATGATAAGGCAAGTAAATACTGTAAAGGCACTGTTCCCGTGAAGGAATATGCCTCATTACAGTAAAGCATAAAATTTGAGAGATGAAAATAATTATAACAGGTTATGTTGTCACTTTATTGAAAGTTTTGAAAACACACGCACATTGCCCTGAATTCTATCATGCTCTAAGCTCCCATTAAGAACTTTCATTTCCCCTGAAAAGAAAGGAAGACTTTGTAAATATCTTATCTCAGAGAGAATAAGGCTAATAGCAGAGGAAGATGATTCAGCAATTCAGACAGTAGTTTTGAATGCAGAAAACCGGCATCTGTTCAGCTCTCACCTTGCTTGTGTTATAGGAAGTAATCAGTACTGTCAGCCTCAGAGAAGGAAATACGACAAGAGCATTTTTGTTTTCACTGACAGATCAAATCATGCTCCAAGCCCTTCACCAAAAAAGAAAGCATTTTTCCTTTGAAATATAATTTCTAATAAGTTGAATGCTTGTGTAGCCCCTGTTTACTATGCACTTGCCATCAGAAAGTCAGGGCAACACATTCATTTCCTATAAAGAGAAAACGAAAACAATAATAACAGCAACAAAATCTCAATTTGGCATCTCCATAGCACAGGTGAGGTAGATCTTGAAAGGTCTTCACAAAAGCTCCTGAGGCCAGGCTCCAGCCAGGGCTTGCAAAGCGCAGAGTGCTCATAGGCAGGGAATCTGCAGCTCACCCACTGGTCCCTCAGACCAGTGAGCAGCCTGGTTTTCCTGCCTAAAGTATCCTGGGCTCTCGGCAATGCCCTCCTTCTCCTCCCTGAGACTCTTAAACCCTTTCTCTGTCCTTCTCTCCCCCTTGCCCCGGGTCTCTCCTCTCCTCAGTCTCAGAGCCAAAGACCCAAGTACTTCGCTTCAGCAGTGTCACTTGCTCTGATGCTGACAAGGACTTCAGAACCCTTTGCCTGATCGCACGTCTTTCGTGCAATATGCTGAAAATGTCTGTTTCTTTCTTTGTTTCAAATTGTGAATTGCGTTGGGTCGAGGGGAGCTCTCTCCTCCCTTAGTTTTCTTAACCTGGGAAGTATCGGGACTCATAATTGGAATTAGCAAGTACCGTGCTCCAGTTACAGGGGGAGCATGAGAAAAAAAATCCTCCCATACTCAATTTTGGGAGAAATTTTAATGTTCTATTAAACTTAGGCAGGTGCACATAGAAATTCCAACTATGTTCTTTTACACTGTAATTTTCTCATATATATGTCACAGGAAGAAGAAAGAAAGAAAGAAAGAAAGAAAGAAAGAAAGAAAGAAAGAAAGGAGAAGGAAAAAGGGAAGGAAGGAAGGAAGGAAGGAAAGAAAGAAGAGGGAGGGGAGAAAGAAGAAAGAAAGAAAAGAAGAAAGAAAGGAAGGAAGGAAGGAAGGAAAGAAGGAAGGAAGGAAGGAAGAAGGGAAGGAAAGAAAGAAAGAGGAGGGAGGGGAGAAAGAAGAAAGGAAGGAAGGAAGGAAGGAAGGAAGGAAGGAAGGAAGGAAAGGGGAGGGGAAGGAAGGTAAGGGGAGGGAAGGGGAGAGGAGGGAATGAGAGGGAAGGGAACGGGAGGGGAGGGAAGCAGAGGGAAGGAGGAGGGGAGGGAAGGGGGAGGGAAAGGAAGGGAAGGGAAGGGAAAGGGAGGGAAGGGGAGGGAAGGGAAGGAAGAGGGAGGGAGGGAAGGGAACTGGATGGAAGGGAAGGGGAACTCAGGGAACGGGAGGGGAGGGAAAGAAGGAAGGAAGGAAGGAAGGAAGGAAGGAAGGAAGGAAGGAAGGAAGAGGGCGTAGGAGAGAGAAAACAGGAATTATGGTCTAAGAAGATAACAAAAAGGCTTTTACTAAGGGAAGGGATGAAGGACAAGTATTTCCATTATGAAACTAAGATTTAAAAGACTAATGCCAATACTGATCATTTTTTCCCTTAGAGCCATTCGTGGAAAAGCTAATAGGTGTCACTTTCTAACAGTAATATTGGATACGTTGCATTTATTTTTGAGCAAAACAAAAGCCCTTAAGTTAATGATTTTTTTCAATGTTATGAGTATCTTCTAATCCCCTAAATATTTTCTTAACATTCTAAATATCTTCTAATTCTAAGAAATCTTTTAAAAACATTCACTTCTCTTACCCTTTTACCTCCAACGTTTTTTCCTGAACAACTATAATTTACTGATAAGGAAAATAGTCTTTACACCAGGAGTAGTTTGTGCAGAAAATGGCAAGTGGTGTGAAGTAATTATCATGTCCGATTATGAAGCAACTTCTCCAAGCCTGGTGAATATTAACAGATCTGGAGTTGCCCCATGCAGATGGTGCTTCAATGGAAGCATTTCTCCCCTAGCAGGATCCTTGCTGGTTAACTTTTTATATTCTCAATGGCCAGTTTACAACCCACAGATATAAAAAGAGTTTCGATAGTCAGATTTACTCAAGCTTTCATCCTAAAAATACCTATCAAATTATACCGCTCTATGAATGAGATTCTTTACTGGCATACATAAAGATAGTAGTCATTTTCCAAGATATGTTCTAAAATGTATTTTTTTAAGTTTATTTATTTTTGAGAGAGAGAGGGTGTGCACAAGTCGGGGAGGGGCAGAGAGAGAGGAGGATAGTGAATCCCAAGCAGATTCACCACTGTCAGGGCAGAGCCCATCGTGGGATTCGAACTCACAAACCCCCAGATCGTGACCTGAGCTGAAGTCAAGAGTCAGACGCTTAACCAATCGAGCCACACAGGCACCCCAAAACGTATTTTTTATTTCAATATGAACATAGCAAAATAAGGCTCCCATCTCCCCAAGACGCTATATCCTGCTCCTCAGAATCTGTGAATATATTTACACAGCAAAGGGGACGTTGCAGGCATGATTCAACTGAGGGTCTTCCCCGGGATTATCCAGCTGGGACCAATATAATCACGAGGTCCTTATGCAATGGAGGCCGGAGAGTCAAGTTAGAGCAGGAGGGACACAGTTGGAGAGGAATGCAGGCAGTCTCCAGAAGCTGGGAAAGGCAAGGAACGGATTGTCTTCCACAGCCTCCAGGAGGAATGCAGTCACTGATCTTAATCCCTTCGGCCCCGTTTCAGACTTCTGACCTCCGAGCTACAAGATAATAAATGTGTGCTGTTTTAATCCACTAAATTTGTAGTGCTTTGTCACAGTTGCCATAGGAAACTAATAGAATGGGTCATATCATCTGGCATAAGAGAATCAATAAAGTGTAATATTTGAGAGCTTACGCTTTGAATTCGTACAGGCCTAGTTAAAATGTGCCATTCCTGTCGTGTACTACTGGGCATAGCAATTAATATCCTCAAGCCTAAATATTTCTCATTTGTAAAATGGGTATGGCAAAAATGGGTATTTTTTGAAAAGATTAAAGGAGGCATTTGTAAAGCACTTTAAACAGTGTCTGACTCTTAACGAGGCCCTGCTACAACTATTAGCCGCTATAATCATACAGTATAAACACACTGTATTTACTAGGTTTTTTTTACCCTTGTCAGATGAACCCTGGAACCACCTTGTCTTCGGTGGCTGTTATGCCTTCGTGGCTGTGAAGGAAATGAAACTTCAAAAGGGAATTGAACCAAGTTATCCAGAGCCACTCTCGAAATTTTACGGTTAAATATGAAGCATCTAGAAGTGCTGAATCTGGGAAAGATGATCCATCTATCATATTGCAAAATGGAGGGAAGAATAGAAGATTAAATTGTAACTTGGATCACATTTTTTTTTTAAATATTCTTTTTCAGAAACAAAAGCATAATCAGGCAATTTGTAGTCAGCTTTCTATTATAGACACCAAATCATACTCTTGGAAAACTCGAAGGTAATTGACTTCTTATTCATTTTTAAATACCTGGAGCCATAACTTTAACCTACCTTATAAAACAAACGTGGCTTTTTATTTTCACATCAGGATATTTTTAAAAGGTTAGTGTGAAGTGCCTATAAATATGCAAAGATTTCAACAGCTAAGACAAACATCTCAGTAAATAACTTAATTGAGCTGTGAATATTTAGTGATTGAAATCCGATTACTTTGTGGCTTAATTTGTGTACTGCTTGACTGCTCTGTGCTTCCAGGCAATTTAACAATGTAGACAGTATATGAAGATGGAATGTTAAATAGCGACTGAGGCATTCAAAGTGAAAATGTCTGCGTTGTGTTCATTTTTTTTAAGCATACGACCAAGATTCAGCCTCAATTCGAAGCCTCCAAGCAGACAGAATATGTAAGTCATGGAACACACAAAGTCTTTCCCCCAACCTCTTTGGATAATTAGTTTTACCTTCTTGTTGAGTTTTGGTGACCATTAGGCTCATCAAGATTAATAGCACAGCACACTAAATCACCTCCACTCCTGTCAAATATAGCTCTCTCTATATGGAGGAAAATACACAGGGTCAGTGAGTTTTTGTGATGACTTACAGCCTTCACAAGACATGTAGAGCATAGGCTTTTTTGAGAGATTTCTTGTTATCCTTAAACCCAGATAAACGGATTTCTGATATTTTACACAACTATATACCCAGACTCTGAATTGTAAGATTGATAATAAGTTAGGTCACCGAAGAGGGGAAATGCGGACATTGCAGGCCAAACAAACTTACAAGCACATTCCAGAATATGGCTTCTCTCCTCAGTTCGTTTTATTCTTCCTTCAAAATAAAGCTAACAGTTTTGTCCATCTCCACCTTTGGCACTCTACTTAAGCCACTTGGACTACTGCAAGAATTCGAATTCCACTTTTCTACACCCCCTCATTTCCATTCTTCTCACAGAAGCCAAATGATCTTTTCAAAAACCCCTCATGTTACTGCCATCTCAGAACCTGTCAATGTCTTCTTAGGCAATTAGGGAAAAAATCCCAAATACTTACCATGAGCCTCAGGGTCCTACTACTCATTTATACCTCTTTATTTCTACCAACATATCCAAATGTTATTATTTCAACATATAATCAATATCACAATGTCGATAAGATATTTTATATTCCTTTTGTCATACTAAATCTCCAAAAACTGGACCAGCACTCCTTGATTCAGGTTGGCCACATCTCTACTACTCAACAGTCACATGTGGCACTCACTCTAGACAGCACAGTTCCAGAGGACCAACTAGTTTAGAGGTACCAAATGAAAAGAAACATAAGTCATTGAATACATTGTTTCCTTCACAAATAAGAATGTATTTTTTCCAGAGTCAAAAAAAATGCCTAAGAAGTAAAATCATCTCTCTAAACTAATAAGTTTTCATTTCTAAGCTAAATTTTTTATTTGAAAAAAAAAGTATTTAAAGTTTATTTATTTTTGAGATAGAGACAGAGTATGAGCGGCGGGGGGAGGGGGGGTGGCCAGAGTGCGAGGGAGACACAGAATCCAAAGCAGGATCCAGGCTCTGAGCTGTCAGCACAGAGCCCGACGTGGGGCTCGAACTCACGGGCTGTGAGATCATGACCTGAGCCGAAGTCGGACGCTCAACCGACTGAGCCACCCAGGCGCCCCAATTTCTAAGCTAAATTTTTTATGTCAGTATAAATAATAATTAGCTACCCAATACGTTCTAATACCTTATATGTGATAGTTGTTCCTTTTTTGAGTATTAACTTTCCACTTTATAATGATTACATATTAATGCAACAAATTATGAAGTTTCAATAGAACTACCTCATACTATGTGTGTCTTTACCAACAAAGAAGTATTTCATTGAAACCAACTTTGGCATTCATAATCAAATTAAAGCAACAATAAGCACAACAGCAAGTTCATAATTACTGCGATAAATGTGGATTAAGTGCAGGGATTAATAACATCCATCCTTAATATGTTATAACATTGCTATAAAGGGAACTTAAAATGAATTTGAACACTTTCTAATTTTTACTATCAATAATTTTGAAAGTCTGAAAATGACTATGACTGATAGCAATGTGCATAAAACTACACTCAATTCATTCTGCTCTGAGTTAGCTTTTTGTCCGCTTGATTATACTTTTTTGGCTTTTATATTGCTGAGAACTCAGCAATTGTTCAGACATGAAAGGCCATTTAAATTTGGTGGTTTTAAATGGTCATTGGGACTTACTAAATACAATTATGAATGCCAGTGCCTAAATTGCAGTGATTATTTACCAACTAATGGGTGATCTATTCCCAGGGAGGAGGGGGAGGGCGGGGGGAACCTCAGCCAAAAATAGGATTTTAAGTATAACTTCACCTAAACCACCTAGATCTCAAACACAGAATTAATACAAATCACTGAAACCCTGAAATGAGAAGCTATTGTTGGCAAATTACTAAGACAAAGGATTTGGCAAACTTTGCTTTTTCCATACTAACATGTTTTAGCTCCAGCCTGGATAGGCTATTTTTTGAGTTCCTCATAAAAGCAAGGTTATCTTTGTCTATCAATCAGTTGTAATTTCAGGCTTCAAGTAGAAACTGCTCTCCTAAAAGCCACCTACAACTCCAAGCTGCACGTGACCTCTTCCTGCATTATAAATAGAGTCCCGTACACCCATCTGTCCCTTGGGGCCCTGTCCTAGGTCCAATTTCATTGTCACTCTTCCAGGTCTTTCTGGTTTGACTCTAATCTTTCCAACCTTCTTTTCAGTCTCCTTGGTCTTCAGATGATGTTTCTAGATACTTCCTCCATTTCCATCTTCTATCCCAATTCACATTTTCTTTCCAGAGATTATTTTAGCCCTAAACTATCTGTCTATGATCAATGTCTCTTCTTTCAATAAATTTCGTGGGATTGTGGGGTGCCTGGGTGGCTCAGTCAGTTAAACGTCTGACTCTTGGTATCGGCTCTGGTCAAGATCTCACAGTTCATACGTTCAAGCCCCACATCAGGCTCTGTGCTAATGGCACAGAGTCTGCTTGAGATTCTCACTCTCCCTCTCACTCTGCCCCTCCCCTTCTCACTTGTCCTCTAAATAAATAAACAGACAAATAAATAAACAAACAAAAGTTCTTGTGGCATTATTAAAATAACCTTTCCAAGATCAATATGTTCGTGGAACATGAGGAAATATTCATATTCATGAGGAAACCTGTTACCTTGTTAAAACGGGTATTTTAATTATCTTCAAATTGTGCAGAAGAAACCGAGGTTTCTCCAATAGAATACGCAGAAGTAACAGGCACTGGTATCTATAAAGCAGCGCTTCTCAACCCCAGCTGCATGTAGGAATCACAAGCTGGTACTGGGGTGTAGCTCAGAGATTCTGATTTAAGTGCCCTGGGGTGGGGCCCAAGGATCTGTATTTCTGAAAGTGATTGTAATGTGTATTTAAGGATAAAAATCCACCCTCAAGTGTCAGATTGTAGCACTCTGAGTCGAAAGAGCAGCCTTGAGCGAGGACAGTATTACTGGCTTAGGTACCCCAGAGAGAAAGAAAGTGCAGAGACCAGATGATGTGCGGTAGAATGGCATAGGAGCAGGACACTGAGAATAGCCAGTGGAGCCTGGAAGCAGGGAATGCGAGAAGACTGTCGTGTTAGAACTTATGGGCCCTCTGTGGGCAATCGATACTCAGAACTAAACCAGAATTAGTAACAGAAAGACATCAAGGAGGTATTTCGTGACTTAAGCTAGGCAGCAGACTGTCAACTAAAATGACGGCTCAGGTCAGAATCAATTAAAAATGTATTTTATCGTATGTTAAAGAGAGACAATTAACTTAGAAAGAGAGATGGTCAAAATTAATGTGCAAACAAGTTGATAAAAGGAAAAAATTCCTTCTCTGGACCTTGAGACTGCCTCTACCCAAGTGCATATTTCTTCCTCTTGCTTCCACAGCCCAGCCAGCATCTCAGAAATATGGTCCTACTTCTCAGCCTCCAATTCACCCATCCACTCACTGGGACTTTGAAGCCGCTTTCAGCAAGATTAACAGTGAGCTTCTTACTGGTAACCCCCAGGAACCCCTTTCAGTAATCTTACAGACTCAAGCAGGTTCAGACAGAGTTGACTACTTTCTTTAATTTCTCTCTCTTTCTTTGGCTTTTGTGACACTGCTATCTCATTGATTATCTTCCTCTATCTTGGAAAATCTTACTATGTTTTCCTTTTGCAGTTAACCTGTCCCTTAGGGTCCCTTTCTTACTCAAGATGCTGTCTTTGGCCACCCTTACAGAACACACTTTGCCCAGGCATTTTCATCAACTCCTATGGTTTCAACTACTCTCAAGAGGCTGAAGACATACACAGCTTTGTCTCCTGCCCAAGCATCAAGCCCAGACTCTAGAATTTGCATGTTCTCCCATGTCATTCATGGGCACATTATACTCAATATGTTCAAAAATGAATTTATTATCTTTCTCACAATTTTTATTATCAGACTCTCTTAGTCATCCTGGTTGAAACTAAAAAAACTATTCTTGACTTACATTTTTCTCTCTCTCTCCCATAATAATATATATTATCTTGCGCAACAAAGTGTGTTTAAGGACTAAAAGCTTTGACATCATCTGAGAGCTTGTTAGAAATACAGAATCTCAGCCCTCACCCCAGAGCTGCTAAATTAGAATCTGCATGGTTTTTTTTTGGTAAGATCCTCTGTTTATTTTTTAAGAGGCACAGCTCTATAATTCATGCCTTGAAAACTCTCGGATTCAACTCCTTCTCTCCATCTCTGCTGTTATTGTCATAATCCACACCATGAGTTCTGAAAATTAGCTGCATGTTACAATCACTTGGAGATTTTTTTTAATACCCATGCCAAGTAATACCCCCTGGAGATTCTGATTTAATTAGAGTGGAGCCCAGGACTTAGTAATTTTGAAAAAATTCCCCTAGGTTGTTTTCCTAGGTAGCCAACACTGAAACCCACTCATTGAGGCCATAATCACCCTTCAACAAGATTATTATAATAGTCTCCTAACTGGTGTCTCATTCTTCAATCTTTCCAATTTTCCTTCTTCCTACAAGAATGGGCTTTTTTAAATCTGGATTTAGAACCTTTCAATGGCTAATGTTGACTCCAGCATTAAGCACAAACACTAAAGCCAGACGTTCATGGCCCTCCATCATCTGTCCCTTGCTTATTCATCCAAAGCCATTTCTACCATAACCTTTCCTTCCCTTGTGTTCCTCTGCATTGCAGCCAAACTGAATTGTTTGCAGTTTGCCAAATGGGTCATGGTGTTTTTCCCTCTGTGTCTGCTCTTTTTTAAACAGTTTTTTTGAAGTATAAATGGTATACAAAGAACTATACATATTCAATCTGTACAATTTGATGAGTTCAGACATATGCAAACACCCATGATACCATCACCCATGATACCATCATCAAACACCCATGAATCCATGTAATAGACATATCCAACACCTTTCAGAGTAGCCTTGTGTCCCTTTGTTTTTATGCATACATGTTTTTTTGTGTATATGTGTGTTTTTGTGCGTGTGGCAAGAACACTTAACGTGAGATCTACTCTCTTAGAAAATGTTGAAGTACACAACTTTCAGCAACTTATAAACTTCACTGTGTTCATCTATAGTGAAAGGACTTTGAGCAGAATAACGGAAAGTAAAATGTACTATTTTGACACAGTGTTTAATTTTTGGTAGTAATAAATTTCTAGTTTTCTCAACTAACCTCCTCCTAAGAACTGTAACTGCTGTGACCTCCTTGCCCAAAGGAGACATCACTAAGCAATTGATGGACACTACCAGAAGTGGAACTTGGAGGACTGAAAAACCTAAGCTATATTAAAAGGAGGAAATTATGTAACATAACAAAATTTTGTTCTAATGTATTTATTAAATACCTGTTGAGGGCTTCCTGTATATTAGGCCCTGTGGAAGATATTAAACCAGTTCCTGACATTAAAGATATTAATATGAGGGGGAAATACAGCATGCCTTCAACAGCACTACCTGATATTGACTTAATACTTTATGTCAGACAGGCGTACGTAACCCTCACATCAACTCCAGAAGAAGATAGACATGATTAAAATTTTTGTAGTGTAGATGAAGACAGAAAAATTTCTTAATTTTCTCAAGGGCACCCAGCTGACAAGTGGGAGAGGTTAAATTTCCACCAGGTACTATCTAACTCCCAAAGCCCTACTCTTACACACTGCCCTCTGCTAATTCTTTACAATCAAGAAATGATGGCTAAATGTCATCTGAATGCTGCAAAGCATTGGCAGTATAATAATCTCCCAATCTTACAGTCAAACAAGAAGCTAATTATCCTAAGATAAAAATTCACTCAGTCTTTTGAGGCTGAACATTTAGATCCTTGGACACATCTGGTTGATTCACAGAACCTTTACTTTTCATCCAGATTGCTTGTCATTATAAATGCCATAACATAAACACAACCAAACTTGAACCGCTCAAGCTTTTTAAATGGACCTCAAAGTACTCATTACTCTTTCTGAAGTGTAATGTTGATTTTGATGTACTATCATCTTTTGTGTGATGCCCTATAATTAAAAACGTACGATGCTTCATTATAGGTATATAAACTAGAAAATAGTAAGGTGTATTGATGAGAAATCTTAACATTTCTTTCTTTCTGAAGAACCTGGAATAATGAGAAATATCACTGGGGTTGCAGTCATCTCCATGGACGGAGGAACTGATGTTAATCCAACACCTTATGCTCTAAGTTAGATGAATGGAGGTCCGGACTCCTAGTCCTGAAGGCAGCATTTAGCAAAGAAAAAGTTATGGCAACAAAGTCTGCCCACTAGGCAGATAATAAGACAGGAAAGCTACAGAATAATAACTTTTTTCCCTCAAAAAGTTTGAATGTGGTGGATGCTGGGTGTATATAAAGCCTAGAGCAACCTGGTTCAGTAATAATGCTGCCTCGTTATTTCACAAGGTCTATTCCTGAACAAGATATCTTAGAATAGAGATGCTAGCATTAAACTTTTGCTTGAAGAATTTCCTGATGAGTCAAATTTTTCCTTCGTGTAGAGTCTCCCACTCACCTTATTCTACTACTTTGATAGTTTCACTGTCTTTCCTTTCAAAGTAGGGTTTTGGTTATTTATCAAGCTATTTGCCTAGTAGATATCATTATTCCTACACTTATATATTCTTGTGTTATGTAAACCAGTCATTTTCAGAAAACCTCACTAATTTGATTTGTGGCATCTATCCACCTCACTAATTAATCATTTAATACTTATCATTACTCACCAACTGACCACCGTAAACAAAGAACACAGAAATTTGATCAAACGCATTTGCATGCAGTCAAACCATATCAACAAAGTTATTTGGAGCACATATCATGTGTTACCCACACAAATAGGAATGAAATGCCTACATCATAATACCCCAACAGCAACCAATCAAAAAACGACCATAAAGATTTTCTGCTTTGTTTGTTCTTCATTTAATATTTAGAGTTATTTTACTTTATTTCTAAATTCCCCATTCTTTCTTGTAAAATCAGAAATTAATAATGGAAAAAAAAAGAGGGAAGGGGAAAAAATTTAAATGAGGAAGGGTAGAAGGTGAGATGGTCATGTGCATCCCCAACAACTCCCAACACGAAGTTAACTTTTCCAAAGAATAAGTCCTAGAATAGAACCCCATACCCAGTATTTGCATATATCTGTTCATTACCTAGCATGAACTATAGTAATATTCTTTAATTTTTTTAATGTTTATTTACTTTTGAGAGAGAGACAGAGTACAAGAGGGGGAAGGGCAGAGAGAAGAAGACACAGAATCTGAAGCAGGCTTCAGGCTCTGAGCTGTCAGCACAGAGCCCGATGTGGGGCTGGAACTCACAGACCATGAGATCATGACCTGAGCCGAAGTCAGAAGCTTCACTGAGTTACCCAGGTGACCCTATAGTAATATTTTTGATGGTGAGTTGCTCTTTTTAATTCTGAACTTGGAGTAATTACAACAAACTTTAGACTTACTAGGCCTGATAAAAGAAAAAGATTGGATCAGAGTGTACAAAAATTTAAAAAGTGGGGCGCTTGGGTGGCTCAGTCGGTTAAGCGTCCGACTTCAGCTCAGGTCGTGATGTCACAGCTTGTGAGTTCAAGCCCTGCGTCGGGCTCTGTGCTGACCTTAGAGCCTGGAGCCTGCTTCAGATCCTGTGGTTCCCTTTCTCTGTGCTCCTCCCCAGCTCATGCTCTATCTGTCTCTCTCTCAAAAAAATAAACATTAAAAAAAGTTTGTTTTTTTTAATTTTTAAAGTAAGTCATCAAGAAAGCAGTGAGAACTCATGGCAGTGCAGAGTCAGGTGAAAGATGAAGGTTCAAAGAGGATGAGCATAGAAATATATTCTTTAGTTACATGTAAAGAAAGCTTTCAGCAATTACTTAGAGTACAGATATTGGAACTAACATTAAATGGTCTATGTCCTTAGATATGTATCTTTTTTATTTTACTTTAATTCCAGTATAGTTGGCATATAATGTTATATTAGTTTCAAGTGTACAGTATACTGATTCAAAAGTCCATACGTCACCCTGGGCTCATCAGAACAAGTGCTCTCCTAAATCCCCATGGCCTGTTTCACCCATTCCCCACCCACCTCCCCTCTGCTAACCATCAGTTTGTTCTCTACAGTTAAGAGTCTGTTTCTTGGTTTGTCTGTCTGTCTCTCTCTCTCTCTCTCTCTCTCTCTGTTTTTTTTTCCTTTTCCCTCTTTTTTCCCCATTTGTTTTGCTTCTTAAATTCCACCTGAGTGAAACCACATGATATTTTCTTCCTCTGACTGACTTACTTCACTTAGCATTATACTCTCTAGTCTCATCTGTAATATAATATTACATCTGTATATATATAAATATAATATTACATCTGTAATATAATATAATACACAATATAATATATATAATATATAATATATATAATATATATAATATATAATATATATAATATATATAATGTATACACGCACACACACACACACACACACACACACACACACATACTAGTCTTCTTATTTATCCATTCATCTCTCAGTGGACACTTGGGCTGCTTCTATCGTTGGCTATTGTAAATAATGCTGCTATAAACATAGGGGTTCTTGCATACCTTTAAATTAATGTTTTGTATTTTGGGGGTAAATATCCAGTAGCATGATTACTGTATTGTAAGGTAGTTCTATTTTTAAATTTTTGAGGAACTTCCACACTGTTTTCTACAGTGGCCACATCGGTTTGCATTCCCACCAACAGTGCGAGAGGGTTCCTTTTTCTCCACATTTCTTCCAATATTTATTGTTTCTTGTGTCACTGATTGTACTATTTCTGGCATGCATAAGGTGATTTCTCATTGTGGTTTTGATTTGCATTTCCCTGATGATGAGCAACGTTGAACATCCTTTCATACGTCTGTTGGCCATCTGAATATCTTCTTTGGAGAAATGTTTATTCAAGTCTTCTGCCCACTGTTTTAATTGGATTATTTGTTTCCTGGATGTTGAGTTGTAGAAGTTCTTTACCTATTTTAAATACTAACCCTTTATCAGATATGTCCTTTACAAATATCTTCTCCCATTCAGTATGTTGCCTTTTAGTTTTGTTGATTGTTCCCTTCACCATACAGAAGCTTTTCATTTTGATGTAGTCCCAATAGTTTACTTTTGCTTGTATCCCTTGCTTCAGGAGACATATCTAGAAAAATATTGCTACAGCCTATGTCAGAAAACTTACTGCCTGTGTTCTTTTCTAAGATTTTTATGGTTTCAGGCCTCATCTTTAGGTCTTTATCCACTTTGAATTTGATTTTGTGCATGGTGTAAGATACTGGTCCAGTTTCATTTTTTTGCATGTAGCTGACCGGTTTTTCCAATACCATTTGTTGAAGAGACTGTCTTTTTTCCATTGGATATTCTTTCCTGCTTTGTCAAAGATTAATTGAGTATATAATTGTGGGATTATTTCTGGAGTTTCTATTCTGTTCTGTTGATGTATGTGTCCATTTTTGTGCCAGGACCATGCTTTTTTAATTTTTACAGCTTTGTGATATAACTTGAACTCTGGAAGTGTGAGAGATATCTATCTTAATTATAACTTGTTGTGCACTTTGATGTTAACTTTTGACTAAACTACTACTTTGACTAGAATAAAATATATCAAATTCAACCATATGCTTCCATTTACTCTCAATTACTTCTTCTGTTTTTCTTTTTTATTATTACTGAAATTTTTAATGAGATAATTATAGATTCACAAGTAGTTATAAGAAATGATACACAGAGATCCCTTGTACACTCTTTTATTTTCTCTGGAATAAATGCTCAGGAGTACAATTGCTGAGACATACAGTAGTTGCATGTTTGGTTTTATGAGAAAGTACCAAACTATTTTTCATGGTTTTATCCCATTTTTTATTTTAACCAATCTGATAGGTGTGTAGTGATATCTTGTGGTTTTAATTTGCATTCTCTTGATGTATGATGATATTGAACATCTTTTATATGTCTCTTTGTCATCTGCATATCTTCTTTGTTAAAAGGTCTATTAACGTCTTTTGCTCATTTTCTGATTGCAATTGTTTGGTTTTATACTGTTGAACTGTGAGTGTTCTTTATATACTCTAAATGCTAGTCCTTTGTTGAAGATGAGATTTGGACATGTTTTCTCCCGGTCTTAGCTTCTCCTTTCATCCAACTCACATGGGTTTTCACAGAGAAAAGGTTTACATTTTAGTGAATACCGATTTATCAACTTAGATTGTGATTTTAGAATTTTTTGCCGGCCCTAGTTCCCAAAGATTTCTACTATGTTTTTTCTTAAAAAAAGTTTTATAGGGGCACCTGGGTGGCCCAATCAGTTAAACATCCGACTTCGGCTCAGGTCATGATCTCACAGTCTGTGGGTTCCAGCCCCATGTCAGGCTCTGTGCTGGCAGCTAGGAGCCTGGAGCCTGCTTCGGATTCTGTGTCTCCCTCTCTCTGCCCCTCCCCTGCCCACACTCTCTCTTTCTCTCTCTCTCTCTCTCTCTCTCTGTCTCAAAAATAAATAAACATTAAAAAAAATTAAGTTTTATAGTTTTACATCTTACATTTAACTCCGTGATTTATTTTTAGTTAATTTTTATAGGAGATTTATATTTTAGGTCAAGGGTCTTTTTGTTTTGTTTTTGTTAATGTTTTTGCCATGCATATTCAATTGTTTAGGCAGCATTTATTGAAAAGGCTATTTTTCCTTTATTGAATTGGTTTTTATTCCTTTGTCAAAAATCAGCCAGGTATATTTGTGTGGATGGATCTCTGCTCTTTTATTCTGATCCATTAACCTATATGCCTGTTCTTCCACCAACACCACATTGTCTTACTGTAACTGTATGGTAAGGCTTAATACCCACACCAAGTAGAGTAATTCTCCCCACTTTATTTTTCTTTGTCGAGATTGTTGGGCTTGTGCCTTGCCAAAGAAATTTTAGAGTAAGTATGCCTGCCCCTTCAAAAAGAACCTTTTTAGAATTTTTTATATGATTTGCTTGATTTTATTTTTAAAATACTAGGTAAAGGGGCGCCTGGGTGGCTCAGTCATTTAACCATCTGACTTCAGCTCAGGTCACGATCTCGCGGTCCGTGAGTTCGAGCCCCGCATAGGGTTCTGGGCTGATGGCTCAGAGCCTGGAGCCTGCTTCCGATTCTGTGTCTCGCTCTATTTCTGCCCCTCCCCCTTTCATGCTCTGTCTCTCTCTGTCTTAAAAATAAATAAAACGTTTAAAAAAATTAGAATAAAAAAAATACAAGGTAAAGAGCTATTTTAATTACTACTAAAAACTGGTTTTTAAATTTTTTAACGATTACTTATTTTTGAGAGACAGAGAGAGAGAGACAGAGAGACAGAGTGCAAGGGAAGGGTAGAAAAAGAGGGAGACACAGAATCTGAAGCAAGCTCCAGACTGAGCTGTCAGCACAGAGCCTGATTCAGGGCTCAAACCCACAGACTGCGAGATCATAACCTGAGCTGAAGTTGGACGCTTAACTGACTGAGTCACCCAGGCGCCCCTAAAACCTGGTTTTTAAAAACGACAGACTCATGGCCAAATGCAGCTATCTTGATGAATGTCTCTTGTTCAGATGTTCCACAGATTGCATAAGGGGATATGGTCAGGCTCTGTTCCAGTAGTAAGATTATTGGTCATGATGCCATATATCAGGTAATTCAGTAATCAATTTTTTTTTTTTTATTTTCGTATAGACAGCGATGGCATAAACACAAGATGAGCTTTGCTGCTTTTCGGACATACATCTTGTGAAAAGGGAACAATAATACCTGCTTATGTTTATACTCTTGCAGAGCTAAGATTAGGATGAATTTGTTCTCTTACTTCTTTGGAAAAGGAACTGACATCTTAGCTAACAGTCATTGTTTTGCACTGATTAATTTTAAGTTTTTATTCACATTCATCATAATTAGAATCAGAATTCTACGTGAGGCCCTAGTAGCCGCCTCTAGAAAACCAAGAGGATTGTAATTAGGAATTGATGAGGTATTTGGCGGAACTGCGGAGCTTTCTGGGTCACTTTCTGCACGTTCTCTGTGAACAGCCATCCCCATGAAGCAGCTGGAGCTCCAAAAGGACATTTGACTGGTAAATTGACTTGATTGATTCAAATCTGATTACATACGAGAAACACATTTAGTTCAAGTTAAGTGCATTAATATATATCAGTTAGGATAAAGACCCAATTGCTTCTTTGTTATTCATTAATGAAACTTAATGACTTCAACAAAACATTAATGAAGAGAAAATGTTGGCTTGCATAATTCATTTGGAAAAATTAATTAATTGTTGTATTAAGGGCAGCCTGTTCCACACAGTAATTACGGAGGCTTTGATGGAGAATTGCTTTATGTTATTTATTTAGCAAGCTGTTGTTTACCTTTTCCATTTTATATTGATTTGTTATGCATATAGTTTTTTTCCCCTACAGAAGGAAATTAAGTCCATTTAAAATGATGATGTAACCATGTTCTTATAATTGATAAGGTGACTACATTGTAATAGGTTTACTAAACTCAGCATGCATTACAAAGACGGTGATATTCTACACAACCAGATTTTCAACAGTGATATCTGACAAATTATGTCCTTATTTAGTAGGCAACTAGAAGGCAGAAATGGGATAAAATAAACTTTAGCAAGTTAGCATGATGGCTCTTTTTTTGACTAGGCAAAGTCATGCCTTGTTAATATTGTAACATGAAAGTGCCAGAACTAAATATTTAATAAGAAAATTGCAATAGTTAATGTTTTCTGAAATGCAATATCAAGGCCATATGAATGAATAATTAAACATAAAGCTGAATCAATAGTTTAGAATTCTAATTTTCTTTCACTTCTGTCTTCTATGGCTTTGATCTACATCCTAAACCTCATCATAGCTATTGATGTAAAATAGAAATTAACAGAAAAGTTCTTGGTAAGTACAGACTGACTGACTAATGACTTTCATTGGTTTGACAATCAGTACAATAATAAGAATTAATATTATTAAAATTAATCCTCAATATAATGTTTATTAAGTTATTTTTTCATTAGATCCAACAAGGAAAGAGCAAGTAATTTGTTTTAAATTGGAAACAGCTGATCAAAGGTACCCTTCTTTTAGAAGATAATTCATTATCTGCTGTGAATAAATGAAAGCATTTCCACTTTGAATTGCCTCAAAGAGACTTTCATTCCATCACAGGGTAGATTATTTTGCAGGTAATAGCAAGACCACTTGCATAATGGCACCATGTTTCATTAAGATAAAAAAAGATAAAACCTGAAGTAGTCGCATTCCAAAATAAATCAGCCCGGCTCTCTGCTGATCGGCTTTGCTTTTTTCATTACTGTATGGATATGATGGATATTTTTCAAAACCTAGTTTAGACAAACTGTTCAGAAAGGAATGAGTTCTCCAGATCAAATGAAAATTAAGGTGAAAATAGATGTTCTTCCTCCCTCCCTCCATGGAAATATTTAAGAATAAGAGACAATTATTTCTCAGAACTGTTAAGTCCTCTCAGGATTTTTCTCCTTCATACATTATGCAGCAACTATTTTAAACTCGTCTTATCTCAGAGGGGTGAAAGATAGAGAAAATAAATGAAGGACAGCCACTGAATATCATCCCTTCTGGAGACAGACGCACAGGTCTGCCTGAGTCCCTTATTTCTATGATTCCACTGAAGCAAATAGCTCAAACCTTTTTCTACACATGAGATTTCCCCCACTTCATTCATTTCTCAAGTAACCACCGGATGGCAGCATAGGACGATAAATCAAAATTGATCACTTAATTCAAAATCCTCCACCAGAGGTTATTAATCAGACTGGATTCCTTTTGGTTCCTAACACATGGAACTGGTAACAAATTCATTCATGGAGAAAATGTGTGTGATATTTAGTCCACCCGTGTGTGGTTGCAATGACACCTCACCAAGTAATTTCTCAATTGAGTACAGTGGAAAACATAACAGCATCTATCTTTCATGCTGTAGTATCTTGTAGGGTCATGGTGTCACCAGTGTGAACACGAATTTGCAGTGAGAAATAGCAGAGCTCCAAGAAATGTAAAATATCTGTCCATGACAGTCTTACAGTTTGCTTTTTAGGAATCAGTACTCAGTTTCCCGTCTCTGGTGCCATTTCCCTCTCATAAAAAAGAAACTAAACGGTACAAAAACCATTCTGATTATATCACGTTCTTTCGGCTCATTAACACAGGGTTTTTACTCCCCTTATCTTTCTGCAGAACTGGATATAATTTATCTTCAAGCTGGATGAATTAGCCCATGAATTTTAGGTACTTTTTAAAGTTTAAAAATTGTAATCTTTTTAAAAATTAGTTTAGATTTTTTTAGTACTCCCACATTCCATATTTTATTACTTTAGATGTATTTCCTATTTCTGCACATGCCTACAATCACTTCAGATGATGTTAGTTGTCATGTTAGAAATCCTCACTTAGGACAGCATTTTCCCTCGGGTGTTAAATATTATTCTGTAAGGAAATGCTTCATAGAAGATGTTCCATTTAAGGAATTCTACATATACCCTCTTTTTTGAAGAAAAGGAATACACACTAACATTCAATCTCTGAAAAGTCCTACAAAGAAGAACTATTTTATCTTTTAAAAATCCAGCTTTTAAATCCTGCCATTAATGTGCACCAACAAATGCTAATTTAAAATATATAAGTCAAAACATTAAGATTACATTTCAAGTTTCATAATATGTCTTACATTCAAAACTGGCATGTAACATCACAAATACTACCTATCCAATCCACTTAGTTATCAACCCAAAATATTTAACCCTGAAAATTTCAAAATTCCTGAGACAACAACTTGAACCCTGTTTTTAAAAATTCTTACAGGGGTGTCTGGGTGACTTAGTCGTTTGAGCGTCCGACTTCAGCTCAGGTCGTGATCTTGCAGCTCATGAGTTCGAGCCCTGTGTCGAGCTCTGTGCTGACAGCTCAGAGCCTGGGGCTTGCTTTGGATTCTGTGTCTCCCTCTCGCTCTGCCCCTCCCCCCCTCTCTTTCTCTCTCTCTCTC
The DNA here is from genome assembly GCF_014898765.1 of Herpailurus yagouaroundi. Classification (NCBI taxonomy): domain Eukaryota; kingdom Metazoa; phylum Chordata; class Mammalia; order Carnivora; family Felidae; genus Herpailurus; species Herpailurus yagouaroundi. Next base: position 42,125,334 of record NW_024412397.1, on the reverse strand, counting down.
TCTCTCAAAAAACAAATAAACATTTAAAAAATTAAAAAGAAAAAGAAAATGAAAGAAATAAAAATTCTTACATATTTTAAATAATGTAAATAATTCAGTTTATCTAAAATAAAATTTTAAAAATAAAATAAAATAAATTTTTATGTAAAATTTGTGCACTGTGTAACTATAACTCGGACATAACCTTGAAAAATAACTTCTCAATATATGTTGCCATCTTGTGGCCATTTCTTAAATCACAGTTTGGACTGAAATGGAGTGGACATTTGGCCTAAAGGTGTGGTAACAGTAATTACATCCAGAAATAGAATTTTAGAGTAGATCATCACTGAACTCGGATGAACTTAGAATTCTCTTTAATTGTTAAGAGAATTTAATTCCAAAAATCTATTAAGTTATTTCATTTATCAACTTTCTAAATATACTGAATGCCTCTAAGGGTAAAGAAGTTTACTATTTCAAAGAGGTTGGATATTAGGCTGATTTTGATCCGCCTACTCACGTATATTTCTATATGGTTGTTCATATACATTTAAGTTACAAATTTACCAATCATGTCAAGTTAGTGATTGTCACATTGCCTTTCAGAAGAAATTATAATCATTATATATCAGCTAATTGCAAATAATGAAAATTAAACTTGTGTTCGGATCCCCAAGTGATGGAATGTGCCTAATGTAAGCCTTAAAAATAGTTACAATTCATTTACTTAACCAATACTTTTTTTTTTTCAACGTTTATTCATTTTTGGGACAGAGAGAGACAGAGCATGAACGGAGGAGGGGCAGAGAGAGAGGGAGACACAGAATCCGAAACAGGCTCCAGGCTCCGAGCTGTCAGCCCAGAGCCCCACGCGGGGCTCGAACTCCCGGACCGCGAGATCGTGACCTGGCTGAAGTCGGACGCTTAACCGATTGCGCCACCCAGGCGCCCCTAACCAATACTTTTTAAATACCTATCTAGTTCAATATATGCTAGTAAGTAGAAGTAAATCGTAACCAGGATATATCCAATCTCTGGCTCATGGGGCATGTACAGAAGGAAACAAGCTTTGAATGATAATACATGGAAAGTACTTAATTGGAATTTAACCTAATAATCAGTTCCATCCATTCCTTAGTGTATTGGGGAAGAAAGGGTTTTCACACGTCCACCCATTTATGTACCCAGGAGCTTCTTCTCCACCTATATTCCCTACTGGTCACAGCGTGTATCACCCACCACCACCCAACACAATGTTACTGTCAACCACAGGACTCAGTCAACGTGAAATAGCCCCCTTTCCTTTACTGGTTTCCTCCTGGATCTCTCAAAATACCATGACAAGGGGCGCCTGGGTGGCTCAGTCAGTTAAGCATCCAACTTTGGCTCATATCATGATCTCACGGTTCAAGGGTTCGATACCCTCATGGGGCTCTGTGCTGACAGCTCAGAACCTAGAGCCTGCTTGGGATTCTGTGTCTCCCTCTCGCTCTGCCCTTCCCCTGCTCACGCTGTCTTTGTCTCTCTCAAAAATAAATAAAATATTTAAGTAAATAAATAAATAAAGGTTTGGAAGACTATAACATTTAGAATGATTCTTGAAAAATTAATACAAATTAGCTTGGAGCACCTGGGCGTCTGAGTTGGTTGAGCGTCCGGGACTTCGGCTCAGGTCATGATCTCACAGTTTGTGAGTTCCAGCCCCACGGTGGGCTCTGTGCTGACAGCTGGGAGCCTGGAGCCTGGATCCTACTTCGGATACTGTGTCTCCCTCTCTCTCTCTGCCCTCCCCCCACTCATGCTCTCTTTCTCTCTCTCTTTCTCTCTCTCTCACAAATAAACATTAAAAAAATTAATTAAAAAGAAGAAATTCGCTTGAATAAAGGGGATCAGACTTGTAAGGGAATGAGAATTCTAAGTAGACCAAAAGTCATATTCAAAGGCCTCAGTGTAAAAAGGAGTATCAGTTAGTAATAAATGCACATCACCATTCCTTAGCAGTCAATTATGACTACTTCAAGTCAGCTTTTTTGGAATATGTATTTCTTCCAGTGAGTTGTGTTAACTATGTAATGTCCCTTTATGTTATTAAATTTTGGCCTTGGTTACACTCCAGTGGTATCTACCCCCAATTTTCCTGACTAAGTATACTAAACCACCCAATCCAACACCTAAAGGACAGAAATGAGAGTCCACTTACAACCACATCCCTACTGTACCAGGTGTGCAGAAGTCAGCTTGGAAATTGAGGGCATGGGGACATCATGAAGCAGATATCCTCATATGACAAGGATTGTGGTGAGGCTGGTCCAAGACATTGGCAGGCTGGTCATCCCACTCAGCTGTTGGACGTGGAGTGCAAGTCTTCTTGGGGCAAGCAATGTTTGTAGTTACGTGGAAACAGGACTGTTGACAGTTGAGGTCTCTGGATATAATTATACGACCTCTCCACTCACACTATTCAGAGCTAGCACCTGGGAGTCTCCCCCCATAAACAACAAAGGGCTGAGATCATCTCCCAAGGCTGACAGTGGTTTCACTCAAAATGCTGCTGACCCACTCTGGATGGATTCATCCTGTCCTAGGGAGTTACCCTCCCTTCAAAAATAGACTATCTTCCTTCACTACATCCAGAGTGTAGGAAAAAGTAGAGAAAAAGAGCGAGAAAGAGGAGAGTTTTCATAGCTTCCTCACTTGGAAAGAAGTTCAAAAGTACTTGGGGAAAGGTAAGCATCAATCAGCAAGTAAGAAAGGAAAAAAGGTTAGGTACATAATAAAATTATGATAGAAAACAATGGTAATAGGACCACTAACTGAAGTTTAAGCCAGTTGGCCTATGAAGCAATGCAATGAGAGAGCGAATAAAAGAGAGAGAGAAAGAGACTCTTATTTTCAAAGTGATTATTTTTAATCAGTCCCTTCTCGACAGAGTTTCAATTTTCAAAACATGGGTAAAATAATACAAGTGTCCCCATTTGTTTCAAATAGTTTTAGTCTTCAGAATTTTTTCAAATTTGATTTTATTGTGGTAAGAACACTTAACATGAGACGTGCCCTCTTAAATTTCCAAGTGTTCAGTACAGTATTGTTGATTATAGGGTCAATGTTGTACTGCCGATCTCTAGAACTTTTTCAACTTGCATGACTGAAATGCTACACCCACTGAACAGCAACTCCTCATTTCTCCCTTCCTCAGCCCCTGGCAATCACCATTACACTCTGTGAGTCTCTAAATTGGACTATTTTAGACATTTCATATAGGGAGAATTATGCAGTATTTGTCTTTCTGTGACTGGCTTATTTCACTTAGCATAATGTCCTCATTGTTCATCCATATTGTTGCATAGTGCAGAATTTCCTTCTTTTTTTAAGTCCAAATAAAAATATTTCACTGAATGTATATGCTATATTTTCTGTATCCATCTGTCAATGGAATCTTGGGTTGTTTCCACAGCTTAGCTATTGTGAACAGTGTTACAATAAACATGAGAGTGTTAATATCCCTTTGAGATCCTGATTTCATTTTTTAATAAATACCCACACGCAGAATTGCTAGATCATATGGTAGTTCTATTTTTAATGTATTAAGGCACCTTCACACTGTTTTCCATAGTGGCTGCACCATTTTTGCATTCTTACTAACAGTGTAGAGGGGTTCTAATTTCTCTATATACCAGCTTATTATTTTTTTTTATAATAATCATCCTGACAAGTGTGAAGTAATATTCCCTGAGATTTTGGTCTGCATTTCCCTGATGTTTAATGACACTGAGCATTTTTTCCATATACTTATTGGCCATTTGTGTGGTTTCTTTAAAGAGGTGTCTATTCAAGTCCTTTGCCCATGTTTATACCAGGTCATTAGTTATCTATTGTTGTTGTTGTTGTTTTTACTGAGTTACAGGCATTTCTCATATATTTGCGGGATTAAGTCCTGATCAGATATATAGTTTCCAAATATTTTCTCCCATTCTGTAGGTTGCCTTTTTACTTCATTGATTTTTTCCCTCTGCTGTGAATCTTTGGAATTTAAAACTGTCTGGAAGTCCCAGCTTGACAACAGAAAAGTTAGGTGCTTTTTCAACATACCTACTAAAAACTCAGCATAACTAAATAAAAGTAAGTTTAAAAAAAATCTATCACTGAATAAAAATTATCGCAAAAGTCAGTGGCTTAAAAAACACATATTTACTATCTTTTCACAGTTTCTTTGCTTAACAAATCCAGCTCAGCTTAACTGGCTATGTGTTCAAATCTCTCATATGTTGCCGTCATGGTGCCAGCTCTGTTCTAATCAACACAAAGCTCAGGTGGGAAAAGATATGCCCCCAAGTTCACCTGGTTGTAGGCGGGACTCAGTTCCTCCTGGGCAATTGAAATGAGGGTCTTCGCTCCTTTCTGGGTATGGGCATCCCCAACATGGAGGCTTGCTTCATCAAAAACTACAAAAAGTGCAAGAAGGCAACAGAATCTTCAAGCAATATGGATGCTACAACATTTTGTGACCAACTTACAGAAGTTATAGCTCATCAACATTGTTCTACTCTATTGGTTAGAACCAAGTCACTATGTCCCGCTCATAACCAACTGTGTGGATACTAAGAAACTGGGAAATATTCTAGAAGTCTTCCTGCCACAGATGGGATGAAACTTCTTGATAAAGTTAGTGGTCATCGTGAAGAGCGCTTAGTATACACATTTATCATACAAGAGACTGGAGTCTGCCCTTCTGAGCCACATGACACATCAACCATATCTTCGAGACCTGAGAAAACGTCTCTTAAGTTCTCCATTCCAAAAGAAGAGTAAGGAAGTGTCTCAGCATTGGATAATACAGTGGATAATGTACAATCCATGCACACTAGTGATATCTGCCAGGGTACACATTTCAGCACCCAGCGCCAGAAGTTTCAGAGACGCCTAAAGTCTAGGCAATATTTAACTTCATCCATATTTAATCACACTGACTCAGCCAGCAGTAATATTAAATATTTGGACTCATCATTAGATATGGCACTGTATGGGTCAGGGTTTAGGGAAAACAGAATATATCCAAGGTAGCTTTAGCAACAGATATAAGGGAATTAAGTTCTTACAGACTTGTGAAGCCTGAGGAAACAGATGGAATGGAATTGAACTTAACTGAACACGTTGAACATGTAGGAAATAATACAGGGCCACCCAGGTACCATAGGAGCTGTTTCTACAATGGCTAGTTCCAGGAGTAAGCCACCACTGCCGCATTCATGAAATTACCATTGTCAAGTAAAAGCCACAGTCAAGAAGCATCAATTACCAGGAGGCCGTCAGAGGAAAATAAGACACCTCCAAAGATATTTTCAGAAGAAAGGCATGGAAGAAACAAAAACCAGGCCTCTGCCTGTCTTCTACCTTCCAACACCTGTGCAAAACCATCTGATGGATGGAACCTAAATTGTAGCCAAAACCCAAAATACGATGAAGTCTGAGAAATGTAGCTTTTGTTTTTCTAGCTTGTGCACTACAGGAAGGTACAGCAGAAGGCAGAGAGAAAGGATGTTTTGAGTGGTTCTGGGTCAATATGAGCGACAGCTTGTCAGGCCTTTGAATATGACTCAAAGGAATTCTTGGCGCCATCAGACGAAAGACTGTAGCCACATGTCTCTTCACCATGATTGTACCAGTTTCTGGCATCCCTTTCCTGCTTGCATTCCAGGAGCAGATGCCAGATCATCAATGTCTACAAAGCGGATCGTAAGAAAAAGGAGTATAAAATGGGATTGTGACACCACACGACTGAGATCCATCTCTGCTTAATGTACACAGTCCTTCAGCTGTAACAAGTAAGCTTTTGGTTAATAGTTTTTAAGCTTTCACGTTTTGTTTAAGTTAAAGGTGGTTGCAATTATTAACGCTTGCTTTTAGCAAGCTTACAAGAAGAAAGGGAAAACCCATATGATCTGGAGAAGAGATCGTAGTCACATGTAAAGATAGAGAATTTGTCCTTTAGCAGCTGAGACACAAACCGAAGAAGCATTCACAATCAATCGGCATTACCTGATAAAGTCCAGAGTGCCCACCCTGATCCAATTTGTTGGCTAGATTAATTTCGGTTTCCTCTTTTTAACCAGAAGCAATGTCTAATATCTTGCCACTGGATTTTAGATGTTTTCCATGCTTTGATTTTATGACAGCTGCACCTTCCTCCCACTTTTTTTCACTGTGGTTCTACACACACAGCTATTTTGAGTACATAACCACATCAACACGTGAGTACAAACTCATGGTTTTAAGTTATCTGGTTGAGCCACCTGAAATCATTTTTTTTTAAATTATAGCTGGGAATTTCCACCTCCCTCCCCTATTTTTTTTTCTTTTTGCCTCTCTTAATGAAAATTTCTTTCCCATCGAGCCTCTGTAAAACTCTCCTTAGTTCTTATAGATGCTACTGTAATATAAAATAATTTAAACCCTCAGTGTGAATGCTATCTCTTTGGATGCTTGTGCTTCCAGAATTCTAGTTTTCTTGTACTTTCTTGAAACTCTGGCACAGAGGCTATTCTTCTGGATAAGGATCTTGGCTATGTTGTTTTTACATCTGCCTTTACTGGCTTGTTGGATAAATTCCTGACTCTGGTTGTGGTTTTCAGAGTCACAATTTAGGATATCTGTCTCTTATTTCTCCTGTTATCAGCCTATAATTTTCTTCTGCAGCACTTGGTCCCATACTCAAATGTTGCCTTTATCACCTTGTATGTATTTATCTTATTCATCAAACATCCTTCCACCCTGGCAATTCTGGCATCCCACTTACTTCCAAGCATCAGAAAAATAACTGTGCCCTTGAAGGATTCTTCTTCTTCTCAGTTTGAACATTCTTACCCTCCTCACTAATCTCACACAGAGATTAAAGATCCATACCTTTGTGGAAAGGAAAACTCCCACATTACAGGAGGTAGCTGAAAATACGGTCTTTAGATATTTATAAATATATTTTAGAAATATTTCATATGGCACCTCTCTAATGGAAATTTGCAATCCATTTGGGAGGAAACCATTTGTAATATGGAACTGTTATTGAAATATCAAGATTTTCAGCATTTTTCAACGTTTATTTATTTTGGGGACAGAGAGAGACAGACCATGAATGGGGGAGGAGCAGAGAGAGAGGGAGACACAGAATCGGAAACAGGCTCCAGGCTCTGAGCCATCAGCCCAGAGCCTGACACGGGGCTCGAACTCACGGACTGCGAGATTGTGACCTGGCTGAAGTCGGACGCTTAACTGACTGCGCCACCCAGGCGCCCCTGGATTTTCAGCATTTTTTCCAGCTAGCACATCTGTAGCAAGATAGCAAGTAAGAATTAAAAAAAAAAAAAAAATTAAATACATGCTGACTTACTCAAATAAGTGTTTTGGTGTAAATTCTTCTTTGATATATTTTAAAAATTGACTAAAGCAATAGTTTGTTCAAACACTACCATTGTTTTCACAAGCTAAATATAGTTTATAACATCTATTATTGAAAACACTTGGATTCTTGACATGATATGAATAGAATGTTTGTGGATAAAATTTTATTTCAGATTTTATTTTTAAGAAATCTCTATACCCAACATGGTACTCAAACTTACAACCCCAAGATCAAGAATCCCATGCTCTACCAACTGAGCTAGTCAGGCACTCCTGTGGATAAAATACTTTTGATGTTGGTAAATAAAGCTCGGATATAAGATTCTGATACACTGTATGACATCTAGATAAATTTATAATGATTTCTTCTCAAACAGGGTTAACATGTACGATAAAACCAGTTAAAATAAATTCATCAGTTGCAGAGAAACAAGGAATGAAGCTTAATCATATGCCCAAAACTTTGAAAAGTTACACCAAAATAAATAAAGATTTGTGGGTTTTACAATGTAGCAGATCCTCTGACCCCACCCTACCCCAAACAGACTACGAAGGGAATAAAAGGAAGTTATTTTAATTTTTTTTTAGTATCCCAACCAACCTCCTTCAATTCTGAGATGAACTGGGTAACACTTTGAGTGAGCAGACCTAGAAATTACAAAGGAAAAGCCACAGAGAGCAGAAAACTGCCAGAAGTGGAAGTTCATGTTCACCTTGAGGCCTTAGCTTGGGCAGGAAGGTCACACACATCTTTTCATCTATCAGGGCACTAGGCTGAATAGAGGGTGAAATTTTGGTGCCATGACAATAGAAAAGATCCCTACCAGGATAGTTTAGACTCATAAACTTTGGAGATGGTATGTATTTTATGATTTATGCTTTTCTTTAAATGTTTATATTTCTTAATAATGAGCACGTATCAATCAATCAATCAATCAATGCATTATTTAAATGCATTATTTAAAACAATGCATTATCTTATTAAAACAGTGCATTATTTAAATTTAAATGCATTAATAATAAACCAATTATTATTGTTTTTATTTATAACAATGCATAAAAAATATAAGGAGATAATTGGAGATATTTGCCAATCATATGCACAAGAATATTTATCATGATAGTAAGTGGTGATTGACTCATTGGGGCATAAACATGTTGGCACACTCTTCTAGGCCATCAAAATAATAAAACAACTCACCCCTCTCTAATGTTTATCCTTGCTACTTTATTTAATCCTTTGTTTTTGGTTGGTCATTCTGTCAAAATGACCCCTTTATTCTCAAAAGTCTTATTTGGACAAATTTTTATCCATGAAGCACTTGTTAGTTAATTGAAAAGGTAATTGAAAGCAAAAACCAACTTTGAAGACTACTTGTGAAGACATCTTATAATTACAACACTGATTGGGTTCATTAAATCAACGCGATTTTGAAAATTACTTTCACAAAGACAATTCCTATGTCCACATACTATAGTTTCACTTTTAAAGAAACATTGTTCTTTAAAAAGAGAAATACAAGAAATCTCCAAAAACAAGGGGGAAAAGGGATTTTAAACATGAAGGAAATACTACTAGATATTTTAAATTGTATTTTTAAAAAGAGAAATAGTGGGGCTCCTGGGTGGCTCAGTTGGTTAAGTGTCCAACTTTGGCTCAGGTCATGATCTCATGGTTCGTGGGTTCGAGCCCTGGGTTGGGCTCTCTGCTGACAGTTCAAAGCCTGGAGTCTGCTTCTGATTTTGTGTCTCCTTCCCTCTCTGCCCCTCCCCTGCTCACACTCTGTCTCTTTTTCTCTCAAAAATAAATAAACATTTTAAAAAATTAAAAAATAAAAGAGAAATCGCAATTCCTTCTTTTAAATTGAAAGCAAATAATTTTATGACTTGAAATAAAACATAAGTGATATTTGAAGTGCATATTGAAACATTTGAAATATAAAGATATTTACAGACTCTACAAGAAAATCAAAGGCAGGATCATAAGATGTTTTACATAAATATTACACAAATCAGAAAACATTTTATAAATAATTTCTATGGTCAAATGCTATCACTGAACCTGAATCATTAGAACTTAGTATTTACTTGTGGCACAATGAGAAATAAAGCTAATCTGTTGTATGGTAAACAATGCATCTTTTGATTTTGTTTTATTCCCTAGCTCATCTTTCCACATATAAAATGCCAGAAGGTAGGGAGAAACATGAAAAAAATTGGAAATCTTTGGGTAGCTAAAAATTCTTACAGAATCCAACATCTGCAAAATGGCAACCTAGGAAGGTCCTAACTCTCCTTCCCACATAAAACTTTAACAAAACAACCAGAAGCTAAGTAAACCAATTTTGTAAAAGCTTTAGAAACAGGATTGCTACCTAGCAAATGCCCAGTCAAAAGAAAGCTGACTCCAAAATGGCATGGAAGTTTGTGTTTTTCTTTGCCCTCACCCCACCTCTTCCCTGGTCTTGAGAGGCAACAACCCAGCACCAAGTTGCCCTAATCCTTGGACCTGACTGTGCCTGTCTGTTCTAATAAAGCTGCAGGATATCTGTGGGCCTGACTTGTTAGTTTCTGTCTCCCATAACTTGGAATGCAGGCATGAAACAGTGGTAAACACGCCTCGTAAAAGCTACAACCCACAACACATGGAGTAAAAGATTATGGGTGGAGACATACAATAGACCATCTAAGGCCTGGGGGAAAATCTAGGGGTGAGACTGTGATATCAGGACATTCAAAACCAACTGCTTATACAGAGGATTTTAGAAAGTCACATGTGCATGCCTGGGCAAGATGCATGCTCAAAAAAGTCCCGAGAAAATCATAAACCTTAACTTTGGTCTGATCCTAGGCTTGGAGCAAGCCTAGCTAAATCAACGAAGGATTCCCACTTAACACACACGGCAAAAAACTACTCCACAAAGACTGGGAATCATCATTGTTTCTCTTTTCTCTCTTTCTTTTTCTTCTTTCTTTCCTTCCTTGTTTCTTTCTATTGAGTGATTGATCGTGTATTTTTATCAGTTTCAGCTCCTGGCATTCGAGAAAAACTCTATCAAAGCATTTTCTGAACATGAGTTAAAGGAACAGAGACTTCAATGAGCACACATGACAAGGAATACATGTCGCATAGTTTGGAAAAGTCTCAAAACAAATACAGCTACAGCTTTTTTAAAAATCCAGCAAACCCTGGAGAAGGGAAATACCTGATTTCCAGAGTTGCTACATGATAAAAATCAAATGCCCAATATTCAACAACAAAAAAATCACGAGGCAGACAAAGAAACGGGAAACTATTGATTATTCAGGGAAGCAAAATAACTCAGCAGAAACTGTCCCTGAGGAAGCCCAGACATCAAGCTTCGCTAAAACAAAGAATTTAAGACAGTCTTAAATATGAATTATTTGCAAATTGGTAAGTAGCTCATGGGAAAAAGTGATGCCAAGATGTTGAGATCACTACCTTCCACTTACCTTCTCTGTGAGCCCTCAAATATTCTCTGACTTGATGCCCTTAAAATAAAATATTTTTAAAAAACACAGTAATGATGCCTTCAGTTGTTCTATTTGTCTCAGGCCTAATGGTTGAGCTGCAACAACCTAACTAAGTATCAATGAAAGTAAAAATAGTAAGACATTTTATTTCAATATACAATAATAAGCAATAGCCAGGAAAGTATTGGATTTCAAACCTAGAAACTAATAGGTTTCAAACTTCCATCATCCAAGAGTTGCTTGCTAAAAACTATGGCTAAAGGACCGTCAACAAGCATTTTACATTTATAATGTATATGTATTAAATATGTAAACGTATTAACTAAGAACTAAGAGGAAGCAGATATGAGAATTAAAGTAACAGAGCAGTATGTAAGAAAGGAATGACCTGACCTGACAATGTAAAAACCATAAATCTGCTAAAAATTGTAAGTGAAAAAGAGAAAGAAAGAAGGAGTTAGAATATGTATACTCATTACTTTACCTGCATTAGCTGACACTTAAAATACATTGTGTGAACAGGACGACTCAAATAACAGAAATCTCAGCACATTTTAAAGTACAAAAGTAAGCACGGTGGAAGATAATACTATTGACTGAAACTTTGTGGTACAAAAAAATGTAAGGGAAGAGAGAAGAGGTAACATGCCAATGTTATTACCACTAAATATTCCTTCAATATACACAAGCGTAACAAGCCTTAATACACTTATCAAAAGAAAAACAGCTCTAGATTGGAAAAAAAGAGGCAAAACAAAATTCTCCACTTTGAGAATATGTAAGTATATGAGAGATGAACCTAAAACAAAGCGACACAAACAGAAAACACAAAATCAGTATACACAAAACAATTCTATTGTTGCAACAAATCCAGAAATGACTTTAAGAGGACAATTCCATTCACAATAACATAAAAAAAAAAAAATACCAGGAATAAATTGAACAAAAGAAATGTAAAACTTGTACTGTGAAAACCGAAAAATATTGTTGAAAGAAATATCATAATAAATGAAAAATTCATCTTTGTGGTCAGAAGGCATAATATTGTTAAAATGGTAATACACCCTAGGTAAGTACAGTAACATGTCAGAATTAAACTCTACATCCAACATGTACTCAGTGATACTAGTTTTCTTTCTTCCTTTCCTCTTCCCAATCATCCTAAACGTTACAGATGCACATTGTAATCTTAATTGCATCTAGATAGAACAGCTACAACAGAAAATGCGATGGGTTTACGACACAGATACAAGACATTACATATCCAAAACTATAATATGGCCTAAGGAAATGGGAGCCCTCAATAAATCATTAAAATTTCTATCAGTGGGCTTTCAGAATTAACAAAGAGCTCCAAGTCAGTGTTTTTCTACCTTTCCTTTGGGAATTCGTAAGACAGCAATAAGAAACATTAAAAGCAAAGCAGAATAGGGGCTCAATTGGTTGAGCGTCTGGACCCTTGGTTTCAGCTCAGGTCATGATCTCACAGTTTCCTCAGTTTGAGCCCCGCTGACAGTGCAGAGCCTGCTTGGGATTCTTTCTCTCTCCTCTCTTTCTGTCTTTCCCCGATTCACAGTGTCTCTGTCTCTCTCAAAATTAGTGAATAAACTTAAAAAAAAAAAAAGAGAGAGAGAGAGAGAGAGCAGAATAGACATAAAACCCTGAAGTTCCATTTTCAGTGAGACCAGGAGACAGGCTGTGGTAACAGACCCAGAAGTGACCCCCTATGGTTTGCTGGTGTCCATGCCTTTGTGTCATCCTCCCCTCTGCATGCAGATTAGACTTGTCGTTTGCATCTGGTCAATAGAATATGGCAAAGATCATGGATGTCACTGCCATGATTAGGTTGCATTATGTAAATAGGTGGCTTAGCAGACTGGAGGGAGAGACAAGCAAGAAGCTGTGTTGAGGAAATCCACAGGACAAGGAAATAGAGTGGCTTTGAACATTTGCCCGTCCTGAAGGACCTGCAACCAATAAGGACAATAGTCAGCCCCAAAGTGGGGAACCTTCAATTCTACAGCTGCAAGGAAATGAGTTCTGCCAAAAACCTAAAAGAGCTTGGAAGCGATTCTTCCATAGCAAGCCTCCAGATGAGCCCATAGCCCAGCAAACATCTTAGTTACAACCTCATGAGACCCTGCGCACAGGGCGTAACTAAGCGGTGCTCAAGCTCTTGTCCCCATGGGGTGGAGAGAACAAATGTGTGCTGTTTGAAGCCACTCAACGCATGCTAATTTGTTGCATGTACAATGAATGTACAAAAGTAATTCTCAGGCAACAAAATGCATGCAAGGACAAGTAAAATCAGCTGAAATCAGAAACCTTCTGAGGAATAAAGAAGCAGCGAGTTGAAAAGTGAGTGGAGAAAAATCTCAGAAAGTCTCAATAAAAACACATTCTTTGAAAGAGCTCATCCTAACGTGCAAAAGCTTTAGAACTTGTTTTCAAATATTGTATGGGATGTGGGGTGACTAGTTACCATCAAGGACTCAGGTTAGTTTATAGATATTTGTAAACCATGCAGGATTATAGAAGGCATAGCATGGATGCACCCTAATTGTAAGAAGCTGAAGAGAGGGAGGGGATCTTAGGTGGGGATGTGATTGTGCCCTCTCTTTCCCAGGAAACTCCTCAATAAGCTAACTTAATAAATTACTATTTCATGTTAATGGGATTTACTCTTCCCAGAGAGAAAAAGTATGAATCGCATTGAAAGGGGCAGGGATGTTTTAGGTTAACAGAAAGAATTTGATCAAGGATCACTGTAAGGTATAACATTGTTACTTAACACATAGCATCTTAACCCTTGTGCCAAGACATTCAGGTGATTAAGCATCCAATAGGTTTTTTTGTCTGTTTAGGTTCTTGGATCACTAGGGATAAGATGCCAAATAATTGCTGAGGGTGAAGGTTCTAAATGTAATCCACTAGTATATGACCCTCAGTGTATTTTTCATTGGGTCATGATATTACGGTCATTCAAGTCACTGTGAGAGCCTCCACAATATCATAGATGAGGGATTCTAGGAAGTGATGAAGCTGGGACTTCAAACCCAGTTCTGATTCTAGATCTAGTAAAACTGAGCAACCAAACAAATGCTCACATTTGCTGAATTCTCACTCCGGGCCAGGCAATATTCTAAGTACTGTCCTGGCCAAGGTAATCAGAGCGATCCAATGAGGTGGGGACTGGTATTGTAACTCATGTCTCTCGTCTGATTAAAAGTCACCAGTGGACTCTTACTTTATTCAGAGTGAAATCTCTGACAAGAGATTTATGAGTCTATGTCACTTCCAAAAAAGTACTTTGTAAAATTCTTCTGAGAAATTTCAGAGTCCAGAAATTATGCCAACTTGCCGTGCAATGGTGCTCGTAAAGAATGGAAAGAGATCTGTCTGTTAAAACTGTCTTGAATTAAGAATAAACTAATACACTGGGTACCATTTCCCATTATTTCTGTCTCTAGGGTCATAAGGAAATTACTAAAATCTACAACTCTGCCTGGAAAAAAATTCCCATTTTTTTGAAACTGCCCTGATTTGGGGAAGAAAAAAAAAGTCATCCTGCCAACAGAGGTATAAGTGTGGATAGCTGCAGGTTTAGCAAGTATTATTTTAAGTAGGAAATTAAAGAGAAGTGGAAAAAAGACACTTATATATTTGGTCTCTATCCTGAATTCTTAACCTCATTAATTTTAAAATATAAGTTTTGAAAAATAGCCCATAGCCCCAAACTGGGATTTTCACCTAATGGTGGCAAAGTATGAAAAATAAATTAATTTTCTCATAGAAACCATCTCAAGTACATTTATTTGATCCATGTTTGGTATAAGCAGCAGCAGCAGGAAGAAAGCACTTATAAATATCTATCCACCACACATGAATTGCACTGAGCTTTTATGGTGTGTGAAATAAAGCGTTTGGTTTTAAATAGAGAAGGGAAAAGAAAAAAAAAGAAAACCGAATTAACTGTGAGTTTGGGTACAGCTGACATAATTAGGAATAGATAAAATGCATTAATAATCATTGTATCATACACTAGTCATATTGATGTCTTCCTAAAATATCCAAAACATATTATTTGGACACATAAAAAAACCCAAAGAGAAAATTAGCTCTCTAGCAAAATAATTTGACAAGTGTCATCTCTTTTTATAGTGAAAGTCAGTAAACACAATGGAGATGATTTTTAATCTATAATAAATGTAGCTATATTGCCAAATTTTATCTCCTTGAGATCTTTGCAGTTTAAAATCTGCTTACTCATCAAGGAGATGGTTCAGTATATTTATTTGGTAGGCTCCTGGGAACATGAATATTTATGTCTTTTACCCTTCCTACCAGCACATAAAATTATAGGGCTGCTGGTGCAGAGATGAATAGAAACCTAGACAGTGGAATATAGAAGGCCCAAGTCATGATGAAAGATTAGAGAGGACAAGCAGGCTCTGCTTAAAAGGGATATTTTTCAAGCATTGTAGCCAGAATGGATTGACTTGGGGTGGAGACAAAGCGTCAAGGGTCATATAAACCAGCCAGAAGGCAAACATCAGATCTGAAATCAGATCAGGCTCATAGCTATAAAGACATGTCAGAAGACAAGTCGGGTTCTCGTTGTTAGAAGAGGAACAAGAGGCCAAATGCTGACATTAGCAACTTAGGTTCTCAAAAAGACCAGCTGGTTTATGCCTATTTATGCATTCCCTGTGATATTCCCAAGTCATTCACATGGGTGCCTCCACCATATGTGCAAATGCGAGGATCTGGCAAGTGGCAAAGTCAGGATGCAAACCCAGTTCTAATTCTGGCAGGCAAAATCTAAGACAAAAAGGAAAGGGAGGGGGGGAGGACAAGGAGGAGGAGGAGGAGGTCAAGCAGGAAGTGAAGGAAAAGAAGGGAAGAAAGAAACTGAGGAGGAAAAGAATATTTAGAAAAGAAAATAAGGTGATGAAGAAGAGGAAGAGAAAGAAGAAAATCTTGTGTACATGCTAACTCATTTTACATACGGTGTAGGCATTGTTATAACTCAAGCCCCCAATAGGCTCTCGCTTATTCAAAGATCCCAAACCACTATTATAATCACAGAACCCCGGATGATTGGGTTTCTCACTGCCCTCCTCATCCCACCTCTTCCAACTCTTCCTCTCAAGTTCCACTGTACTAGCTTTGTGGAATATTCCAAGCAGAATCCTACCTCAGGGCCTTTGTGTTAGTGGTTTCCTTTCCTCAGAGTGTTCTCTCCCACCCCCTGCCCTTATAACATGACTTGCTTAATCTCTCCCTTCAGGTTTTTGCTCAAATGTCACCTACACAAGGACTTTCTATAACTCTTAATAAAATAAAAATCTCCCATTATTCTCTGCTCCTTATTGTTTAATTTTTCTTTGTACCATTTATTACAGCATGACATTAAGCACATATTTGTATATTTGTTTATTATCTTCTTGGGATGCAGTTGTGAGAACACGGACTTTGGCTATTTTATTCACTGCTGTACCTTTAGCATCTAGACTTAGACTTAGCATATGGTAGGTGACCAAGAAATAATTGCCAATGACTGACTGATTGAATGATTGACTGACTGACTGAATGAATGAATGAAGAGCCTTGCTTTAGACAATAAACTGAAGCACAGAGAGATTAGCAAGCTTATCCAAGTTACATGGTAAGTCTTTTCCCAAGCTGGGCCCAGCAATTTTTGTACCATTTAAAAGAACAACAGAAATTGCATTCAAATTTAAAAGTTCTGTTTGTGTATACGTGTGTGTGTGTGTGTGGTTTGTTTTGTTGTTCTCCTTACAGTATTGTTTTTCTTTAATTTTTGTTAATGTTTATTTATTTTTTGAGAGAGAGAGACAGAACGTGAGTCAGGGAGGGGCAGAGAGAGAGGGAGACACAGAATTCGAAGCAGGCTCCAGGTTCCAAGCTGTCAGCACAGAGCCTGATGTGGGTGGGGCTTGAACTCATGAACCATGAGATCATGACCTGAGCTGAAGTCGGATGCTTAATGAACTAAGCCACCTAGGTGCCCCTTGAGCATTGTTCTTATGTTGTCTTAGCCTCATCTGTCAAGATAATAATCTTATTCTATTGTTACATATCTGGTATGTGTGTTGGTGTGTAGATTGAAGATAGGAAATTAGACTAATTGGCTAGCTGAGCTAATACTTTGATTCAATAATTTGAATGGATTCAGATTCTTAGATTACTTAGCAAATCTAGTCAGAAAGATGGGTTATAAGAGCATACAAGTTTTTTGAGAGTTAGTAAATACAGTGAAAAAAGTGGGGGGATATTCTGGTTCTTAAGATCTCAGGACCAGAAATCCTTCACTCTGATTCCCAATTGCTGCAAGTAGCATAAACTCCCTGAAATTCAGACACGACTTGCGAATACACGAGAGTGAGGGTGAACCCTAATAGGGGTTGTTGGGTGGGGGTGTCAAGACAAAGACAAATTAAATTATGACAAAATACTGACATTTTGTACATCTGAATTTGTGATCATGGATATTATCTGTAGCCCAAGGAAACACATATATAACAGAATTCCTTCAAAATGATGTATGATCTTTCTGAAGCACGAGGGTGGGAGGGAGGGAGGGTCCCTTGTAAAGAACACAGTGTGTTGAGAATTGGACTGGAAAAGGTATTCCTGTTTCGCTCTGGGACACATTCTCCTTGTCGATCAGATACATCCAGCTTCACCAAGTTAGAATCACAGAACAGAAAGGTTGACGAACCCACCCAGCTTGGTTCCAGTAAAATTCACATCATTTTTTTCCTCTCTACTCTTTCTCTCCCTATGGTCTAATATACTTAAGCCATTTTCCTGCCTTTCCCCAAGTAACCTTATATTATTACGTATTTGCTTTAACTTGTCTGTGATGATCCATATTAAGGGGGAAGAAACCACAGAAATTTCAATTAGAAATTGAAATTAGGACTTTCTGTGAAATTGCCCTTTAGCTTGGAACCTGCCGCATCATGTCAGAGAAACTTGCATGGTGTGTGAAGCCAGAAGGCCAGCCTCAGCAGAACTCTGTAACCAGCAGTGCAGTTTAACTCCATAGACTCAGATTTACTTCTATACAGGAAGTGAATCTATTAAGGTTAGAATGTAAATCTTTTAATGAAATAAATGTAAATACACTAATCTCACACAGCGTATCTTTAGCTTAATGTACTTTGAAAAGAAAGTGAAATCAACACAAATCATGTGGGAAGTTAGTAGCAAATACTCAAGTTTATTCTGGCATCATATTGGACCTATTAGCTTTCCCCGGACGTAAACTGCTGGCTTATAATATCCGCTGTGCGTATTTACCTCCCGCTATGGTTGCAATGTACTCAGGAGACAAAGAACAATTACAAGACAGATAGATTGCCGGTATTTCTGCCCATGTTTGCATTTTTCAAAGTGGCTTCCAAACACCCTTCTGTTCTTGAGGTCCCCGTAGAGTAGCAACAGTGCTTTCAGGCACTGCCCACAGGTTTGAGCAGCCCCAGGTATCTTTCCGGTTGGTACTGGAGCACAGCTGAGGTAGGTAGGTGTGACTGAAGGGTGTGTCCTCTGCTCTCACAGATCACTGAAAAGGAGCCTTGACACCTTGAGAGCTGGAGGCAAAGGCAGAACACCCAGCCTCTCCTACCTTGAGGATTCATGGAAACGACCTCGCCCAAAGAACACTGCAAAACCAGATTATCCTGAAAGGAAGTATGTTTCTTTTATGGTGGTCATTGTTGTTTTCCAACGTGGTGAAAAACACTCAAGCTGAGACCTACCTTCAAAGGTTTACCTGCACAGTATAGCATTGTTAACTATAAGCACGAGGTTGCGTTTTCATCTTGCACGACTGAAACTCTATCCCCATTAAACAGCAACTCCCCATTTCCTCCCCACCTCCACCAGCCCAGAGCAACCACCACTGGGCTTGGTGATTAGTGGCTTCGAGGAGCTGAGACAATGGGGAAACGGACTGGCAGCTTAAAGGGTTTCCTTTCTGGGAACTGAAGGATGAACATGTTCTGGAACTCGTTAGTGTCGATGGCTGCACCAGATTCTGAACGAATGACACTGAACTCTACACTTCAAAATGGTTCAAGTAGGGGCATTACTTTAAAACAAAATCATTAAAATGCCTTAAGTAGGTGAATTTTGTTATGTGAATTTTACCATAATTAAAAGAAAAAAAAAACAATATGGGGAAAACAAAAGTTCTGAGGCTCAAATTAAATGAAATCAAAATAAGCAAACAGAACAGCTAGACCTGCAGGGCACCTGGGTGGCTCAGTGGTTAAGCGTCCCACTCTTGGTTTCCCCTCAGGTCATGATCTCCTAGTTGGTGAGTTCAAGCCCCGCATCAGGCTCTGCACTGACAGTGTGAAGCCTGCTTGGGATTCTCTCCCTCCCTTTCTCTCTGTACCCCTCCCCTGCTCATGCACTCTCTCCCAAAATAAATAAACTTAAAAAAAAAAAAAAAAAAGAACAGCTAAACCTACAAACTTAATCTGGATAGTGTTTGCTTAAGTCGCTGCCACCATGTTTTCTGTCCACAAGCCAACCCTAATCCTGATTAACGCAAGAGTCATAACAAAGCTGTCTAGAGCTGGGATTAACTCTTTTATTTTTTTTTTTTTAATTTTTTTTTCAACGTTTTTATTTATTTTTGGGACAGAGAGAGACAGAGCATGAACGGGGGAGGGGCAGAGAGAGAGGGAGACACAGAATCGGAAACAGGCTCCAGGCTCCGAGCCATCAGCCCAGAGCCCGACGCGGGGCTTGAACTCACGGACCGCGAGATCGTGACCTGGCTGAAGTCGGACGCTTAACCGACTGCGCCACCCAGGCGCCCCTGGGATTAACTCTTTTAAATAAATAAATAAATAAATAAAATATTATCAATGTTAATTGTAGAAGATGAACACAAAATACAAATCAACCGTAATTCCATTGTCTGGAAAGAATCTATTCAGATCTTTTTTTATATAGAAGCATAAACTTTTCCTTAAAAAGAGATTAAATATTTTAGTAAATTCAACAACATGAATTCATTGCCTGTATATCTAACACTTGCACATCTTTCACTATGTACAGGCAGTGCTCTGTTACCACAAATACTCGGTGCCCAGGAGGAGACGAGTGACATGCACTCGAGGAATCAGAAAAGACTGTTTCTTCTGCACCGGTGCTGACCCAGCGGAGTCATCTCCAAAGGCTGAGCCCCGAACCTTGGCATCAGCCTCTTTTTATGGCTGGGATTGTAGGGGCTCAAGGGTAAAAAATGAAAAAGGGGAGGGGGCACTTATCAGTGGTGCTACTCGGGCAGTTGGTAGATGCAGGAGTGCAGGAGGTAAGCAAGATTACCAAAATCAAAACCATTCAAGGGGAGCATCTGGTCTCGGACATCTGGTTGACCCCCTTTTTTTATCTGCCCTTGCCGGATTTCCTTCTTACTTTTGCCCACTTCCCTTCTCAGTTCTACATGCTATGAATATAGTAACTCACTCAATCGTCCCATTAACCCCTTGAGGTTGGTATTGTTATCTTGCTTTTAAAGATGAGAAAACTCGGGGCGCCTGGGTGGCTCAGTCAGTTGAGCGAACGACTTCGGCTCAGGTCATGATCTCATGGTTTGTGAGTTGGAGCCCCGCGTCGGGCTCTGTGCTGACAGCTCAGGGCCTGGAGCCTGCTTCCGATTCTGTGTCTCCCTCTCTCTCTGCCCCTCCCCCACTAATGCTCTGTCTCTCTCTGTCTCAGAAATATATAAACATAAAAAAATTTTTTTAAAAAGGTGAGAAAACTCAGACTAAGACTGAGACTGCAAAAAGTCTGACTCTAGAGGCATCCATTCTCAACCACTCTGACCATATCAATTCTGCTGGATGCTTGGCATTTACCAAATGTTTAGATATCAGAAACAAAAATTCGGGGCACCTGGGAGGCTCAGTGCATTAAGCAACTGACTTTTGGTTTTGACTCATGGTTTCGTGGGTTCGAGTGCCATGTTGGGCTCTGTGCTGGCAGCATGGGGTCTGCTTGGGATTCTCTGTCTCCCTCTCTCTCTGCCTCTTCCCCACTCATTCTGTCTCTGTCTCTCTCAAGATAAACAAATAAACTTAAAAAAAAAAGAAAAGAAAAGAAAAAAAATTCAATGAGCATTCTTAAAGACAAATACTTAGACACAAAAATAATAATCACAATAAAAGTTCCTGAAATTAAAATCATGGCTCGAGTTTACACTACAATGTAAAGCTTTTGATACAACCATTTTTGAAATGGTCAGTCTTACCTTTGTGGGAAAGCAGACACATACACGGCTAGGGAAAAGATTTGCTGTGAGGTACACAGCACCATAATCTGGTTGTGAACAAAGCTTGAAGGTCATATACTCTGTAAGTGACAGAACAAAGATCGGAATATTGCTTGCTTTTTTTTTTTTTTTTTGAACTCATGATGCTTCCCCTTGACTACACAGCTCCAGGTAAGAATGCTATATCAGCATCTTATTTCTGGAACACCCTACAATTACAACCACCTTCCAATACTTCTTTACCCAAGAAAAATCAGCTAGAGAGATACAGATAGATATCATCTGTAAACCTATGCCCCAAATAGTGCTCTCCCCCCAAATAGCTTAGTATGTAAATATATGGACAATTTGATAATGACCCACTCCCTAAAACATTATCCCAGTAATGAATACAATGAACACAATGAAGACAGTCTTGAGGGTCTATTTTCATGCCAGTCTTAAGCACAATTTTACAACGTGATCACCTTGGAATCATCTTATCTCTAAATACGGCAAAGACAAGATTATCAAGTTAACAGTCTCATTACATTCTATATCTGCAACTATTACTTTATACATTCAATTTTTGCTTATTTTAACCTGCCATGTTCCTTTAAAAGCAAAGCAATTCCTTTTAATAGCAAACTTCAAAATTCTGTTAAAAATGCTACAAACCAAACCTCACTGCATTTTAGACAGTTAACTGCTTCCTTATAAAAATATGAAAAAACAATCTGTACATTGACATTAAAAATTCAAGAACATTCACTGGAAAAAAATGAAAGTTATTTTTACACTAAACTAGCATAATTTCCCCCTTACATATATATGGAAAGAAGAATGCCTCATGTTAAAAATGTTTACATTAGACATAAGAAGACCCTTATAAGGAAGAAAGAAAAGTACCCTTTTCAAAGTCTAGGTCTGTAAAATCTAGATTTGGGGGGGGAATTAGAAAATGGGAAAAGTGGCAACAAATAAAAATTGAGAATCAAATAAAAATTGAGACACACATTTAATTGAAGACATTGTACCTCAGGGCCCAGAGGGCTACATCAGGAAGAATGTATTCCCCATGAATGCCCCATTTGTTCTGCGCAGCCAGTTTGGGCCCGTTCTGTAAATGCCTGAAGACTTGACATGCAGCCGGCTTTTCCCTTGATTCCACACTCCAAATAAGGTGAGGCATGGAAAAAGGGTTGGTGATATTTCACCAAACTTAAATGGGAGCCACCACTGGCCTGAGAAAAGAAGGCAAAGGGGGAGCCTGGCCTAGAAAACTTTAAGTAGCAACTCATTTTGTCTCTACTACCACTCGGTGTCTCTTTACTGGTCTCTCTCCTTGCCCTCGAAGGCCTGGGTTTTCATGTTGCTGACTGTCCAAATACCACACGTGGACTTGCACTCCCCCTAAGTTCCCTGTGTTCCTGAATGACCACTGGGTCTTTTTCTTTCCTGTATTCAAAATTTCTATTTCTTCTATTACTTAAAACACCCTTGTAAGAAAGCAAGCTCATAGAAATTAATTCATACTACAGGGTGATTGACAGCCTGGAGTATTCACCACCTAAGTGTTATTGATCGCATTGGGAGAGAGATTAAAGAAAGGGGGTGGATGGGAGAGCTGGATTTCTTTTGAATCACACCAACATCAGTTTAAAACAGGGCAGTGAGGGGCGCCTGGGTGGCTCAGTCGGTTAAGCGTCCAACTTCGGCTCAGGTGGTGATCTCACGGTTTGTGGGTTTGAGCCCCGCGTCGGGCTCTGTGCTGACAGCTCAGAGCCTGGAGCCTGCTTCAGATTGTGTGTCTCCCTCTCTCTCTGCTCTTCCCCTGCTCATGCTCTGTCTCTCTCTGTCTCAAAAATAAATAAAATACTTAAGAAAAAATTTTCAAACAAAAACAAACAAAACAAAACAAAAAAACAGGGCAGTGAGTGGGGAAGTGACATTTTACAATTCCCAGGCTTGAATCAGAACACAGCAGATGGTGATGGGTTTGAGGTCTTGAATCTTAGGATGGTCATGCCCCACTCAGTCCCTTCAGTAAGATCTGTGCCCCCCTCGCAGCTCCATTTATCCTTTAAAATCTGACCGACACAGCAGGGTTTATCGGCTCTAAATTTTACAAACGTTGATTCATAGAAAAAGGGAAGGAAAACGGTGATAGAATCTTTTTACCAGAATTAGGTTTTTAAAAGCGTTCAGTATTAGCTCCAAGAAAAGCATTTCATCTCTGGAGACTTGCTGGTGGGAGTCAGGGAGCCTGAGCTGGAACAGCCATTTGCCAGCTGGCTCCACATTTGTGCATGCAGAAAGAAACTGTGAAGCAAGGCTACTGTTCCATCTAGTTCCCTCTTCCCTTCCCACTGAAACCAGAGAAGTTTAATTAGCTGTATACAATTTAAAAAATTGTTCTTAAGTTTATTTTTGAGAGAGAGAGAGCGAGTGAGCGTGGGAAAGGGACAGAGAGAGAGGCAGATGGAGAATGTGAAGCAGGCTCCACGCTATCAGCCCAGAGCCCGATGCAGGGCTCAAACTCACCAACCACGAGATCATGACCCGAGCTGAAATCAAGAGTTGGACGCTTAACCAACTGAGCCACCCAGGCGCCCCTAACTGTAACAATTTTAAAGAAATTACCCAAATGTACATGAACAATTTCCTAATAGGCTTAGTTAAGGCAGCACATAAGAACTAAGTATAAGAGGCTCTCTCTTTTTAGAACTTTAGATTCCTATTGTCAGATACATTCGGCTTTATATCATCATCTTCCCTTTTGGTTTTCATTTTATTTTAAATGTTGCATTAACTAATATATATATATGTGTGTCTCTGTGTGTGTGTGTGTGTGTGTGTGTGTGTGTGTGCATGTATGTGTTTATCCTTATCCAAAAGTAGAGCACTCCTATGAAAACTTTCATAAACCGAAATGGCATAAAGCAAAGAAGCAATTACCATTCATCTACATGGAAAATTTTTTTAGTGTTCCCAGTCCCAAAATTTAACCTCTCTTAGGCTTCTCTGATACCTTAGGACACATCTTACTAAGTGATGTACAAAATAAATGGAGATAAAGCAGAGATGCTCACAGACACAGTTCAAAGCTGAGGCAGCTTGATACTGAGATGCTGAGTGAAGTTCCCCGGGGGAAGGAGCTTGGTGGGCCCCCCTTCTCTGCTCTGGGTACACACTGCCTCTATAAGGCTCACTGCAAGGTAAACGCTAAATGCTATCCTCTCTTTTTGCATATAAGCAAAATTCTTCTTCAGGTACCTTTAGGTTAGCAAAAACAGGTAGTAATGCAAGGTTTTCATGCAAGTGAAGTGGCGTAACATGAACTTTTGAAAAGTGGGGGATATCACTCTCTCTCTCTCTCTCTCTCCTATCTATCTATGTATCTATCTATCTCTCTACTCTCTCTATATCTTCAGTAGTCCTGAATCTCAGGGAAAAAGATGTTAATACTTAGGATTACAATCTCAACAGAAGATCTTTGGTGTTTTTTGTTCAAATACTGACAATAACTCTGTATAGTGAACATAGTTCTCTTTCTTGAGAATAAGGAAACTTAGATATATTCCTCATAATAATCCTTCTCCAAACCATAAAGCACACACTCAAAAGCATAAAAACAACACAATTTTTCAGTCTACAATTTCCTGTTGTAGTTTAACATGGTGGCTATGTATTTTTTAAGACCTTATTAGGGTAACCAAGCAGACAGAACTAACTGCCCTTCATGATCTAGTTGCCAACCAGAAGGAAAATGAAATTCTAGTGGTCTTTGGAGCTACTAACTCAGTGGTACAAAATTTTTAAAGAGCTAAAAATTGCAGTACAGTTTACCATAATGTTTGATATAATCCTATTAACTTAAATCTGGAATAAGAACAGAATTTCTAGCCCAGATAGCTGTTCTATATTCAATCAAGTACAGCATAGTTATCATTGGACTGATATTAACTAAACACATTTGTTGGAAAGCTATCTATAAAGAATAGCAGATCCTTTATAGACCTTAAATCCAATGTTACAGCATGATTTTGCTAGCTGTCTATTTATTTTGCAATAAAGAAGGCAAAATATGTTTTAACATTTCAAACTTCTTGGAAAAGATAAGCAACAAATTGCTATAAAACTACAAATTGGTAAATAGTACAATTAAAAATTTAGAAAACTTCATATCTATTTTTCTAATATATATGTTAAAAACACATATATTAGAAATTGAAATTCTAATATATATCTAGCTAAATATATACATATATGTATATATGTATATATTAGCAATTGAAATTGAACTTTAAATATCCCTTTTGGAAACGTCCAGAATGTCTGGCAAAAACACATCTCATTGTAGCACATTAACATTATCTCTTTGTGCATGTTTCTGCTAATGTAGTAAATTTGGCTCCCAAATTATTTAAAAAGTCAAGGCCATCTTCTTCCTGTTTTTCGCTGCAGCACCCTACAGAACCAGCTGGAGATCCCTTTCCTTCATAGTTATACGTAAGGACATAATCTTGAGATGGCACATGGTTTTCATTCTGATTACACAGATGCAATTTCTGTAAAATAAACAAACAAAAAAAAAGGATTGTATTGTTGTATTATTTTAAGTATTCTTAAACATATGAACATAAAATTTATTATTTTATTTACCTTTTATGTCTAATTTTTAACCAGTGTGTCCTCTAATGGAGTCCTACATACAAAAAATGCACATGATTGGTCGATATCACAACCATACCATAAAGTCAGTATATCTTACATTTCTAGTAATCCATACAAATAAAAAAAATTATATATATACAAATGTTATATTTATGTATATTTAAATTATCATTAAATGCTTAACTCTAAACTTTCTATTTGGAGTTCAGGCTAGTCCACAAAACGGTGACACTATGCGCGGTGGCCTAGAATTTGACGTTGGATGTCGGAACAGTCCGGGTTTTGAGTCCCAGCTCTGGCTGTACCAGCTACGTATGTGACTTTGAGCAGGTCACTAAACATCTCTCAGTCTCACTTCTCACTCTCTTTACATCTAAAATGGGAATATACACAGTGACTATCTCACGATAATGATGAAATAATAGCGCATGAAAAATACTCTTCCTTCGCCCAGCACATAGTAAATATTCAAAAAACATTAACTAAAACCACTACTACATGCAGTTTTAAAGTAGGCAAGAATTATCACATTGGTTTCAGAATGACGTTTTCTGAGATAGCCAAAACATGACAAAATAGAGAGATGCGCAAGACATTTTAGTGAAATTAAAAATACTCAACATAACCCAGATTGCAAAAACCAGCCCTTTGCACTGGAGAGGCCATGCATTCAGCCACATCCACCCTCACAGTCTGTTACTGGCCAGCTTGTCTAACCCCCCGGGCTCCTCCTCCTCACCTGTGTGCCCCCTGCCTCTCTAACCCAGAGCTTATTTCCTTGGCTTATGTTATCAAGTGTCTTTCTTCATGACCGCTTCAGCCTCGTATCCCATTATGTGATGTGCACATTAAAGAACACCTCTAGGAGTGCTTCTTAAGCTTCACTCCTTCCCAGCCTGATCTTACATGAATACTGACTGTCTAGAAACAGAAAAGAGATTAACACTTGAATTTGACGGGAAAAAATATGCTATGGACATGCGATACGCTATAGCCGCGTCACAGAAAGGTGCCTAGTTGCAATCCATTAAAGGATTAAGGGCTTCTGGTCCACTGTTGGTGTTACAATGGTACTGGCACACTCTGATAAAAAGAAAACTTAGTACCAGGAAGAATATTCAATCCAGTGGTTCTCTACCCAGGTGGCACATGTGAATTGCCTGAGGAGTTTTAAAAATAATAATACTAGGGCTGCCTGGGTGGCTTAGTCAGTTAAGTGTGTGACTTGGGCTCAGGTCATGATCTCCCATCTCATGGGTTCCAGTCCCACATTGGACTCTGTACTGACAGCTCAGAGCCTGCAGCCTGCTTCAGATTCTGTGTCTCCCTCTCTCTCTGCCCCTCCCCCACCCTCAAAAATAAATACAAATTTAAAATAATAATAATAATAAGCCAAACCAATTAAACCCAAATCCTTCAAGGTGGAGCACAGGCATTAATATCTTTTAAAAGCTCCAGGGGGATTTTGATGTGCTCCCAGGACTCAAAAATCATGATTTAATCCCTCCTTTGTTTTACATCCTTGCTGTCCCCTGAATAAAACTGTTTTATATATGAATGGTGCTTTTTACATTAAATATAGTTTGTACAGCTCATATTATTTAATGTTCATCCTAGAATTGTGTGCAGATGTTTTGTTTCCAGAGAGAGATGTAGATTTGATTGGGGGAGTTTTTTGATTGTAGGGAGTAAGATTTTTTTTTCACGTTCTTCTATATGAAAATAATTCGTGAGGTAAACTACATCTAGAAGTGACATGTGGCTTTAGGTTGGATATTAGAAACTTCCAGATCTCATGAGATTTTAGAAATTAAAAGAAATATGACAGGGGCGCCTGGGTGGCGCAGTCGGTTAAGCGTCCGACTTCAGCCAGGTCACGATCTCGCGGTCCGTGAGTTCGAGCCCCGCGTCAGGCTCTGGGCTGATGGCTCGGAGCCTGGAGCCTGTTTCCGATTCTGTGTCTTCCTCTCTCTCTGCCCCTCCCCCGTTCATGCTCTGTCTCTCTCTGTCCCAAAAATAAATAAACGTTGAAAAAAAAAAAAAAGAAATATGACAGATGGACTAAAATCTCTTTTATGTTAAATAATGTAACAAAATCAAAGGGCATGGGGGTGGGGAGGCGTGGAGGAGGGCAGTGCTGGGAAGGACCAGAGAATGAAAGAGAAAAGATACATTGAAAAGATACATAGGGAAAAGCAACTTCTGCAACTGTGTGCTAATTTCAATTTCCTCTTGTTCTACACTTGGATATTTAAACCGTAGAATGGAAACGCTGAGGGAAACTCACTTCACCAAGGCGGGGCTGGGTGAAATTATGCCACTCGGAGTAGGTGTGTCTGCAGTTGTCCGTCTCCACGTGTCCTCCCCTGCAGGAATCCAGGGTGTGATGATGCCCCGTCCCCCGGCACGATTCCAGGGTCTGGTGTCCGCCTTTCACCATTTCAATGGTCTCCTGCCCTCCATTCTTCATTCCTGATCCTATGGTACCGCAAAAACCTTGGCCAGAGTTATTGACTGTCTGGGTCATAAACCCATTGGCAGAACACTGAAATAAAATAAAATAAGACCATTTGTATCAGGAGGAAATGGATCCCAAGTGATAAGAAGGCAAGGGAGAGAGAATGTTTATTCAACGTTTCATTGATTCATCCGTTCATTAACAGACATTTGTATTTTCTAATTGTGTGCCCAGTCTAGGGATACAAAGATGGGCATGATCCCTCACCAGCTCTAAGATTCTCTTATTCCAGTGATGCAGAAAAATCAGATGATCACTTTAAGAATGTACATGTAGGTGAATGCAGAATGCTATAGGAACACTGAGGAACACATTAAAATCCACATCCAGAGAGAGAAAGTGGAGAAGACTGAGAGTAGGGGCTCCGACTGAGAAATGGGAGGAAAAAACCACCACCTGCAGGAAGGTCTACAGGCAAAGGCAACAGGGTGCTTTGGGGGTCTTCAGCTTCAGCCTGTTGAGAGTGGCTGCCACATAGGGTTCAGGTAAGAGAGGAAGTGGAGAGGTTATAAAAGGCCAGAGAATATAAAGAACCATATGCCATGCTAAAAAAATATAGACTATCATGAAGATTATGGAGACTCAAAGAAGGGTTTTAACAGACAGGCAAGGCACATATTTTTAAAAAGTCATTCTAGGCAATAATGTAAAAGACAAATAAGGAGACAATAAGTTGAGTGTCACAGATATCAGAGAGATATCACAGATATCACCTGAACCATTCTAGGTGAAACATGATAAGGATCTAAGCCAAAATAGAAGCAAAGATGACTCACAGTGGCTGGACCCCATACAAAGTTTACTGACAGTTAGATGGATGAAGCAGCAAATGGAAGGAATTATTCCTATGTGCTCTGCTTGTGCAACTCCAGATGGCATAATTCCCTGAAGTTGGGATGAAGGATGTGTTTGTGGGTGAGAGGAGGGGGAACAATTCAATTTGGGGCATGGCAAGTTTAAGAAACCTGTGGATGTCCACAATGCATATATGAATATGGGGTCTGGAGCTCAGGTAGGGGAGCTGAGCTGACGCTATAATTCCAGAAGTCACCACCATATAGGTGGTAGTTGAAGTCACAGGGATAAATTATAACACCCAGGGAAAATGGTAGACTAAACAAAAAGAACGCTAATAACAGAACACAAGAACAAATGTTTTAAGGGGTTGGTAAAGGAATTAGAAGACAGAACTGATCTGAAATAGCAACTGAGAGAATGAAGGAATCCAAAAGACAAACGCTGAAGCCATGCAGAGAGGATTATGGTAAGGAGAAAACATCAAAGTTGTTTAAGAACTGGTCCAAGCAAAGTAATCACCTCTCAGATTCAAGTAAAAGAGTGGCCACTGGTGATCTGTGTCAAAAGAATTTCCACGAAGTGCTGAATGAACAGGAACTAATGTCATGGAGAAATCGAGTATTAAATCTCTCAAAGAGTTCAGTTTCAAAGAAAAAGAGACATGGAGGGAACTAGAGCAGACAGAGTTGAGGGAATGTTTGAAGATGAAAAAGACTTGATTCAACAGTAACTTAATGCTGGAACCTCAGTTGGAAGTCTGGGCCATGGGTGAGAAGTCGAGTTACTGTGGCAACCTCAGGGTGTCAGTTCTAATTATAAACTGTTACTTTCAGACAAGACCTCCATTAAAATCAGGCTCCGTTGTGCCATCTTCTTGCCAATTTGTTTTTCTTCTATTGAATATGCAGAGTCTCTAACTAAACTGGAAGATTTTCAAGTTCAGATGATTTGGAGTTTCAGATATTTCAGAGTCTGAAATGTATCTATAAATGTCATACATAGTATCTCATTGCCTTAGAAAATTATACCAGAAAGGAGAACTAAAAAGTAGCCATTTGGTGGCGCTGCTGCCCTATATTTTTTGCTTAGGTTGCTGCCACCTTGAAATTCTATTAAAAAAAAAATCCTGATTATCAAATCTCCTTGATAGTATAATTTTTGTCATTATAAATACATGTTCAGAGATCACGCAAGCTAATACCGGGAGACTTGAAGATAAACTAAAACCAAAGCTGAGTCCACAGTTCCTTGTTTCACATTCTATTCTCTGTTCCTTCCTGACCATCTCCAGGTGCTCTGCCCAAAGTTTATTCTCACATGGTATCAACAGCTCCTTTTCCACGTCAATGATTTCCAGATTTAACTTCTCCAGTCCTGACTTTTCAACCAGCTCCTAACCCCATCTGAACTGCCTCTGACTTAAATTTAGTTCGAAAAGTAACATCATCTTTACTCATTGTACTAAAATGAGCTTACCCATTCACTACAAAGTTCTGTTACATTAAAAAAAAATTTTTTTTAAATGTTTTATTTATTTTTGAAAAAGACAGAGCGTGAGTGGGAAGGGGCAGAGAGAGAGAGGGAGACACAGAATCTGAAGCAGGCTCTGGGCTCTAAGCGGTCAGCACAGAGCCCGACACGGGGCTCGAACTCACAAACTGCGAGACCCTGACCTGAGCTGAAGTCAGATGCTTAACCGACTGAGCCACCCAGGCGCCCCTGTTACATTTTGCAAAAATATGCCTAAAATTATGTTCTGGTATAAATTAATAATCCCAAGTCCTTCTGAGAAGTGCTCCTAACAGAGAACAGGTAAATAGGTGTGAGTATCTTATGGTGAAATGGCCAATTAATACCATCAGCTCCAGCATCAAATGGTAAAGAACAAATATGAAGAACATCTCAATCATTCCATTCTCAGATATAAAATAAGATCTTACTTTGAGCCAAGGGACTATCAGGGACTAAATGGATTTTCTGAATGGAAAAATAATTACAGGGCTCCACATGGAGGCATGTCAAGCACAGGAGGGCTATGACTTTGCATGATGGTGGGAGGAGGTTAAAAAGAGAAAGTCAGTAAGAAAGGTATCTTTGACATATCAAAGGCTTGATATGAAGTCACTGTCCCTGGCTATGGCCTCTGTCACTTTGGCTTCACTTTTTATTTTGTTACTCTAAAGTTAATAAGCTATCATTTACATATTTGAAATACTGATTATCCTTATTTTAATTTTCCAGTTATCATTAGACTACTAGAGTTATCTCCTGCTTAAACTATAGCAAGATTCTAACCCTTGAACTTCCCCATCCTTAGTGTCTTCCTGTTCTCACTGATCACCCTACTGACTCAGCATCATGCTGTTCCCATTATGCCAATCTATGCAGAAAAACTTTCACTGGCCCTTCCTTTCCAAGAAGATAAACCCCAAATCCTTAGTGTGGCATATGATAGCCCCATCTCTTACATCCTCTCCCCCAAAACCCTAAGTTTCAAGCTTCTATTCTAAAACACCATTTCTTCCATCTCAAAACAACTTCTTTACTATTTGTTGAGTAATCCCTAAACTTTGTCATCCCCTTTTTCATTCCTTATTTTTAAATTTCATGTTTATTTCTTTTGAGAGAGAGAGAGAGAGAGAGAGAGTGAGTGGGGAAGGGGTAGAAAGTGGGGGAGACAGAGAATCCCAAGCAGGCTTTGCGCTGCACAGAGCCCAAGGCAGGGCTCAAACTCATTAACTGCAAGATCATGACCTGAGCTGAAATCAAGACTCAATCAACTGAGGCACCCGGGCGCCCCTCCTGTTTTATTCTTAAGGCTGCTTTCCTCCTCTTTAACTATTCCCACAATCTCTCCACTTTCAACCCCTTCTTACTCTTTCAGCTACAGAGTGATCTGTACGTCTTTCACCAGGCCCTTCAGGTTGATCCAGACAACACAAATGCACTTATGTATCACAAGTGTCTTTGAACTAACAGTGCTCTGTCATGGTGCTAATGTTTACTGAAATGTTCCTACTTATTTTTCCCATAGAAGTAGATTCAACTGCTCACAAGTACATTGAAATCTTTTTGAGGGAAAAATATGCCTTGTAAGAACTCTTGAAATATATGTGCCCCCACCCCCAAAGAAGAAGCCTAGTACTAAGCACCTCAGCAGTCCCAAGAAATACATAAGGAAAGAAAGTGGCAATAATCTTCCAAGTAATCTACCCTCCACCATATAAAAATATATATCTCTTTGGTATTTTCTTAATTTATCATCAGAACTTTTAGTAGGTTTTTCCCCCATTATATATGATCAAAGAGAGAAACAAATGATATCTGGAAATGTACGTGGTACAGAGCAGCTGAAACACTGTTATTATAATAAATCCACATCAAAAAGTTTTAAATCATAGCACTAGAGGGTGGAAAAATGATAATT
The DNA here is from genome assembly GCF_014898765.1 of Herpailurus yagouaroundi. Classification (NCBI taxonomy): domain Eukaryota; kingdom Metazoa; phylum Chordata; class Mammalia; order Carnivora; family Felidae; genus Herpailurus; species Herpailurus yagouaroundi. The sequence goes on along the minus strand of NW_024412397.1, from coordinate 42,092,751 downwards.
AAAACAACACATGTCTTTTTGTAATTTTTTTTCAATGTTTTATTTATTCTTAAGAGAGACAGAAACAGAGCATGAATGAATGAGGGGCAGAATGAGAGAGAAACACAGAATCCAAAGCAGGCTCTAGGCTCCGAGCTGTCAGCACAGAGCCTGATGCGGGGCTTGAACTCACAAGCCATGGGATCATGACCTGAACCGAAGTCAGACACAACTGACTGAGCCACCCAGGCACCCCAAAACAACACATGTTTTAAGAATTCTAATAAATGCCACTACATAAATATCTGAATATCGGCAGATAAAATACTTATGCCTACAAAATCTGACCAAATTACAAATATAAGTTAACCCCTAAATTTCAAAATAACTTCAGGAGAATCAGTAAAAGAAATTATGGGAGATATTCAGAGATACTCATTTAAAACACTTACCACCTTATCATCTCCAGGTGCTTCTGTGTTTGATATGATTAAGTTTTGCTGTGCTAAATCTTCAGGAAAACCTTTTCTTTTTTTGGCACCAAAAACTCCACATACCAAAGTTAGCAATACAGCTGCATTTAAAAAAAAAAAAAAAAAGTTTAACATACATAGAATAAAATACTCATCTTTTATTTTTTATTACCTCAAGTGCACAGGAGGAAAACCACTAACCACGGTCCCATGAATTACCTTGGCCTTTCTAAATTAATAGGCCATGATTTAGCTTGGATTTTAAAAATGTGAATTAATTATATGTGTGTGTATATATATATATATATATATATATGTATATAAGTTTATTTCTTTTGAGAGACACAGAGACAACACAAGTGGGGAAGGGGTAGAGACAGGGGGAGAGACAGAGAAGAGACAGAGAATCCCAAGCAGGCCCCATTGCAGGGCTCAAACTCATGAAACCGTGATATTGTGACCTGAGCCTAAACTAAGAGTCAGACACATAACCGACTGGGCCATCCAGCAGCCCCATTAATTATATGTATATTTTGATAACAGTTCTTTTAAGGGTTCGAATTCTATCTACCATGCATGTTAAAGTATTCACAATCATGGATTAAATAGTAAATTTTCAAAAAATTCAATGACATTAATTTAAGACAGAGACTTTAAGAGATTTACTCATTCCCAAAACAAACGGTTTGCCTGTATGAAAAGCATGACAAACATACTTTTTTTCTAGAATATCTTATCTCCAAGTATCTTAATTAAAACTACTCCGTATTTTGTCTATTCCAAATTTTCATTCTATGCCATACCTGTGGGAGGTTGAAATATGTGTCAATAAGACTAGCAGTAATAATAATAACGGTTAATAATCACAGTTCCTTACAATGTTCCCCAGGCGCCTCCACCAAGGATGGCCAAACTGCAGCCCCAAACCCCTTCCCATGAATTTTTTGGATGACCACATGTTTTTGAATGGCCCATGAACTATGGTTTTTACATTTTTAAATGTTTTTTTTAAAATCAAAAGAATAGTAGTTCATTACATGTGAAAAATATATGAAAGTCAAAGTTTAGCATCCATTAATAAAGTTCTTTTGGAACGCAGGCATGCCCATCACTTAAATATTTTCTATGGCTGCTTTCCTACTAGCAGGGTAGATTTCCCTGGTTATACGTGAAACCACATGGCCTGCAAAATGTAAAATATATACTATCCAGCCCTTTACAGAAAAAGGGTACCAGTCTCCGCCTGTTCTATGTGGCCACTTGTTAAACTTTCTGGTTCCGTGTCCTCCCCCACTCTCTTGATCCACTCCACTCCAGCCACACCAGTGCCCCTGTCATGCCTTGACTCCTCCAGCCACCCTCTCACCTCAGGGCCTTTGTGCTGACCTCTGACTGAAAAACTCTTTCCCCCAAGTACTGTACTTAGCTGACTCTTTGACCTTTCACAAAGATCATTGAAGATAACCTCGTCAGGCCTGCCAAACCATCCACTGAAAACCGGAGTCACTAGCCCTAATCACCCCCCCCCAACACCACACACACACACACACACACACACACACACACACACACACACATGCTCCACAGCACTACAGCTCCTAATTATTTCGCTCTATTTTTTCCTCCACAGCATTTCACTTATTTATTAGTTTACTGTCACAAGGCACACTGTTTGCATTTGGTTTTGTCTGTTTTGTTCACTGATGACTCCCAAGCACCTGGACAATTTCTGGAATATAGTAGGTGCTCAATGTATATTGATTTTGTTGAGTTCTTGAAAAATAATGAGCATTGTACTGTTCGAAGCTTTTCACATGAGTTACCCAATTAATGCTCAGTGCTGCCCCATAAAGGAAGCTACAAATACCCCCTTTCACAGATGAGGAAACTGAAGCACAGTTAAGTAACTCGCCTCCGGTCTCATGGCTTGCAAATGATAGAGCTGGGTTACGAACTCAATGGTTTGGTGCCTGGGTCTTGCTCTTAACCACTAGTCCTATCACAGAACAAAGGAACAACAGCTAATCTAGGCTGGAAGAGTGGATGGAAATAAAAAAAAAAAAAAAAAAAGGATAAAATATGGTACCATTGGGAATGACACAACTGACAAGCAAGAGGTTAAAAAAATCCAAAACTGGCAAGATACACCCAAGAAGAGATATTGCTGTGATCCGAGTAAGTGCCCTAAGTCCGTGGCTGAATGATGACAAGAGATCACAGTGGCTTATAGTGGACTTTCATACAGCAGTAGTCTTAGAGTGTTGATTTTGCCCTAAAAGGGGTAGTACTAGGACCAAGAAATGGAAAATATACGTTGCCAGATTTGGAAAAATCTAAGGAACTTTAAGCAGCCCTGTCCAAATATGAAATTTTGTATCACAAAAAGGATCTTGTTCCTTCTTCCCGAAAATATTCCATCAGAAATCTGATAATAACACGAAAGCAATTTGTAATGAGGACTCACCGCGGCTGGACAGTTGGACAGGATTACTTTTTAAAGACCTTTTCCTGCACTCAGACATTTGTGAGATAGATAGATAGATAGATAGATAGAGATAGAGATTTTTTTAGTTTCTTTTTTAATGTTTATTTTTGAAACAGAGAGACAGAGCACCAGTGGGGGAGGGGCAGAGAGAGAGGGAAACACAGAATAGGAAGCAGGCTCCCGGCTCTGAGCTGTCAGCACAGAGCTTGATGTAGGGCTAGAACTCAGGGACTGCAAGATCATGACCGGAGCCGAAATCAGACGCTCAACCGACTAAGCCACCCAGGGCCCCTTTTTGTGATATATTTTAACTTTAAGTAGGCAAAAGGACTTACAAAATAGTAATGCTATGCCCAGCAGTATGGCCAGGATCGCCCATTTTCCGAGTATTACTCCTGCGCTCCTTCGGGTCGGCAGACATTGACTTGGATGAGTACAATCACACAGATTAACTCTCACGGTTTTTGTTGCAGATTGACCTTCTCTATCTTTTACAGTAATAGGAACACTATATTCCTGAAATTCAGCATTTTTCTGATATGAAAGACGGGCAGCTGTATCTGAAAGAAAATGAAAGAATTATATTTTTAATGGACATTTACTTCTAGCATTTGTTTCATCACACTTGTTTCTAAACATGTTATTCTCAAGGAACCACCTGCCACATGAAAATGAATAAAAATGGACAACTACCTTCTATTATTCTATCTTCTATTCTATTCTTAGTGCTACCTTTATCAGCACTAATATTACCATGTATGTGTTGCCCATCGTAACTTTCTAGAAGAGAGGCTTAGAGAAATAACTTGGCATTGGAGTGACCCAGTAGCATTTCTGTAGTATTTAATATTACTTATCTATATCCTTATTTATGAACCAATGATGCTAGATTGGCTCTTGACACACACTTCAACCATTTTTCTATAGTACCAGTTTATGGTACTTATAAAGAATTAACAATTGTTACACACAAAGCATGTCCGAAGTCAACATTCTCTTATCCATTTATTTTCTGGTATCTGTCCATTATCTTTATGTCCAAGGTAACTTTTCAAAGTACAATAGACCCTTTGTTATTATGCCTTCCCTCTAGAAGTAATCTCAATACCACAAAGCTAGTTAATGCCACCCAGGCTGGGTATAAGGCTTACATAAAAACAGATGTATCTGTATCATAACAATATGTTCTTATCAACTATGATATTTCCCCAATAGTCTTGATACCTACTGTAATGACTTTATTATCAACTGATCAAAAGCTCCATGCATTTTCAATGCAAATCACAACCTTCTGAGTTTTGCAGTAAGTGAAATGAGGAAGTAGCACCATGCACATCCTGGAAGTCATCTGTAATGTCTAAGCCTTTCTTAAACACACTGTTGCAGCTGTTAAGAACTTCAAAGATTTCTGCCTGCATCTCAAATGTAGAGCTCCCCAGAGGAGAGTGAATTACTGCTAAGGTTTAGATGGAACCCTCCCATCTCCTATTGTGACTAAGGTAAAATCCTCCAAATTCCTCTCCTCCCTCAAGACCACAAGCTGTACCATAGTCACCTCTGCTGTCCTTGTCACTCAACTCTGCCCTCTTCAAACTGTCCTGTCACCAATGTCACCTTGTTAAGACAAATCTGGGCACAGCATTCCTTACTGGCACACTCCCAGTGCATTCCTGCTGTCACCGACTGTACAAAAGTCAGTCTCCTCAGCCTACTACATAAGGTGCTTCATCACCAGATTCCATAGCCACTCCCCCCACCCCCTCTCTGGGCATTCCTGCTAAAACCTAAACTCTAACACTGGTTTATTTATCCCCTTAGCATTTTCCTTCTTTATGCATATTTATTAACCAATTATTTATTAAACAAACACTTATTAAGCAGTTAGTATCTACTAAGCACTGGGCTAGGTGCTGGCGAAACACAAATGAATCACAATTATCCTGAGAAACTCATGTATTGGAAAAGAAAGGTAAACAGGTGATAACACAACACAAAAGGAGCTATAATAAAGGTACAAAAGGTCATGGTGCTACTCCTTCTACTTCAAGAAAGACTTCGTAGATGTGAGCATCTGAATTGCCGTCATGTCTGTCTTGTAAATCTCTACGTGTATCACCAGGGTCAGAACGGTGCATAGTAGATGGTAGGGGCTCCATAAGAACCTCATGAATTAACACCAAGCTATGAAATGGGAAGGGTAGTATTCTCGACAGAAGGGACAGCATACACAAAAATCCAATTGTATGGAAGAGAATGGATAGTAAGAAAACAGCAGTGAATGGTGGCTGAAATATAGAACTACACTCCCCCAGAAATCACTATCACAGGATGCTGTCCTGACGGCTCCCATCCAACATCTCTGTCCATAGCTCACCATGCTTTTTTCCAGAACACCATAGAGTGCTTGCCTCCTATACCCACATTCTCATTTCCAGAGTTTGCTTACACTAAAATTTAAACGCCCCATCTCTGTTCTCTCTTCACCTCCCTGGAGTCACTTTAAAACCACACCGGAAACAATTCGTCTTAATGATAAGTTGCCCAGTATTTTCAGCAAAGCTTTTTTGTCTTTGTTGTAAATGCAAATTTTGCCTTCATAAAAAATGATAATTTCTTTCATTTTATATGCAATATAAAGACCCCATCATAATATTTGTAAATTGTCGAATTAGGCTTCTAAAATATGTCAATGAGAATATTTTAGCAAACAAGCAAATTCACCCTCAGTTATTTTAGAGCATATAAATCGTTACTGTTCATTAAATACCATTAACTTTGGTGAGGGTCCACATTCTGTTCATTTCTGGAGAAGTGTCTGCCAAGCTGAAATAAAATGGAGGGCCATGGATAGGTTCATCGGGATCGACAGCTGAAATGTCAGTATACCTCATCTTTGGTTTGCAAATTGTTACATAACTTTGAAGTATTTCTGGTGGGTTATCATTCATATCTTCAATGTTAACCACAAGTGTTCCAGTACACGATCTACCATCTAGGAAGAAAGGTAAAAGATTTAGCGTAGTTTTATGCGTTTTTTCTTAATAAAATAAATTACCTTCTATATATGATATATGTTTCCTCAAATAAGCTGATATTAGAAAAAATGGTAAATAAGAATGTAGACGAATAAATGAAACCTGTGGATCATCTAAAATGAGTACTGCCATTGATAATATCAGTTACAACTGCCAATAAACTTTTTGCCAGGATCTCTACCAAACAAGAAAAATCAATGTGTGAACTCTGTATTCGCAGGGGTCCCCTCTGGTACAGATGTTAATGAGCACTAGAAAGGCTACAAAAAGTTATTCTAATCTTGGTACACATTTAATCCACTTAGCAAGATTTTGAAAACATATGATGCTTGGGTTCCCCAAATATTCTGATTCATTTCATCTAAGTCAATGCTACAAAATGATTTTTTTAATTTTTTAAATGTTTATTTATTTTTGAGAGAGAGACAGAACGTGAGCATGGGAGGGACAGAGAGAGTGGGAGACACAGAATCCGAAGCAGGTTTCAGGCTCTGAGCTGTCAGCACAGAGCCCCATGCAGGGCTTGAACTCACAGTGAGATCATGACCTGAGCCGACGTGGGATACTTAACTGACTGAGGCACCCAGGTGCCCCTACAAAATGATTTTTTAAGTGCCCCAAGTTATTGTAATATGAAGCCAGGGTTAAGAAACTCTGAGTTGTTTTAAGCAACAGAATTCAAGCAAAGGGTCACTGTGACCTAATAATCAGCTAGGTTACTCAAAGATTCGATTTAAAATGGCATGAAAAGATCTAGAAGATTCTGGTGAGATCGTCTCATCCGATCCAAGACTTAAGTTTCCTCTTTGCCCTCCAACAAAGAGATCTATAAGCGTGTGAGGTCCCACCATGCTGGGGATATAAAGATAAATAAATGGCTTGTTGTTGCTATGAAGGTTCACCTCGTTAAATGATTAAGGGAAATAGGAACCGTCTTCAAAGTAATTTCTGACAATTCAAAAATACCCATCACAACAATTCTGCACAATAATAATTGCAGCTTATTGTCCAATTCCTCCTAAGATACCATATTAAATAAAATTAACATTTTTTTTTACCTTGGTCTATTGCCAGGACTGTTATATTATATAAGTCATTTCTGGGAGTCATGGCCTCCCGGTCCAGGATTTTGGAAGTTGTGATTGACCCTGAAATCTCATCAATGGTGATCCATCCTTTAGGATCATGCAATTTTTTGTACCTATTAATATAAAATAAAAAGTCTTCAGCAATATAAAACATATTAAAATAAATTACTGTATCAATTATTACAAATACATTATTAGTATGTGGTTACAGACTTCTTCATACCTTATGCCGCTGGCACTTCTAGTTTCAGGGTCATATGCCTTATAACCATTGACCTTTGACCCCACTGCTGAGTGTTCTTGAATCCGTACATACTGGGCTGCAGGGCTACATTCGGGTCCTTCATCCTGATCCCTCACGTGAACTGTGACCAAGGCTCTGTTCATGGTTGTTCTGAGTGCAAAATCTCGAGTAAATGGAGCTTCATTGCTTACTCCAATTTCCAGGGTCACTTGGTGGTTTTCTTCATAATTCAGCGGCTTTTTAAAAAAGCACATGCATATCAGCATCAGTGTAAAATACCTTCGAAATTTCAAACAACAAGTGAGCATCTGCAAATACGAACAGTGGTGCATAAATTCTATGCTCCCATTCAATCAATATGGACTTTTACCATTTGCTAAAGAGAGAGGTGATTCTTCACTAAGCCTTTAGCAAGAGTGGTCCAAAAGTTTCTACAGATGGTTTTATGGAGTTGTGGAAAAACAATTCCAGTTATAGTCTCATAGTTCATTCTTACTAAGGAAGATTATTCTGAACCTGGAGACAATGCAGAGAGATGACAGTGTTTTTATGACCCTGCTTTAGAGCGCTAACAGACCAGCCGAAGGGGCATCTAACTCCAGGGGAACGCAATTTTGTTTGACTCACTACTTCCTATTGACTATGTCCACTTCCTTAACCACCACACTATAATCCTTCTGCTACACTATGCTGCTTAATTGGTTCACCAGCCTCTAAAAATATTTAAGTGAATCCTTTGATTATAATTGATTTTTAGACAGCAAATCAAGCAAACCCATAATAACATTATTTTACATTGTACTGCAAATTTGAAGTATTTTTTTTTATTTGATTCTCTTTCTGCTTATCAAAACCATCACTGGCTGACCATTGAACAAAATAAAAAATGAGGAGTAACATTTTTATTTTAAACCTTTCCCCATACCTAGCTATTATCAAGCTAAGATACTAATATCATAAGTCTGCTAAGAAGTCAAGAAAATTTCTGAATCTTAGAATCCACAAAATATGGGTGAAACGTTTTAAAAATGTTTTATGAACATTCTAGAAAACAGAGAGGCAAGAAGGGAAAAAGAATTAATACGTTTATCTATTGCTAATTAACACTCTCACAAATTACATGTGTTGATATATGATCATGCAGAGAATGAAAGCATTCACTGGAGATGAGGCATGGATAGAAAGTCAGGAAACAGCTGCTGCTCTGGGGGAGGTGCAGTGATTTGATCAGGGCCACTTACTAAAGCCTTAGAATTTCTTTATGTAATTTTTCAAGGTTTGCACTGCATATTGGTTTAGAGGCTTAAAACTCTGCAAGATTGGAAATCTAGTAGGATGAAATCAGCGATCAATGAAAAACCAGGAATTCTCTTCCACACACGGTAGCTTTAATGTTTCATCAATTTATTTCATATTTTTAATATTTATTTCTTTCGGGGAGAGTGCAAGTGGAGGAAGGGCCGAGAGAAGAGGACAGAGGATCCAAAGTGGGCTGTGCACTGACAGGCTAGCAGCTGTGAGCCCAACGTGGGGCTCAAACTCACAAACCGTGAGATCATGACCTGCAGTAAATAAAGTTGGACACTCAACCGACTGAGCCACCCAGGCACCTGTTTCATCAACTAAAAAAATGTTCAAAAATATCTTATCTCTGCACTGAGATGCTAGTATCTCACTAGAAAATGAAGTGCTGTTTTATGGCGGACTCTCTATGTTGAGAATGACCAAGAAGAGTATCTTCTTCATCAAGCCCATGTGCAACTGCCACTGCTCAAATAGAAAGGAAATGCTGAGATGGAAATATTACCCAGGACTGAGCTGAAGACTGCATCAGCTCAGGGTCTACAGTTCCAGAAAAGTTCTCCGACATGGACAATTATAACACAAGACCCAAGAACATGTAAGGCTTCTAAAAATAGAATAATAATATCCTACAGTTCACCAAGTGTTTTCACTTTCATTATTATAATTGAATAGCTACTAGGGAGGCAGAGAGAAGTATTATTTATATTCTATAGATAATACAGAGGCTAATTTCCAAGATCACATAGCTATGCAAAGCAATTGAACATGGTGCTTAAGAGCATGTACTTGGAATCAAAGAGACCTTCACTCAAATCCTGTCCTCCTGCATCCTAGCTGTGTCACTTTGGGTAAGTTTCTTAATCTCTCTGACACTAAGTTTCGTCCTCTGCACAACTGTTGTAAGAATAACATTTACTTAACATTGTAAGCCCACAGCGAGTGCTTTACACTATAGGTTTTAGTAATCTCTCCGGCTGTCACGCAGCCAGTCGAAAGAAAAAGGTGATGTATTTTTTGTTAACATCCAATATGATGCATAATAGGAGACACAAACTAACAAGACAATGTTTGGAAGCTTTGTTCAGATAAAGAAGTATATTTGAGCAATCTTTGGCTTGAATTACTGATTATTTAATTCTTTTTTGGTATAGAGGAATGAATAAAGTTCATTCCTATCCATTATTAAGTACATAGCCTATGTGAAAGAAAGATGGATTTCAAAATGCCTTGGTTATACAGTGTTTGATTTTAAAATAGAAGATACCTCATCAATGTTACAAAGTACTTACATATATAACTTAAGTACACGAACACAAATCTTTAGCAAGGTAAAAGATAAGGTACGTTTACATTTTTTAAATATTTGTTTACTTATTTTGAGACAGAGAGAAAGCAAGTGGTGGAGGGGCAGAGAGAGAGGGAGAGAAAGAATCCCAAGCAGACTCCACGCTATCAATGCAGAGCCTGACGCAGGGCTCAATCTCACAGACCAAAAAATCATGACCTGAGCTGATGTCAAGAGTCAGACACTTAACCGACTGAGCCACACAGGCTCCCCAAGGATACAATAACTTTAAAGACCAGTGCAGTTACCAAAGGATCTCTGTAATGAATTCAGATTTTCTAAGGGGTTACGTAAAATATAGAAAGGAAGATATACCAGAGAGAATGCAAATTGTATTGCCCAAAATGTTAGAGAATATTATGAATGGCTTAAAGAAAGAAGGAAGGTAAAAATACCAAAGGAGCTAATAATAACAGAGGAAAGAGATAATTTAAAGAGTAAACTCAGATGGGGCGCCTGGGTGGCTCAGTCGGTTGAGCGTCCAGCTTCGGCTCAGGTCATGATCTCACAGTTTGTGGGTTCAAGCCCCACATCAGACTCTGTACTGATGGCTCAGAGCCTGGAGCCTGCTTCAAATTCTGTGTCTCTCTCTCTCTCTCCTTCAAAAATAAATAAAAAACATTTAAAAAAAAAGAGTAAACTCATAGAAGTAGAAATTTATTGAAGATACAAAAAGAGAAGACCTCCTTGTGCAACTGAAGTCATGATTTTATCAAGCCATGTAACCCAAGTATGGGAAAGAGGAGAGCTAAGGGGAACATGACCCAAGGGTAGCACGCAGGAAGAATAGCACAGTAGCTCTGATGAAGGGTTCTGCATCAGGAATGTCTCAGTTTGCATCCTGGACCTGTCACCTTCTATCTCTATGAATGGGGGCAAGTGACTTTACTTCTTTTGACTCAGCCTCTTCATCTGAAAATGGGAAGAATGATAGGAACAACCACTGGGTTGTTATGAAAGTTAAAAATAAATCTTTGGAGTCCTGTATATTTTTGGAGGTTTTTTTTTTCCTTTACAATTTCAAAACATGGGAAAAGCAGCAAAATAAATTAATTTTATAAAGCATACCTAATATTGATTTAAACAGAAACTGTGCAAATGAAGAAAACTACATTTTTTATTGTAAAATGGGGATAATAATAGTATCGTATCCTAAAGGGGATATGACAACTAGTTAAAACCTACGTAAGGTGTTTAGTATCATTCCCTTGACATGAAAGGTGATCAGTACTTGGTAACTACTTTTAAAATTCTAAAAGAATTTCCTAGATATAAGAACTAGGATAGGGCGACTGGGTGGCTCAGTTGGTTAAGTGTCCGACTTCAGCCCAGGTCATGATCTCACAGCCTGTGAGTTCGAGCCCCGCATCGGGCTCTGGGCTCACAGCTCAGAGCCTGGAGCCTGCTTCAGATTCTGTGTCTTCCTCTCTTTCTGCCCCTCCCCTGTTCATGCTCTGTGTCTCTCTCTCTCTCAAAAATAAATAAAAACATTTTAAAAATGTAAAAAAATAACTAGAATATAATTATCAGTGCAACTATCTTATGTTTAAAGATAACGGGATTAAATGCATATAAATTTTCTTGCAGAGGGAGGGGTGTGTGGATTTTCTATATTCTTCATATGTCCAATTAACTTAAACTGAACCAGTGAAAAAAAGTAAAGTATCACCATGTAATTGCTCTCTCTCCTAAAGAATCCTGGGATGGTACCCAGAAGCTGTTCACCAGAAATAAAATATTTCACCAGATGTTTATTAGTCACATGGAGTAAGAGCTATTCTAGAATACAGTCTATTATTTCTGAAAATATGTGCAAACATCTTTCTTAACGTCTCTGTGATAAACATTCCTTGAGGAGAAAAAATCCACTCTGAATATGAAAAAAATCAAATGTGCCAACATACTATGATTTTTTTTAAAGCTTCCTAAAATTCATTTTGTATTGGTCAAAAAACTCATAATAAAAATTTAATTCCTAGCATTACTTGATTTGGCCTCCCGAACCAAGATAAAATTATTGTGATTTAAAAAATAATAATAACAGGTCTTTAATAATGGCCTTGAATAGAGAGAACTGAGAAGTAGCCTTCTAACCAAGCAGTAGATACAAAACACTCTAAAAGGTCTGAGCATGGGTCTTTGACCTGAGCTACCGCAGCTGGCATAATCTACCCATCTTGGATCTCAAACTATTCCTTTGACTTATTTCTAGAAAGAAGGAAAGGTGGGGTTGAGGGGTATGCAGAGGAAGGTGTACGGGAGAAAACTTTAACAAAACATCTGTTGCCAATCACATCAATTTTGAGGCAAATGCTTGTCCAGCTTTGGAAACTGATGCATAGCAGCCTTTTTCAAAAGAATTACACACCACAGACCCTCAGCCTACCTGACTTAAGCTGCAGCTCTGGTGAACACCTCTACCATTTATACTGATAGACTCACACCTCAAGTGCACAAAGATTCAGCTCTTCAGATTCAAAGTTTGGTCCAAAGCTAAGGAGCTCTCTCTCAGGCAGGCACAGCCGCGCCCAGAAGTGCAGGAGAGCTGAGGTTCCCTGGAAGCAACCTTCAACCAGTGAGGCATGGGTATCAACAATGGGAGTTGATGGACAAATGCCCTGGTACCACTTTTTGAGGAGATAATTCTGAAGTACATTCTACATGGTTCATTGCATGATTGAACACCAGAGGTGACTAAGTCAGTAATGCAGACTTGATTGGCTTTTTGTTCTTTTCTGTCTTAATTTTCCATTTTTACTCTGGCTTTCTAGGATCCACTTCCTAAATAGTTTCCTTCACTGAGGTCCTTGCCTCGTGTTCTGCTTTCTGGAGAGTCCAAAGGAAGACTGACTGAGGTGGGCCAATACAAAGAAAATATGACCAGTACCACCTGCTTATTTCCTTTCCTACTACTATCAATTATAAAACTTCATTTTTCTTAAGTGGCTGCTTTTAGTATTCAATTTGAGTGGATCATATTATAGAAAACTGAAATAGAGGGAGGTTTGATGTTGAGAGTCACCTGGAACAAATATATTTGACTATTCACATCTGGATAGAACTTGCCAAAGTTGATTACATAATCTGTGGAAATTTTTAGTGAGGAAATAACTACAAATAGATACTGTTGTATCAAAGTCTACACCATATTGTTGTTGGCAGGAAAGTTTGCTTTATTCAATGGATGACTCCTTTACCTGCCCATAGGACAATTTTCTTTCTTGTTCGGGGCAACAAATATAAAACCAAGGGTCCTTCCCAAATAGGGCCTTCTCTGCCCTCATAACCTGCACCCTAGAATGAAACAGGGCAACCAAAAACACAATATATAGAATAAAGACATATGCTGTCTGATATAACACTGTATTTCACCCTCAAAATCACCTATAAAGGATCAGATACAACCAGGCATATATTCCAGAAAGAGAGTAAGTGAGAAGACTATGGGCTTCTGAATTATATCATGTAAGGAATAGTTAAAGGAATTAGGAATATTTATCCTAGAGAAAGTAAGTTTCAAATGGACATAGCAACCTTTTCAAAAGAATTATACTTCTGTATAGGATTAGAGCCAGACCATTAAAGACAGAACCTAGACATGGGCTAGAAGGACAATAATTCGAGCACAGTAGAAGTAAGGACTTCTGAGAATCAGAGCTCTCCAAAAACAGAATAAGCTGCCAGTGGAGATCCTCAGAACTGAGAATGTTCAAGCATAAGCTAGGTGACTAATGACTGGCAATAAAATTATGGAAGAAAGACAGCATTCAATGGGAACAGTTGGACTAAACAGACGAAGCTCTATTCCATCTTGTGGATTCTTTGATCTGAAACTGTTTGGTTGATTAAACCAATAGTTGAAGAGAACTTGTTAACTTGCCAAGTTGTCAAGTATCCATTATTACTGTACCTTTACAACGTACAAAACACCTTCATTAGTCTCTTTGTCTGTGCTGATTTTGAAATGTCCATTCTCATTCCCCTTCAAAATGGTAAAATTGGCTCTCCAGTTGGCAGTGTTAATTAAATCCTTATCTTCTATAGGTATGCGTAAGATCTCCACATTGTATGCATTTTCCTCTACTGACGCTTCATACTGAAACAGAAAGAACTCATTAAAAACGTACTTTATAAAGAGAAGTTTTACAAAGAAAGTAAAGTATTTCTTCCACTCCAAAAGTATTGGTTCTTATAGTTTTTAGCTAGTGTATTTTAAAGCCATGAATCTCTCAAAGGATTATCTTTGAAATGAAAGAAATTCGTTATAAATGAAGACAAATGTTACAAGAGGATAAAATACTACTATGAGTAAATCAAGGAGATTTATATGTCAGTTGTTCAAACTTCAATTTTATTCATAAAATAAACATACATACTTCAAAGCATGACACATGTTATTAATTTATATTAAATAACAAATAACAATTGACAAGTAGACATAGATTTTGATATTATATACTTACAGTATTTTGTTTGAAAGTGGGTGCATTGTCATTTGAATCTTTAACTGTTATGATGCAAGTTGATGTACTCATCAATCCAAATAATTGACCATCCATGTCTTGTACTTTCATTATCAGTGAGTACTTATCTACAGTCTGGAAACAAAGCAAATACTTAATTAGTTTTGAAAACATTTGCTCCAACTTATAAATGAAACTTCAGTTGTGTAGTCTTCCATTTGTGTGAATCCACGCTTTTATTTGATTCCATATTTGCAGACACTTTAAGAATTGGGTAGACAGGGATAAGCTGGAAAGGTAGACAGAGGTTAAATTACAAAGAGCCATACGAAGAATTTAGACATATTTTAATTGGCTAATAGGGAAAAGTTTTATAGGAGTCATAGGGGGAGCACAAAATAAGAACACTGGAGTTTCAGAAAGAATATTCTTAATGTAGATTCAGCATAATTTGAAGTAAACTGAGCTGAAAGTCAAAGAAATCAGTTAGAGGCTCATAAGTGGCTGAATCAGTTAAGCATGACACTCTTGGTTTCAGCTCCGGTTATGATCCCACGGTTGGTGAGACTGAGCCGCATCAGGCTGTGTTGACAGTGCAGATCCTGCTAAGGATTCTCTCTCTCTCCCTCTCGCTCTGTCCCTCCCCTGCTCGCTGTCTCTCTCTCTCTCAAAATAAATAAATAAATAAATGTTTAAAAGTTAAAAAAAAAAAAGGAAACCAGTTAAAAAGCTCCTGAAATAGTCTAAGATAGGTGATCCACATCTGAGGCAGTGGCAATGAGGAGTGTAAGTGGCAATGAGAGTAAGGGTGACAGGACAGCTTCTTGGGAGTTAGCATTTAGTAGGATGTGATGGTAGATTCTATATAAAATTTCAGAGAAGAGCTGAAATCAAAAGTAGGATGTTCAACCCACTGAGCCACCCAGGCGCCCCTCTGTTGACTTTTTTTGATCAGGAAAGCAGACCTGGGTGTGACCATAAATCTGTATCTTACAGGCTGTGTGCCCTTAAATTATTTAATTTTTCTAAGCCTCACTGTCAATGTGTAAAAACTGAGGGAAAATGCTTGTTTTCACTTGGTCACTACATCAGCTCTACCTCTTCCACATATACAAAAAACACATTCATCTTGCTCCTTCAAACCTTCCCATTTGTTATCATCATCACGTGCTTTATCACATAAAATGTACTGACCACACCCAAAAATAAAAATAATGACAAATAAAACCTTTGTACTATTTTTGATTCCTTTCCATGGCTTCTCATCATCCCTTCCTTTTTCTTTGCCAACCAATTCCACTGATTACTTCTGTACATTATCTGCCCAAGTCATATCGATCCTTCTATTTGTGTTATTCAGGGTGCAGTGGGAACCACTGAGTGTTTTAATAGAGCTATTTTGTACACATGAAATTGATTAATCTGCCTCAGTCAGGAATTCAGGTCTGTGAGTTAAACACAGGCTGACAAAATAGAGCAAGAGTAACAAAAATTAGAAGATTGAGTTCAATGATTTGATTCTGGTGAGTCAATCAATCTTTCTGACCGCCACGTTTGTCCTCTATAGATTGGATGTAACAACCTATCTAGTCAAATGAGGAAATTATAAAGATCGAATATAATTATGCATAAAGAATTTGAACATAAAATGCTATATACCTGATAGTGTGCTAGTACTATGATCCAAATAGTGTTACAGATTTCATAATAAGCCATCAACTAATTCCTTCCTAATAAAAAGTACATATCCACAATAACTGGATAGGAATCAGCATGTGATCTAAACCCATGGAGCATGCAACATTAATTGTCCTACATGAGAATTGAAGGCTTTCCTGAGCTGAAACCAATTAGTCACACATAAGAACAGAATAATACTCCACAGCAGCAACTTTCATAAGAAATGTATTTTGTTCCCACTCCTTCTAAACACCAATTGATCTGTATTTCTATTCCAATGGCTTTCCTTACATAAGGAAACAGAAGTCATATTTTTTAAAAAAGCATATAACATGGCTGGAAATTCTTATTGTCTTACACCTAAATAAAAGAAAATAGAAACTCCTAAGTTCACGGGAGAGCAAACTACAGTAAATGGGGTAGGGATCTAAGCCCCTGGTAAAATTATATTCTAAGGAGTGGAAAGCTACCTCTCTGTCCAAATAATGAGCGACTGTGGTGATGGCACCTGTGGTCGGATGCACAGAGAAGATCCCTGGGGACTTCGGGGTCTGCTCCAAAATGCTATACTTCAGGCGTGTGTGCATCGTATCCGGTTCATCTTTGTCTGTGGCACAAACCACTCCCACTGTAGTACCTACATGTTTTACAAAAAAAAAAAAAAAAAAAAAAAAAAAAAAAAAAAAAAAAAAAAAAAAAAGAAAAGAAAGGAAAGGAAAAGAAAAGAAAAGAAAAGAAAAGAAAAGAAAAGAAAAGAAAAGAAAAGAAAAAAGAAAAGAGTCTTTAATTTGCAGAACTACAAAATATATTTATGAATATCTACACTTTTCAAATTTTGACAATGGTAGTGGAAATCTAATTTTAAATGGGTTTCTTATGAGACATGTTCCATCTTTCAATAGCACCAATGAAGAGGGCTTCAAATTTATAATATAAATACTATGAGACTCTATATCAAGGCACACTTCTACTTTGCTCACAGTTAAAAAAAATTTGGTAAGAAATTACTAAAAACTTATTTAAATGGCAACCAAGAATAATTTCAACACATATTCCCACATACTGCAATAACAAACCAAGCTGGAGAGAGAAATCATGTTTCCTAGGTAAATCAGATTTTTTAATTGAATTTCTGATTAATAGATAAATCAAGACTGACTTAGGGTGTAACTGTATAAGTGGTCAACTTGACCTTTCACAGTCTAGTCTCTATTCCAGTATTTTTTCTTTTTTGTGCCAGTCTTTAACGTGTTTCCTTATCTTTCACCCGCTTAGCATCCACACCGCACTGCCCTCAGCCCCACTTAATCCTCGGTAAGGGATTTCATACTATTCATCCTTCAGGGAGAATTTAGGTCAATTGTTTCTTCATTTGGAGCTATTAATATTTGTCATCTGTATGGAATGTAAGAATATTGCTCAGGTAAAGGATTATACATATCAAAGAGTACAAACAGGTGGTATTGTCCAGTGTAAGGTCAGTGTTCCAATGCCCATGGAAATGTAATACATAGATCCACTTTGCCTATAGCCCAGTAAGGGCTGGCCTGAAGAACAAATACATAGGTATATACAGTCACACAGATATTCACACACACACACACACATGCGCGCGCATACACACACACACACACGTTTGCTGAAATACAGTATTTGAAGGAAATAAAAACCAATTAATGCCAGAAATATTAGTTTTAAATATTTTTCCCTGTAATATGTCTTTAAAATTTGTATATATGTGTGTGTACATGAACAGATACATACACACACACACACATACACACAGATAGATAAACATTATAGAGAATGTCCAGTTACATGTTCACAAATAGTGACAAGACTTTTGCAGTGGATCAATATGAAGACATGAAGTAATTATCTTATTATGAGAAAACAAATGCTATTCATCTATGTTTGCATAGAAAAAAAGTTCCTAATCTTTTTTTTTTTTTTTAATTTTTTTTTTCAACGTTTATTTATTTTTGGGACAGAGAGAGACAGAGCATGAACGGGGGAGGGGCAGAGAGAGAGGGAGACACAGAATCGGAAACAGGCTCCAGGCTCTGAGCCATCAGCCCAGAGCCCGACGCGGGGCTCGAACTCACGGACCGCGAGATCGTGACCTGGCTGAAGTCGGACGCTTAACCGACTGCGCTACCCAGGCGCCCCAGTTCCTAATCTTTTTAAGGCAGAATATTTTCTTCCTGAGATTTTACTGACAGGACACAAACACTATGTTAATTCTCTGGATTAAAAACTGTTTTACTTATCACAGAAAATCCTCCGAAAATCTTCAAAACCCCTTTTCATGAGCAGTATACTTAAATATTAGTTGAGCACCCCATGTCCCAAATTCTGTGTGTGAATTAAGGCAAACTCAAAGAACACCCAGCAGTTCAGAGTATCACAGCTCAAACTGGTCTGAACCTTCTCGTGTGGGTTGCTTAAAGTACCTTGGGTTCATCTGGGAATCAAAGTACTTGCCCTTGGTTCTCATCTATCACTATCATAAAGAAGAGAATTCTCAAGAAAGACTTTGAAACTAATAATCTCTCTTTGAAAAAAAAGTAAACTGTACCAGAGTCACAGTCACTCTGAAGCTGAAAATATTATAGGTCATCTAATGTAATTAACTCCTTTTACAGGTCAGGGAACTCAAAGGGACTTCCACCATTTCCCACAGTGAATTAATCACAGACCCCAAATCAAAAACTAGGTTTTTTAAATTCCAAACCAACAATTTTTATTTTTTTAATTGTACCATATGAGTAATAAGGAGGCTAACATCTATTACATCAAATTATCCAAGTAAAATATAAAGGGGTATAGCAGATATAAAAATATACTGAAGACCTAAGTAACTACTAGAAACTTTAATAGGCAAGTTAGCAAAGTCACCCTTTATGAATGAGTCCACATTCTTTCAATGTTATTGTGAATGGCTACTTTCCATGTTGCAAGTCTCAGAAGACATCAGGGCCAACTAACCTGAACATTTTGGCTTCCCATGTCTGAGCAAGTGTTTAGAATATGTGATGTAAGCTTCTCTAGAGTTATCCCCATATTCATTCTAAATTGGAAGTAGTAAAGTAGCAGTTTTGAGAAAAGAGGTAATATAAACTAGAAATCTTTAAAAAATTGTGTTCTCAGTAGATGTCATTTAACACCTCCTTAAATAAAACCTAATATAAATATTGATATTAATTTTAATTTTATTGTAATTCTATCCTATATGTCCTGTCTTAGAGGAGAGAATGATGATAAACCCACAAAATGATCAAGTGTAATAAAGTATATAAATTGAATATGTTTCCAAGATTAAATAACTGTTATCCGCTTTTATAATTAATTGATACCATATAGACCACACCAAACTCTCCTAATATCCTATAGGTTATACTCTGTTTGGATGTGATAGGATTAAATGTATTCTGGAAAGTAGATACTGGTTCAATATCATCTCAGGATAATCTGGTCTTGAGTATAAAAAAAACCCAATGTCTCAAAAAAATGTGCACAAAGATATTTAGCATAATACATTTACTTTTAAAAGTTCTCTTGCCATAAAGTCCAAAAGGAATAAGGATTGATTTAACTAAATGCAAGTCCTGAACCTCTGTACCTCAAAAAGTAGACTTAATAAAACTGAAAAGCAGCAATACAATGGGAAAATATTTGCAGTGCAACAATAGGTTAATAACCTTAATATCTAAAGAGCATTTTTAGGTAGATTTAAAAAAAGAAACAGTTAAGAGCAAGATAAACACCAAGGAACATAAGAGCAAAGGAAATGCACATACAGTTCCTAAAAGAAAAAAATACAAATGGCAAAAAAAAAAGCCATATGCAAGAAAGTTCAATTTAAAAAAGTTATCTTACCAAGTCTGCTACTTTCTGGAACTTCAAAATTATAAATAGCTTCTGTGAAAATAGGGTGGTTGTCATTTTCATCCTCCACTCTGATGGGCAGTGGAAGAGGCATGTCTGCTGAATACCCATCTGCAGTTGAGGCATAGGCAATCAACTGTAAAACAGGAAAAAACAATATCAATGGTCCATTAATACAAGATTCTAGCAAGAGAGAACACTATGATTTACCTGCTACCTTCTTTGCAAATCTTTTCGATAACAAACCACTAAAAACTTCTACTCAATTCTTTTTTAATCACCCAAGCATCGAATGGAAAAACACTTTAAGTACAGTAAAGAGCATCCAATATTTAGTAGAAAGGGCTACACTTTGAATAAAACCCCATAGTATAGCCAAGTCAGAGATAATTCTGTCCATTAGACTCAGATTATAGTCTTATTCTATCCATAATCAGAAAGTTATACTGGGGACAACAATTAAACTCACTGCAAACAGAAAAATCCCTACTCTACATCATCTAAATAATACCATGATTTTTCCATTTGTAACTAGCAAAGCCCTTTTATTGTTTTACTTCATAAATCACATATTTATAAGAGTTTTTCTGACACAATGCATTTACCAGTTTCCACATTGCTAAGTAATCGAAGGGCAATGTAATATCAAATAGAATGTATTTCTATTCAGCATGTGATTATAACACCGAGTTAAAAATTTTCTAACCAAAAGCAAAGAAATGTCATGTGGTGGACATCAGTCACATTTGCTTACCAGCATCTCTTCCTTCTTCTAGGAAGAGAATCCCTCTTTCCTATGGAGGAACATTCCCCCCTGCACCACAGGGATAACAGCATGACCTCATAGAATTTACCATATTACACTGAAAATTGTCTGAGTTATTCTCCATTGATTGTAAGCTCATCAATATCAGAAGACTGGCTTATTAACCTTGTTTGGATTTGGTCTCCCACTTTTGCTCCCTTATCTAGTTCCCAGACATGGTCAGAGAATCACACAAGTGGAAGGAGGGGAAAAAAAAGAAAACTAAAAGAAGAAAAAGAAGAAGAAGAAGAGGAAGAAGGAGGAGGAGGAGGAAGAGGAGGAGGAGGAGGGAGGAGAGAAGAAGACCCTTCTAATCAACTGTGGCCACGTCCTGGAGAGAGGCAAATGTAGCATGACCAGAGAGAGAAAGCACCTCATAAACAAAACCAACTCTTGGAAATATACTGGAATATACATCCAAATACAACTAAACCTCTTTGCTCATTTTAGGCTTACCTAACAGAAGTTAAGATAAAGAGCAAATCAAATATTCCAAAATACTGCACAACTTATTTCTTTTGACTCTAAGAAGAGAATGAAGGAAGACAGAAAAGAGTCCATAGGGTATCAGAAGAAACACAGTTTAATCATTTAAAATCATGCATATCAATAAAACTCCTACATCAAAAACTTCATATTCTTCACGATCCACAGGCCGGGTACAATACAGATTTCCAGTGTCTCTTTCTATGAAAAACAAATTTAAAGGTTCTTGGTCAACTCCATGCCCACTTATTGAGTAGAAAATGGTATAGTTCTGTGCTGCATCAGATTGAACCTAAGAGGAAAAAAACACAGATGTAAAAATTTTAAATCAAAATCTGTTAAAATGCTATCTTTTTTATGTAGCTTATGCATTTATATCTTTTTATATTAAATACACTTTGGGAAAATAATAATCACATTTATCATTTCACCAACGCACAAAACAGTAAGAAGCATTTGGTAAAAGATTTTTTAAACTGCTCAATTTAATGAAAATAATGTTCAACATAAAAAGTAACCAAAGAAAATCTAATTAAAAACAATAAACCATAACCTATACAAGGAAGACTCTTCCTGGCAGAGGAAACATGAAAAACAAAGGTGAGGGTTGTGTCTGGAGTGTTCAAGGTGCAGCAAAGAGGCCACTGTGATTGCAGCAGGGAAAGCCAGTAGTCAGCAAGAAGTAAGAGATAAGGCCACATCATATCAGGGATTTCAATGCTATTGACTCTTCCCTACAAACAGGTGGAAAGCCATTGGAGACTTTAGACAAGAGTGATATTGTGTAAGTTATATTTTAAAAAGATAATACTTGGTGTTTTTTTAGGACTAAATGGGGGTGGGTGGGTAGGTAAGCAAAGAAGCAGGAAGACCACTTGGTTACTGTAAGAATTCATGGGAGTAATGATGGTTTGTTAGACAGCATGTAGCAGTAGAGATGGTGAGAAGTGCTTAGATTTCTGTATATAATTTGAAGGTACAGCCAACAGGATTTGTCGATGGGTTGGACGCGTAGCGTGAAGATGACACTATGTCAGAGGGTGCTGACATCCCCTAATATCTATTCTGCCCATGTTCCTTTGTATGAGAATTTATAGCTGAGTGCAAGATTGCCCAAAAGAAAGACACTTCCCAGGCTCCCTTACAATTAGGTATGGCCACATGAAAAGATCACGTCAATGAGATATAACCAAAAATTATATATGCAAGATCTAGACTGTGCCTAGAAAGTGAAGGAATGGGTCCCCCCATGTGGACACAGAATGATGCGCTCTCTTGAACCTGCAGAGATGGTCAAACTAAAAAAAAAAAAAAAGTCTAGGTCCCTGGTGATTTTTTTATATTAAATATCTCTACTAGATCATACTTTCACATAAAATAAATAAATCTGTCATGCATAAGCCACTTAGTGACATTTTGGTTCCTGAATTATTTGCTACCCCATCATGGAGGAAACAGCATGTCCCTTGGTTGTGGATTCTGCAGTGTAGCTTGGAGACTCATTCCTGAAAGTTCAACCTAAAGTTTGTTTCTTCAGTCCCCGCCACAATTCTATAAATGGCTTATGTGCTGTAATAAACCACTCTCTGTTAACTACTTAGAGGGACGTATGTTCTCTACAGCTAAAACCTTACCAAACAGACTCTGATGCCCTAACAACTGAAAGAATGAGGTGTCATTAACGGAGACGGTTGGACGTTTTTAGGAGAAAACAAATTTTTTGTTTTCTGCATATGTTAAGTTTGAAATATCCATTAAGCTTTCAAGTAGAAATAGCAATTAGGCAGTCTGTCCTAGAAATATGAAGTCTTAAGTCTCCAATAGATAACAGTACTCAAAGCTACAAGACTGGATGAGATTATCAAGGCAGTGAATACAAAGAAACAAGAGACAAGGTTCGTGGGTCGAGCCTGGAGCTCTCCAAAGTTTACAGAAGAGGAAACATGGGAATGAGGAAAAACTAGCAAAACATAGTATGAAAGAGTGGCCAGGGAGGTAAATGGACAACCAGATGAGTGGTGTTCTAGAAGCCAGGTGAATAAAGTATTTGGAGGAAGAGGGAAGGGTCAGCTATGGCAAATGTACACATGTCAAGGAAATGAGGACTGAGGAGTGGTGACAAGATTAGCAATGCAAAGGCTAAAATTAGCTATGATAAGTATAACTTTGGTAATCAGAAATCATGTCTTAATATGCTTCATCAGTGCTTAAATTACAAAATTTGAGGGGTGGCTGGGTGGTTCAATCAGTTAAATGTCTGACTCTTGATTTCGGCTCAGATAATGATCTCATGGTTCGTGGGCTGCATTGGGCTCTGTGCTGACAGCACAGAGCCTGCCTGGGATTCTCTCTCTCCCTCTGCCCCTCTACCCCTCTTGTGCTCTTTCTCACTCAAAAATAAATAAATATTAAATATATATATATATATTTTTTTTTTTGAAAAGGAAAAATAAGGTCTAGCGATGAACAGAATTTTTGAAAAAGTGTGAAAGACACTGGAAAGACAGTTAAAAACATCAGCAAATAGGACACAGGTCCCACCGCTGGAATGAAACATCAGCCACAATAATAGAAAAAAGCAAGCACCAGGCCACAGCCCTACTTCAGCAACGGCTTTCGTTGTATGTGTTCCATGTAGATCTTTATGAAAAGTAAACTTGACCTGATTAAAAACTTCTCCTTGTTTTTAGGAAAAAGTTGAACTCCCTAACAGGACACACATGGTCCATTATGGTTTAATGTCTACCTGCGTCCTCTGCCTCATCTCCCTGCTCCAGCCCCACCATAAGTAGGAGGACTCCTCCAACGAGCTCGCCTTCTCCACAATTACTTACTTGCACAATGTCTTCATCCTTCAGGTCCACCCTCTGCTGTCTCCTCCTCTAAGTCTTTCCTTGATTTGTACCACATTTCATCTCAGGACTCGGTGCTGACCCCATGAATTCTCAGATCACCCAAACCATCTCTACCACAGCACCTATCACTCAGTATTGTAACCACCTGCCTACCCTTCTTCCTCACTATTATAGCCTACAGGAGAGCAAGGGTATGACTAAATTTATTTCTAGTGTTGTACTTACAGCAGTACCTTCCATGGGACCTAGTAGGTGCTCAATAATTAGCTGCTAAACGAATGAAAAAACTAATAAAGATCTTTCAGTGGCTGCATTCTCTCTCATATTATTCTTAGTTTTTTAGTGATTTTCTCATTTTACTCACTTTTATTATACTTCATGAAAATCTTCAATCAAATCTGCTTATTTAAATGTCTAAAGAGTTGTGAAGCCTGAACAAAACAGGCTCTGGAATCAAAACCTTCCCAATCAGAAAGAATGTAAAACCTACTTGTTGAAGAAACAAAGGGAACGGGCCCAGTGAATTCTCTTGCATTGAACAGGGAATAGGGGCCCATCTCCTCTTGGAACGCCTGAGAACGGCTTCTTTAGCATGTCTTTTCCTCAGCACCTGAATTTAGAGAAAGGAAATTAGATAAATAAAAGTACCACAGCCTATGACGACGTTGTTACAAATGAGTAGCCAGTCCATAAGCCTAATGCTTCCCTGGAGGCTCAGTCTCAGGAGTTTTTTGAAGTATTTTTTAAGGCTTTTTTGCATTAGGTGGGTAAGAAAGAATGCATCCACATTTTAAAGGTTTCATAAACTGAAGAATTTCGTTTTGTATATCTTTCTAACACTGACCATAATTTCAAGGTTAGGAAAATCATCAGTGCACTCTTAGTTTTCCTTCTTTCCCAAATACACATAGTGAACACATTCTCTTTATAACAATCTACAGATGGCCCTTACCTGTTCTTTCTGCTAAAACCTCACAGTCTCAGAAGAACCAGAGCAAGAAAATGCATGCTCTTCATTGCCTTATCACTCCCATCTGCACTCTCCAATATGGTAGCTGTAGCCATACACTGACTACAGCAAGACCTTGGATTGCAAGTAAGTAACTTGTTCCGCGAGGGTTGCAAGATGAGCAAACATTTGTAATAAATTTTAATTTGATAAATGAGCGATGTCTTGCAATACAAGTAGTATGTGACATCGAACGTCACATGATCATAACTGAGCCAATGGTTCTTGAAATTTCCTTTGATATACAAATGCTTTGGATTACAAGCATGTTTCTGGAACAAATTATATTCACAAACCAAGGTTTTACTGTATTTAAATTTAAATTGATTATAATTAAATAAAATGTAAAATTCCATCCTTCAGTGGCACTAGCCACATGCCGAGTGCTCCGTAGCCATTAATATTGGGCTATTATATCAGGCCATGCAGATTACGGAACATTTCCATCACTGCAAAAAGTTGGATGGGACTTTTTAGTGATTTCTATTTCATTTCATGGTGTTGCGAGGAAGAAATCTATTTCCTGAGAATTAATACATAAATAATTTTACTAAACATTTATTGATGTGCTAAAGAGTCATTTAAGGGGCGCCTGGGTGGCGCAGTCGGTTGAGCGTCCGACTTCAGCCAGGTCACGATCTCGCGGTCCGCGAGTTCGAGCCCCGCGTCAGGCTCTGGGCTGATGGCTCAGAGCCTGGAGCCTGTTTCCGATTCTGTGTCTCCCTCTCTCTCTGCCCCTCCCCCGTTCATGCTCTGTCTCTCTCTGTCCCAAAAATAAATAAAAACGTTGAAAAAAAATTAAAAAAAAAAAAGAGTCATTTAAATTAATTTTATCATTAATACACTTAAGACGGATTCATTGTAATCCACTCTAAACCTTTAATCTTTTTTGTGACTGCTTTCACAATGGCGTTTCTCATGATGTGGATTCTAGAACTGCCAATACCATGCCACGTATACTTTTATTCATACCTACACACTTCAGGATTTCCATCCTATTTTAACACCAGAATCACTGTGACACTTGAAATCAACCTCTTATTCACGGGGAACCTCTGCGCCTAACGTGAATTTAACATACACCTATTGACTCGGGAATTAGGTATTACTGAGACCATAAGCAGAAAAAGGATCAATTTGTGCCCTCAACAACTACAGACAAATTGTTTACACAAATAAAAAATTCCAAATGCTTATAAAAGAGAGGCAACCAAACTGACAGACACGGACACATGAAAGCAATTCGTTGGACGTTAGAAGTGGAAGAAGCCTTCCCAAAGGAGATGATGCCATGTAGATTTCACAAGGCCAAACCCAAAGCCAATGTTCAGCCTGTGTTGGTGGGGAAAAGGGGGGAAGAAAGAGAGGGAGGGAGGGAAAGCAAACTGAAGGGAAAGGAGAAGAGGAGGCTTAAAAACCCAATTATCGGGGCGCCTGGGTGGCGCAGTCGGTTAAGCGTCCGACTTCAGCCAGGTCACGATCTCGCGGTCTGTGAGTTGGAGCCCCGCGTCAGTCTCTGGGCTGATGGCTCAGAGCCTGGAGCCTGTTTCCGATTCTGTGTCTCCCTCTCTCTCTGCCCCTCCCCCGTTCATGCTCTGTCTCTCTCTGTCCCAAAAATAAATTTAAAAAAGTTGAAAAAAAAAATTAAAAAAAAAAACAAAAACAAAAACAAAAAACAAACCCAATTATCTTTTTGTCCTCTTTGCAATTTTTAATGAAATATTTAAATGAAAAGAAAAGCACGCCTGAAAATATCAACATGTTTTGAATACCTTCTTCTGATGTTCCAGGAGCACCTTAATCTCTTTCTGTGCCTGTGTCCTGGAGTCAGAAAGCCATATGGTGAATGATCTTTTCTCATCAGACAACACCACGGTGCTAGTTGTGTATACTGATCCATCATCTAGAACTCTGAAATCAGGGTCACCCGACCGGATGAGGTCTGCAGACCTGAGGCACTCTTTCAAATTAACTGCAAGCAATAAGTTTCCAAGTTGTAAAGTAGAAACACATGCAAAAGAAAAAAAAAAAAAAGACATGTTAAGATAATGTATACATTTTCTTCAAAATCATGAAGTAGAATGAAATAAATCAATCACTCTGCATTTACCAAATAGCTTAACTAGTTTTCTTCACATGTATAAAAAATGATACTTTTCTTTCAGTTAAAAAGGAATTCTTGGGCACCTGGGTGGCTCAGTTGGTTGGGCATCCGACTTCAGCTCAGGTCATGATCTCACAGTTCATGGGTTCAAGCCCTGCAGCAGGCTCTGTGCCGACAGCTTAGAGCCTGGAGCCTGTTTGGATTCTATCTCTCCCCACTCTCTGCTCCTCCCTCAGTCATGCTTTGTCTCTCTCTGTCTCCCAAAAATAATTAAAAGTTAGAAAAAAAATTTTAATTAAAAAATAACTCAATTGTATACAGGCATGAAAGTGTTTTTCAACCTTTATGTGCTTCTAAAAGACTTATAAAAATGATCTATTAAAGAGGAGTGTGTGTGGCAATCACGAAGAAGCCGAGATATAACGCCCCCACACACAGCTGAATCAACACACACAGCTGAATAAACAAACAGAAAAGTTCTCCTCAACACCACAGTCTGAGTCTTTTAAGATACACCTGTCTTCAGCCAGAAGTTGTACACATGAGCCCAAAGAGTAATAGACAGTATGAATTTAGCAAATAGTCAAGTAAGAAAAGTCTATCTTTGTTTTTTTTTTAAGATTTTATTTTTAAGTAATCTCTACACCCAACATGGAGCTCAAACCCCCACCCCAAGATCAAGAGTCGCATGCTTCACCAACTGAGCCAGCCAGGAGCCCCAGAAAAGTCTCTTTGAATTCTTCCCACTGGCACTTTTTTGTTACATGCCTCCCCCCAAGCCATCGGCTCCCCTTCCGCCCTTAGTTCTCTTCGTGTTCCTATTCCGAGCTTTCCAGGGCTCCCCACTGAAACCCCGCATGCAAGTCTCCTCTCCCTGGGAGTTTTCCCAGGTAAAAAAGTAATAAAATATAAATATCAATGTAAGTGGTTTAAAACTTCGGTCAGAAATATCAAATCCATCTCATTCTTCAACTTTCCGGTTTAACAACAACCAAACTGATACATTAATGTTCACTAAAGGAATAACTTCTCATAGGATTCCTATGTCACTCATGTAAAGTGTTTTCACTTTAATCCAAATCTGTCACAGATGGAAATACGTAATCAAAAAGAAGTGAACATCTTTAGTAATGATGACATATTTCTCTCTTCACATTTTTGGCAAAGTAACTTCTGGTCTATCCCCTCAAAGGAACACCCCTGACCTCTCTTTTACATCCTTTTTCTTCTTCCTTTTCTTAGGAATGAAAGTGACATTTGCTTAATAAAAATTAAATGAGGCACTTAACCACAAATGAGACACTTTGCTGAAAAAGTAAATTTGGTATCTTTGGGACAAGCTATAGCTCTAAAAAAAACCCACAAAAACAAAAACAAAAACAAACAAAACAACAACCATGATGCTTTCTTCTAATATTCCTATACCACATGGCAAGTCCACCTGGGCAGAGCTTCCCAGCTGTTGGGAAAGTTTGAGGTTCCCCAAATTCTCCATGTGAAAATGGCTGATGAAGTTCAATTTTGAAAGGAATGGCTCATTTTGTGGTGTGCCTCAAGGCAGCTCTAGCATTGATAAAAATACTGCTCTGATTTTCTCAGCTACTTATCAATATTTCTCCAGTGCTTAGAATCCTAGGGTAATGAAAGGGCTACATTCTACATTTAACTCTTCATGTAATCTCTAAACTGTTAAAACACAAATTACTACAAAAACGTGGATTAGAACATTTGCACTAGAATCAACCACAGAATTCCATGGAATTATAAAAAACAGAATATATATTTCAAACCATCTTGAATTGTATCTAAATATAAATAGATTAAGGCTAAACCCAAAAGGCAAAGGTTGGATAACATGCTCTTTTCAGCATAAGGAAACTAAATTTCTGTTTTAAAACCACTTGTTTTGAAATGTCTCACCTCTGCCAACTATTTTGTCTGCCTCTAGTTTGGACGGTATATTAAATGTCACCTTTTTGCAGGCTTCACAGGCAAAACTGAAGACCTAGAATTAAAAAAAAAAAGTCACATTAATACAGTGTAGAATAAAGAATAAGGTTTCAAGCAAACAAGAAAAATAAGTCCTAGAGATCCACTGTTAACTGTAACTGTATCATAGTTAACTGTATCATATTATGTACTTAAAATTTTTGTTTAAAGAATAGGTTTTATGTTCAGAGCTCTGTCATAAAAAAATAATAGAAATAAAGAGGGTGAGAGGAAACTTTTAGAAATGATGGATATATTTATGCCAAAGGCTGTGGTGATGATGTGACAGATGTATACTTATCTCCAAACTCATCAAATTGTATATGTAAATCTGTACAGCTTTTTGTATGTCAATCTTAACTCAATAAAGTTGTTTACAAAAAAAGAATAAAAGCCCATGATTATCTCAATAGATGCAAGCAACTGACAAAACCCAACTTCTATTTACCATTAAGAGTCCTCAACAAACTAGGACTAAAAAGAAATTTGCTCAACATGAAAAAGGGCATCTATGGAAAACTTAGAACCAATATCATACTTAATAAAAAAGACTGGATGCTTTCCTTTGACATCAGGAACAAGACAATGATGTCCTTTCTCACCACTGCTATTCACCATTATATGGAAACTTCTAGACAGGGTAATTGCACATGTGCACATGCACACATAAATTAAAGGCATCTCGATTGGGAAGGAAGAAGAAAAATAGTCTCTATTTGCAGATGATGTGATCTTGTACATAGAAAATCCCAAAGAATCCACTAAAACAAACTATCAAAAATCATAAATGAGTTCAGTAAGATTGCAAGATACAAGATCAACATACAGAAGTCAATTACATTCCTACACACTAGCAATATAAAACTCTGGAAACAGAAGTAAGCAACCACTTCCTTTCACAACAGGTGTTCCATCTTCATGGATCAGAAGATATATTTCCACAATTCACCAAACAGATTCAATGCAATCCTTATTAAAATCTCAAAATTATTTCTCCAAAAATTAAAAATTAATCCCTGTAGAAACGCAAGGGACCCAAAGACCCAAATAAATTTGAAAGCAACAAAGTCGTAGGACTCACATTTCCCATTTTCAAAATTTACTACAAAGATACAATCATCAAGACAGAGTGGTACTGGCATAAAGGTAAGTGTAGAGACAAATAGGACACAACTGAAATCCCATAACTTAGCCTGTACCTTTGTGGTTAGCCAATTTTTGGCAAAGGTTTCAGTAAGTTCAAGGGAAAGAAGCAGTCTTTTCAACAAATGGTGTTGAGATCATTAAATATCCTCATTAAAAAAATGAATTTGAACCCCCACCTCATACCATGTGTAAAATTAATTCAAAGTGGATCACAGACCTAAAGAACTAAAACTGTTGAAGAAAACTAAAAAACAAATCTTAATGATCTTAGGTTAGGCAATGATGTCTTATAACACCAAAAGCACAAATGATAAAAGAGCAATTAATAGGACTTAATCAAATTTAAAACTTTTGCTTCTCAAAAGATACCATATAGAAAGTGAAATTACAACCTAGAGAATGGGAGAAAATATTTTCTAATCACATAGCAATAAAGGACTTACATCAAAAAATAAAAAAAAAAACTTTTACAACTCAATAATAATAAAAAACAAACAACACAAAAAATGGGCAAAGGATTTGAACAGATTTTATCCAAAGATGTATAAACAGCCAATGAGCAAATGAAAAGATGCCCAACATCCTTAGGCACTACACTCATGCAAACCACAGTGAGATACCCATGAGGATGGCTAAAATAAACAAGACAGAAAATTACAAGTGTTGCCGAGGATGTAGAAAAACCGGAACCCTCATGCATTGCTGGTGGAAACATAAACGGTGTGGCAAATTTGGAACACAGTTTGGCAGTTTTTTAAAAAGTTAATCATATACAACATATAATCCAGCAATTTCACTCCTACCCTTAAGAAATAAAAACCTATGTCCATGGAAAAACTTGTACATGAATATTCACAGCAACATTACTTACAATAACAAAAAAAAGTGGAAACAACCCACATGTCCATTAGGTCATGAATGAATAGACAAAATGTGATACATCTAAATGGAATACCATTCAGCCATAAAAAGGGACAAGGAGCTGGTGTAATGCTATGACACCAATATGGATAAACCTAAAAAAACATTATGCTCAGTGAAAGAAATGACACAAAGGAGCACATACTGTATGATTTCACTTATAAAAACGTCCAAAAGAGGCAAATATACAGAAACAGACTAGATTAGTTGCCTAGGACTGGGGGTAGGACTGGGGAGTGGCTATAAATGAGTATGAGACTTCTTTCTGAGATGATAGAAATGTTCTAAAATTAGATTGTGGTAATGATTGTGCATTCTTTAAGTTTGCTAAATTGTACTGAGCTGCACACAGCAAAGGTGAGTTTTATGGAATATACATTATTATCTTGAAAAAGCAGTTTTGAAAAATGATATAAAAACCATAAAAATCACTCTTTCCACGCCCACCTCTACAAATCGGCAGTGAGCAGTATCCCAAATTTACAAATTCATGTAACTTCAGCAAAACAAAACTGGATAATAACCACAAAAATGTATTTCATTTCTGATACAATCAAATATAAAACAAGTTCCTTCATAAAATTAAAAGATTTTAAAACACGGTGGTAACAAACTGTATACACATATACATATATGCATAATCAAATCTTATGCTAATATGTGCTCTAAATATTACTGCAATGTAAGATCTATCAATGATAGATCTATCTACATTTATCGAGGAAAACAACTCAAAAATAGAGTCAATATGTAATAGTATTGTTTATTTTAAATATAGTAATCAAAAAAGTCATTTTCAGAAAGTCATAATCATATTGCTGTTACAATAAAGTAATAAGTTATTTGTTCTTAAAAACAATTCAACCGTATTATATATGCTCAACTGAATTGTCTCTAAGAATATAGTTGTCACCATGGGTGAAAAATGGTTTTATTTAATAATGCACCCATTGGTCCAAATAAGTTTTAGCTCTATAGTTGGTATTCCTGAATATCAATAGAAAGCCATGTTCAATACATTTTAATCACAACTGTTTAAAAAAAATATTTGAATTTAAATATGAAATGTTTAAATCAAATAGAACATACTAAAATAAATATGCATGTACATTTTCAGATTTTTAAATTAATATTTTGCAATTTTTGCTTCATTTTTTGTAAGTTTATTTATTTTGTTTTAATAACCTCTACACCCAACATGGGGCTTGAACTCACAATCCAAGATCAAGAGTCTCATGCTCTTCTAACTGAGCCAGCCAGGCACTCCTTCATTTCATTTTTTTAATTAAAATGTACAGATGTGGCTATGCTCTATTCCATTTCCTTCCTCTTCTTCAAGGAATAGTTTCTTCTAAGTTGGCATTTATACTTCCCTTGTAGGCTTTTGTACTTTTATTATATACGCATGTGCCTATAAAGTATAAGCTGATACTGTGCACAGCTTGTGTCTTCATGCGTCCTTTTACAACTTGTATTTTTCACTCAACAATACATTTAAGATTTTTCTGTGAATATACCACAGTTTATTTTTCTCATTCTCCTATGATGGTCATTTAGATTATATTCTTGTTTCCTACTTTCTCTATTACAAATGACACTACAGTAAACAGCCTTACAGGTGCAAGATATTAAGGTGCATACCTGCGATAGAGACATATGAGGATCTCCAATTCCAATAATTACTGCCAACTTGTTGTCCAGCGTGAACATAAATTTATTTCATGTCCCCCAGAGTATTAGATACCTCTATTTCTCATATCCTCTACGCCAGTTCATTATACTTGACTTTTCTAACTGTTGCCAATCTTACAGCTGATGCTTTAATGCGCATTTTCTTAATTTCTAGTGAGATTGAACATCACTTCTTGTGTTAATTTGTCATTTACCTCCTGTAAATCGTCCGTTGCTCTCATTTAGTCATTTTTGTATTGCTTGTCTTTTTTAAATCATATTTTACTTGTAGGCTTAGGTGGTTTGCTTTTGTAATCTTTTAGTGGTATCTTTTGATAATCAGTGCTTCACTTTGAAAGTAGTCAAATTTATTAAGTGTTTCCTTTAGTTTTTTAAAGTAGTTTCATTAAAACTTTCCTCCAGTTTATACTTTTGTATATTAACATCTCCCCTCTGCCCTGTCATAAACACACTATCTGATACTTCTTTACAGAAATTTTAAAGTTACTTCCAACTTTTAAATCTTTTACTCATCTGGAATTATTTTGTGTGTGATGCACTGTAGATATCTAATCTTGTCCTTTGCCATATGGATAGCCAACTATCTAGAACCATCATTGAGTAGTTCTTCCCTTCTTAACTAATAATGATACTGCTGCATATATCATATGCATGGACCCCAATTATAGAATCTATTTCAGGACTCTGCATTATTTCATCAGAGTTTATCTCTACACCAACACTATATAGTTTTAATTAACATAGCTTTATTATAAATTGCAGTATTTGTTTTGGTGACCCAATCCTTATTATCTTCCTTTAAATTATGTTTGTTGTTTGTTTGGTTTTTTTTAGCCTTCTACTCTTTCAAAAAATTCTTATGACCAGCTGACCAAGTCCATGAAAACCCTTTCTAGGGTTTGCTTGCTTGCTTTTACTAGTCCTTGCTTACTTTTACTACTTCTCAGTAGTTTGTTGAAGAAGTGTAGGGTTTCACATGTAGCTAATCCTATAGCTGGCAAAATGGCAGATTTCTTTTCCTTAAATCCTTAACCTCTTTTCCTATTGCTGTTACATATTTTATCTCATGTATGTCCTCGTTAGGACCTCCCGTAGCTGCTGAATAGGGACAGCTATAGTGACCATTGTGGATTTGTTTCTAACTTTAAAGATAACACATTTACCATTTCACCATTCATTATGAGTTTCCTTCCTTCCTGCCTTCCTCCCTCCCTCCCTCCTCCTTCCTCCTTTCCTGTCCTTTCCTTTCCTTTCCTATCCTGTCCTCTTTTCCATTTTTTCTTTCTTCCTTTCTCTTTTTTTCAATCATTAAGTATTGTTAGGTATGCTTCAGTATGTTAAAAAAATAAAGTACATTCCCCTACACTCCTAGTCTACTAAGAATATTTTATAGCAATAAAAATAATTCCTTACTTAGTTTGAAACATAATAATTTTTCTCCCTGAATGTATTACTATCTTAAAATACAATAATAGATTTTCTAATGTGAAACCATTTTCCCATTCCTGAGACAAATCTTGCATGGACATGCTAACTTTTTAAATATGTTATTGGAGGGGCGCCTGGGTGGCGCAGTCGGTTAGGCGTCCGACTTCAGCCAGGTCACGATCTCGCGGTCCGTGAGTTCGAGCCCCGCGTCGGGCTCTGGGCTGATGGCTCAGAGCCTGGAGCCTGTTTCCGATTCTGTGTCTCCCTCTCTCTCTGCCCCTCCCCCATTCATGCTCTGTCTCTCTCTGTCCCAAAAATAAATAAACGTTGAAAAAAAAAAATTTAAATATGTTATTGGTTTGGCTTGTTGGTATCTATTTTAGTACTTCAAATATATGTTCACAAGTGAGATCAGGCTACTATTTTTCAATATCATAAATCCTTACTAAATGCGTTAAAGACAGTTCCACTTTTTTCTGTCCTTTGAAATAATTTACATAAGATAGAGATTATCCATTCCATATAATTATGGAAGAATTCACCTACCACAAGCCTGGACTTGATGAATATATGAAGGTATCTGTGTGTGAAGACATTTAGCTTTTAATTCAATATCTTTAATGGTTTTAAGTCTATTTAAGTTTTGTATACCTCTTTGAGCCAATGTTGGTAATTTGTATTTTGTAGGAAATTGCTCATTTTGTCTGTATTTTCAAATTAATTGAAATAATACATTAATATTACTGTTGGTCTAAAACATCTGTCTTCTCCATGACTGTACCTCCTTTTATTCCTAATATTGCTTTATCTGTGTCTTCTCTATTGTTTATTTGCCCAATCATAGTAGCATTTGTGTTTACTTTCAAAGAATAGCTTTTGGTTTTGTTGATTTCTATTGCTGGTTTCTTTTTTTAATGTTCTTTGTAAGACAGAGTATACATACAAAAGAATATATATATATGTATATATACACACACACACACACACACACATACTTACATACACATATAGCGTACATGTGTGTTTTAAGAAACAATAAGATGAACACTAGGGCACTCACCTTCAAAGTTAAGAAATAAAATATTACTATTATTTTCAACGTTTCTATATATCGCTCCTCAGTAGCATTTTCTTCCCTCCCACACCCCCTAAAACTCAGGTCATCACTAATGGATGATTTTTGTGTTAATCATTTACTTTCCTGCCTCTGCTTAATTTTATCCCATGTATATGTGTCTTTTTTTTTTATTTTTTTTAACGTTTATTTATTTTTGAGACAGAAAGAGACAGAGCATGAACGGAGGAGGGTCAGAGAGAGGGAGACACAGAATCTGAAGCAGGCCCTGGGCTCCGAGCTGTCAGCACAGAGCCGGGCGGGGCTTCGAACTCACAAACCGCCAGATCATGACCTGAGCCGAAGTCGACTGCTCAACCGACTGAGCCACCCAGGCGCCTCCATGTATATGTGTCTTTAAAGAAGATACAGTTTTATTTTGCCAATTTTTAGCTTTTACGTATATGCAGCCATATGCTAATTATATGCTACTTGATTTCATTGCTCAAATTATATTTGTGAAATTTATCCATGCTGAACATATAGAGAGGTTCATTCATTTTCATTGCTATATAGGACATCATTAGAAATAATGCACAATTAATTCATTAATATAATTTTTGAAAGGGATAATATTCATATATAAACTTAAGTTATGTCATGCTTCTTAAAACTATAAAATAATTTGATACTATATTTGTGGAGATTGGACATATTATTGAATGTAAAATTAAAAATGTAAAGGCACCATTAGATTTTCAATGATGAATTAATGACCTTTAAAGTTAATTTAAAAATAAATTTTGTATGGAAGAATGCCCAATTACAAAATGCAACATCCAAAAATAATTTTAAGATTAATGAGTTATTGGGGTGCTTGGGTGGCTCAGTCAGTTAAGTGTCGGACACTTGAATTGGTTCAGGTCATGATCTCACGGTTTTGTGAGTTCCAGCCCTGCTTTGGGCTCTACGCACTGACCTCGCAGAGGGATTCTCTCTTTCCTCTCTCTCTGTCCCTCTCCTCTCACACTCTGTCAGTCTCTCTCAAAATAAATAGCTTTAAAAAAAAGATTAACGAATTATGGATTGACTATTTGAGTTCAAAAACATCTCTTTTAATGCAAAATCCTCCAGGTCAACTTTATATATCTCATTTATAAAGCTGAGAGCTGCACAACTTTAAATTAAAATGTAGCAAATGGAGTTTTAAAAAAGATAATATAAAGTATCCTCCATGTAGTCTGGGAAAAATAATTACTTTGTTTCATTTTACAGTATCATCCAAATTTTATTAATTGTATGATAGAAAGCTATCATACTAATAATAAATCTTGATAAGAAAATTAACGCCAAAAGGAGAGTGAAAGTGAGAGGGGTTATCTGAGATTGTTTTACTTTTCCTGTGGACAGTTTTACAGTGAATTCACAGGGAGGCTTTCTAAAATGACATCCTTTTTCAACAGAGGAAAAAGATGCCAAAGAATGGAAATTTATGGAAAGTCCAAAAAGTAAATGGGATCTTCTTAGTTGAGCATAATAGTTATGAAATTTTAAATCTGTTATTTCTCCTCTAGGCATTTACCTTCTGCAAAATGGAAATACTACTTTCAAATTCTCACCAGCTCAAAGGTAAATCGTTAAGACTGACCTCTCTGTAACTAACTCTCGGTACTTAGGTAATGCCATTAAATTTCTTTCTAACCAAACTCTTTGTAAGACAAGAGTTCTAGTTAAATGAAAAGCATGATGAACCACAGGTAACCACAGGCTCCATATATGGAATGGAAACTGCCAAGGGGATTACAATAGGACCAAAAAATGTGCATAGGCTTACATGTATTTAGTGATTCAGCAGGTGTTTCAGAATCTAGCTGTATCTCAATATGAACACCAACAATCTACTTTCAAAAAGGTAGCTGAGGGGTGCCTGGGTGGCCCACCTGGTGAAGTGAAGGACTCCTGCTCAGGTCATGATCTCACTCATGGTCTTGAGATTGAGCCCCGTGTAGGGCTCCCGCTCTGGGCTCTGGGCCTGGAGTCTGCTTAGTAGTCTCACTCTCCCTCTCTCTGCCCCTCCCCTGCTTGCTCTCTTTCGCTAAGAAAAAAAAAAAAAAAAAAAAAAAAAAAGATACCTGATAATGCACCCACTAAATATATACCAAAACTTGACTTTCTTAGGATTATGATTTTAAAATAGACTAGTTCTCATTTACTTCCTTTATTTGCCTAAGGCTTTTTGTCACTAATGCAAAAGCTAATAGAAATTATTGTACTCTTATTTTTAAAAGATTACTACATCAAATGTTATCAACAAGAAGAACAACAAAAAGTCTACTAAAGCAGTCACGTTATTCTTGTTAATTAACGCTATAAAATCGGAAAAGCTAGAATGCCCATTTGTCAGCATAGATTACAGGCAGAATTCATATATTCCAAGGGGAAAAAGTAGTCTATGCTAGAACAAAAAAAAACTATTTTAATTCCTTTTGAAGGAAAATGATAGATTAACTGTGCCCAAGTCCATACTATTTAAAATATACAATAGTAACGATTCCCCAAGTGGATTTGATGCGATGAACAATATTAAACGCATATTTGAAAGGATCCCGTTATTTGTAATGGGACAGAAGAGAGCTGAGCTCATGCAAATTCGTTTTCAATTTTTGTTACAGTCAGAGGGGAAACATTTTAAGAGACTTTCGGTACTACACTTTCAACAGTCCAGTGATGGTCTGATATATTTATTTTCTAGCCCCCAATCCCCAACCCTGATCCTTTTTTCTTTTTCTTGTTTTCTTTTTCTTTGTGTCTGGGGAAGGGAGTGGCGGTGGCCATTAGGAGTTGTATTTTGTGGCAGTTTACAGAGTACTGAGGACAGAGGGCTGTGAAAGATGGAGAAGGGTGCAAATGGGAAGATTCCTCAGCCTATGGGCCAGCTCAGTGGAAAGGCTAACCTGTTAAAAGTCTCTGTTTTGTGTTAAAGACTTGCTTTGAAGCGCTCTCCCTTCAAACGAGGAATTGTTTTTGAGATCCGTTAAGGTATCTATAAAAGGAAAAGTGTTGTGATTTTAATATTATACTGAAAAGTTGACGGTCCGATGAATCAAAAGGAAATACAACAGAAGATGGTCAGTAGAGACCTTAATTTACCCATCAGGGAAGAAATCCAAGGTATCTGTATACTGGGGATTTCGGATGAAATAAATTATTCTATATACACTCTCCAGTATTCAAGTCTCCTCATTTAGTCTAAACTTTAGGAAATTCTTCTTTAAAGCAATCCTAAACGAATATGTCATATACTAGAGCTGATGCTATCTCCATTTAGAGTAACGCACACTCGTTTGCCTTGCCACACCCCAACACCCGCACACCGCCCACCCCGCCCCCGTTCTGGGCACCGCAACAGTTCCTTGAATTCCACACCCTCCCCTGGGGGAATACAGGGGAAATCTTGGCAAGACAGCACCTTTGCAGTTTCCTCTCCCCATTCTCTAGTCCCTTTCGCAGAAAAATCACACAACACTAAACCCACGCTTTTAAACATCAAAACTGGGAAACTCAAATTTATTACAAAAGATCACACTTTGAGACCAGTTCCTATTTGTAAAGAGTCATTTCATCAGCTCATTTTGTTGGAACAGCTGCCTTGCAGGGCGACGCGCTCATTTATACAAGTCATTGTCCATAAATTAACTTAGATCTTAAATACCAACCCAATATTCATAACTCGCTGATTCAAAGAGAAGACAAAGCTTTGATCCACTAGCCCCAAAGGCAGAGGAGCAGCAAGAATCCGTGTAGCCACAGCCAACCTACTCCCCAGCTAGGTAGGTTCTCTCCGAATCCGACCCCAGGCCCATCCTTAGATTCGGGTTTGCTGGGTCGCGCGCGGCTCCTTTCCACAGCACAGCCTGAGCGCGACCCTGGTCTAGTCTGAATCTCCGCACGTAATCGCGCCGACAGAGTTCCGGCTTCTTCGCCGTGTGTCTCCTGAATTCTCAGAGAATTGTCCCTAACTTCCTATCCAGGTGAATCTGGTCCTGGGTGGCAGGTTTCCGGGGCACATAGGGCCCGAAGGTGGACTCTGGGTTTGCGCAGTCCTTCCCGGAGCTGGACACTGGACCACCCAAGCCCACGCCTATCCCCCCACTCCACCCACCCGGACTCTACGCTCTCTGCCCACCCCGACAGTCCCCCCTCCCCCGCATCACCAACCGCGACCCCAACCGCAGCCAGGATCCAGCCTCCCCACGCCCCCCGTGCCTCAGGCACACTTCGCCTCGGGCCAGGAGACTCCGGGGTGAGCTCCGAATAACATTTAGCGGAGGCAGAATCTGGAAGCCGGTTTTCAGAGTTCACTCCACGCCGGGACCCAGAGGCACCGTTCCAGCCCCTCCAGTCACTAACGTCCCCATCCCAGGTAAGCCTGGGGTGGGGCAGCCTCCTGAACCCCATCTCACACCTGTGTTTCGCTCACTCAGGGATCCTGAAACACCTGCCCAAGTACAGTTCGTCGCTCTCCACCCAGACGTGCCACCCCCCCCCCCCTTCGTCCCTAGCCTGGGGAGCCAGGGGAGGGCGTGAGCCCCAGGCACCGTCGACCGCCCAGGAGAGCGCAGACACGCCGGGGCGCGACCGTGATGTCCCAAACACAAAACCCCGTCCCGAGTCGTCCCTCCAAGACTCGTTTTCTGCCCTCACCCGTCCAGGCCCAAACTTAGCTGGTCCTGCCCCGCAGGACTGAGCGGAGGCGCGGCGGTCCGCTCTCGGTCCGCTTGGCCCGGGCTCCGCTCTCCCCGCGGGACAGGGCGGGTCCAGCCCTTCCCGATCCCGGCTCCCACTCACCACGAGGGTCAGCAGCAGCCCGGAGAGGGCTCCGCGCAGGGGGGTCGGACGCTCGGCGGCGGCCATCGGGGGGCGGAAAAGGGGCCGCGAGGCAGGAAGGGGGCCGCGGGCGCCGGGCGGGAGGCCAGAGACCGGAGCGGGCGGAGGTGCAGCGGTGCGGGCGTGCCTGGCTGCCGCTCCTCTCCAAGTCCCCTTGGATCTGTCAGGCTTGCCTGCCCGGGAGCGTGTTCGCTCCTGAGACGGGATTGGACGCGGCAGACGCCGGGCCGCCCCTCCTGGTTATTTCTCAAGTCGAATCACGCGGGCAGCCGGGGAGCTGCCCGAGCCTGCCCCTCCGCTCCCCCGGGGCCGCGCCGGCCCTGGCTCTCGCGGGAAAGCGGTCCCAGGCCCACCCTCTGCCGCCTTTCCCACGCCCCACGCCCCTCGTCCGCCCCGCCTTCCCTCCGCGCGGCCCGGGCCGCCCAGACCTTCCTGGAGCGAACCCCCTGGCCGACGCCGCCTGCGCGCTCCCGCTGCAGGACCCAAATCCGCCTGCAGGGATCCCTGTCCCAACACGGGCGCTCCGGGGTGCCAGGAACACCTCCGTCATTGCATCAGCGCATTCTCCCTTCATTCCGCTCCTGATCGAATGCCGGCCAATGTCTCCCGGGTAATAAACCATTTATGTATTCTTTACAAATTTGACTAACATGGTAAGATAAACGACCGAGGGAAGATTATCCCAAGTGGCTTGAATAAACTGGCATTCGGTATACCAGAAATTAAAACCAAGTAGAAGAAACTCCGATATCTGACCATTTGAAGTGTCCAAAATATGAGTGATTACATGAAGAGTCTTCTTTACCGCCAATTTTGTGACCTTATATGAACCTTCTAAGAAAGAATTTGTTCTTCTATGTGAAGTATTGATTTAGTAATTACATGGTAAGTGTGCTAAGGTGCCATTTTTCAGTCTGTGGTAAAAGGAAAGTAAATCTACCACCCAAAAGCTTCTCCTCTAAAATGAAGCTTGCATATTCAATATTACTCAATAAATGTCACCCAGGTCACCAAGGCATTGTGCGAGGGGCTGGAGGAAAGAGAACGTACAAAACCCAGTTGCAGCCCAAAGCAACCCAAAGTCTAGGAGGGCATAAAGGTTAGCATCTTAGCCCAGCAGGGTAAATGTTTTAATGGAGAGGTAGCTAACAACACCTGGACACATTTCGTTATTTCCCTCTCGATGGAATTTTGTATCCCCAAAGCCCCCACTTGTCGGATTCAGGAGGAACTCCTTCTTAGGTGCGTTGCTCTTCCTCAAAGCCCATGTACAAGTTCCAATGTCAGAACCCTCAGATAGTCTAGATTAATCAGGGAAGGTGCTATGGCCTTCATTCATCCCACCCCGCTCATCCAGTAGGCTTGTAAACCGAAGTCTGGGGCTTCCCTGAAACTCACAGGCTCTGAGGATTCAGACACTAAATTCACTTCC
The DNA here is from genome assembly GCF_014898765.1 of Herpailurus yagouaroundi. Lineage (NCBI taxonomy): Eukaryota > Metazoa > Chordata > Mammalia > Carnivora > Felidae > Herpailurus > Herpailurus yagouaroundi. The sequence goes on along the minus strand of NW_024412397.1, from coordinate 42,050,958 downwards.
AGTCCCAGCTCTGAGGCATCCAAGGCACCCATCAGAAATCCTGTCTCACCTCTGGAGGCCTCTGAATGAAAGAAGCCTTCCAGTCTCAGAGAAAGTTCTCCAAACTTTTCTCCGCCCCAATCATTTTCATGTTACCCAAGACCTCAGGAAAAGGCTCTCAAAGATTCCTCTGGCCCTAGACAGCCTTTAGAAACACAAGTGAATCATGGCTTTCCTGTAACATAGGTGATGCCATAGACTGAACTGTGTCCCCTCAAAATCCATATGGTGAAGACCTAACCTGCCTATGACTGCATTTGGAGATAGGGCCGATGAGGAAGGAATTGACATTAATGACGTTATGATGGTGGGGCCCTGATCTGATGGAATTAGTGTCCTTATGGACACAGTGAGAAGGTGGGTGTTTACAAACCAGAAAGAGAGTCTTCATCAGAGGTCAAATAGGCCGGCACCTTAATTTTGAACCCTCAACCCTCAGAACTGAGAACAAATGCTTGATATAAGAACCAACAGAGAAAAGGAGAGGGCAGGACCATGTTCCAGACAAAGGCAACAATACGGGTGTAGCACTGAAGAGCCTGGTAACACCTTCCTATATCAGGAATACAGGAAGGGAGATTCTTCAGAACCACTGGAGTTCAGAAGAAGTCCAATGACTGGGAATTAGGTTAGAAAGCTAGGCTTATAAGAAACCAGGTTGAGGAGCTGAATTTCATCCTGGAAAAGATGGAAGAATCATCTACTCCATCTGTAAAAACAGTTGCTAACTACAGTTACAGAATTATCACTTTGGGTGAGTTAATGAAGTCATTACCTTCCTTCATAACCTGTTTATGTCTTCCTATAGCTTTCCTAGGGAATAAAAGGCTTGAAATGTTTTCCTGTATTCTAAGTAGTCTTACTTTTCAGTGATTTCAGTTTTATCTACTAGAGCGAGTCTGACCTATTTATTACTGTCATCCAAATGACTAAAACTATAAGATAGCTATTATCTGCTTGTTTCAGCTCTACTGGGTAATTGAGGCGATTGTTAAGCCTACTGACTATGTAACAGTTACTCTGAGCTTCCATGTTTAGCTCCTACAAAATAAAAGTTATAGGAATCTCTTCCAGAAATATGATAAGAAAGCATATTGGGGATATTTTCGATTTAAATTGCAAATTCCGAATAACAGACGTACTTTTAATTACCGTGTTGACATTTCCTGTTTTGCTATAGCATGTACTTGCCCATCATGAGTAGATTGGTCTACGCTCTAATGAAAATGCATTTTTATAGCTTAGAAGAATCTTCCTACGCAGTTATAATTATAAATGTGACTTGAGGATAAATTAAAATTACTTTTATTTTTCCTGTGTAAATTATAATATAAAATGAGTTTGTTAAAAATCTATTTACAATATGAACCTCAGTTTGAGCATTGTGAGAACTGGATCCTTCTGTAATCAAGTCAACTTTAAATCACCATGAGACGTCATAAAGCGTAAAAAGTTATTCTGAAATGTCTTTATTTTAATACTCATTTCCCAAGCTGCCAAATCAGTTGGAAGTCACTCCTAAAAGGATAATGTACAAAAATGGGAAAGAAGCATTATTTCCCCTTGTTACTTTCTTAGTCTGAGTAGCTATAATAAAGGTAAGGGCAGCAATAATAAAGGATCAATATGGGAAATGATTTTAGGCTGAAGTACAAAACTTCAGGAATCCAGGTGAATTCAAAAATGTTCAGTAGAAAGCAAACCTAAGATTATTAAGAGTTCTCTGTACTTAGGAGGGATCTCTGGCCACAGAAAGAGTGGAAGAGAGGTAGAAGCTAACCCCCGGCCCACTGACAAGGCTGCCTTGCACAACTTAACGGCAACAGGCTCTGGTCTCACACACCTACTCACCTCTGTGGCTTGCATGGGCGATGACATGGCAAGTGTGGGTCTCCTCAAACCACGCCTATAAAATACAACCAGGGCAACTGTATGATTTTTGGAACAAACTTGCTAGTAAGGAAAGAAGTGTATGAAAAGAAGCTTGAATTAAAATCAAGTTAACGATTGGTTTGAATAGGCCTTCTGAAGATGTAACATGAGTTCTGCCATGAACTCAAGTTCATGTAGCACTTTTAGAATAGTAGCTCAGAAGCCCTTTTAGAATACTGCTTAGGATAAATGGTCACAGTAATAAACAGTAATTGAGCAAATTACTTGTTGAATCAACAGTGAGGAATACCGTACAAATGTGTCCTCACATGCTGGGAGCCCTTGCAGACTTTATTTTTGGGAGTTAGCTCTCCTTAGTATACCCACTTGCTCTTTCGGAGAGACTCCTTCCTCATACTTGGGAACCAAGTGGTCATTTTCCTTCAAGAGTAACCACCTCCTGCTATTGCTACTCAGGTTCCAGAAGAGGACACTGCTTTTCCTGTATCACCTTTCCAATGTGTGTCTAGAGGCTCTCCACTAATTTCCCAGAACACCACTGAGAACAGCCATGACTTTTTGGTCATTTAAAAAGACTGCTGGAGACTTGGGGATACTAGACAATTGAAGTCAAGAATAACATAAAAAAAAAAAAACAAAAACAAAAAACTATGATACTGCATTGCTGCCCAGAAAAAGAGCCATCCCAGAATCCCTGTCTGCCTCTTTCTTCTCCTGTCTTTCCATGGCAAGTACATTTCCCCCATGGAAATTCTCCAAGCAGCTAAGAGAACCTCAAGTCTAGACCAGAATGACCCTGGCCCACCAGGCAGAGAAGTTTCCCCTTCACCTTTTCTATGCTGGGTCTGTCAGTGTCAGGTCACTCTAGAATTCATTTCTACCCAGAGTGATTGGCAGAGGGACTACACATGCCCTTGAGGAGAAAACTTACTCCCATCCACAGGGGTGTAGCTTTTCACTATATCCTTGGCAGCAATCGTACAAAAATTGGACCTTTGTACATTTCCCAAATTCCAAATTGTCCAATATAAGTAACACCATGACGATCATCCAATCCAGACAGAATGTGTCAGGCTCAGAGAGGCTCCTTTTAGGAGCACCTGGGTGGCTCAGGCCGTTGAATGACCGACTCTAGGTTTGGGCCTAGGTCGAATCTCACGGTTCCAGGGTGTGAGCCCTTCATCAACCTCCACCATGCTGATAGGGTGGGGTCTGCTTGGGATTCTCTCCCCCCTCACCCTCTTTCTCTGCCCCTCCCCCACTCGCACTCTCTCTCAAAATAAATAAGTAAACATTAAAAAAATTTAAAGAAAGTGTCCTTTCAGTCTCTCCTTATTAATTAAAGATTCAAGAACTATTATAAGAGTTTCAGCAAATCTTCTCCCACTAAAATCTTGAGACACCCTTACAAACATCTTCTGCGCATGGGCTTTTTTAAGGCAGGGAAGTGGTCTTCCAGTGACTTCTCACTGGGCTGGAAGGAATGGTGATTTCCCCTGAGAAAACAAAACTCCATTGTATGGGTAATAACTCCCTCCAGGAATCAGATAAAAGGAATGTAACAAAGCTCTGGTACAAGGTGAAATTTTAGTCCCTCTCATCCATCGTGGAATCATCCCATGATTCTTCACTTCCCTTTACTTCAGAGTGGAACTCTCCTCCCAGCGGGTGAGGCTGTCGTCTCTCCTGGACATTCTCATGTTCCTAAGAGCTCATTGTGCGCATTTGTCTGTTCAAAGGACATTGCTCAAGCATGAAGGTTTACAGGTGTGAGTGGGCTGACATCCAGATCTCCTGTGTCATTTATCTCCACGTCATCCTCTGATTCACTGCCCCATCAGCCTTCTTTTCTCCCACACGTTTGAGAGGACGGTTCCTCAACCACAGCTCGGGGAAGCAGCATATCTCCCAGCTCAAGTGCCTATCATCTAGCTCACAACTAGAAAACTGCTTTTCCCACCAGTTCCCTATATGGGCAGTAAATTATTTCTTCAACATGTATTGATTTATTGTTATCAATTCATTTTATTGATCATCAATGATCCATTCGTTATTTTTATTTGCTCAAGATTTATTATTCTTAATTTGTCTCTTCTTTTTCAGCCTGCCCGGTTTCTCAAGGCCTCTGTCACTAGATGAGGTTTTCCACCAATGAGCTATTCAGTGTTTGCTAAATTGTTCAGCCAGTGCCCCCGTTCTTTGCGTTCCTTTCAAGCGTCCTATTTGTTTGCCTTTCAATGTTATAAGCTGCACAATTTCCTAAACGGTAAGCCTTAGTTTTTGTTTCTTTGTTTTTTTAAGTTGGCTCCACACTCAGCGTGAAGCCCAACATGGGGCCTCGAATTCATGACCCTGAGATCAAGACCTGAGCTGAGATCAAGCATCAGACCCTTAGCCAGCTGAGCCACCCAGGTGCCCCTGCTAAGCTGTAGTCTTAACGTGCATGTATCTATGTAAGATTATACCAGAATCTTACTCCTCTAAACAACCCTAATGCAATGGTCCTTCCTGAATATTTACAAAGATGTAAACAAAAAGACCGAAGAGCTAGTAATATTTCTAGTAGGTATGTGAGCGTGTATCAGGAAAGCTATTTTGTTGTCACTTTCCACTAACTTTGTTTTTTAAGTTTGTTTGTTTGTTTATACAATCTCTACATCCAATGTGGGGCTCATGCTCATGACTCTGAGATCAAGAGTCACAGGCTTTTCCAACTAATCCATCCAGGCACCCCCTACTTTCTACTAACTTTGCCAGTGTTCCTTATTTTTTAATATTTTTATTTATTTAAATTTTTCTTAATGTTTTCTATTTATTTTTGAGAGAGAGGGAGAGATAAAGAGTGAGAGGAGGAGGGATAGAGAGAGATGGAGATACAGAATCCAAAGCAGGCTCCAGGCTCTGAGCTGTCAGCACACTGAGCCACCCAGGTGCCCCTGCAGTATTCTTTACATGTTCAATAAAACTGGCTGTCTCTCCCAGATTACAAGTTCTATTCATATGGTGGTTGGAGAAAGGTCTAATCTGAACTATAATATGTCCCTTTTAAACAAGAATCTTTGGCGAAAATCTCCCTGCTAGGCCCTCAAAGTAAGAAGTATTTTTTTACAAGTCTCAGAATAAATGATTCCAAACTCAGAGGCATCCATAAGAACTTTATTTATTTCCTATTCAAGAGAACATTTAGGTAGCAATCAGATATTATCTGGAACAGCTTTTCAACATCTAATGACGAGTTATCTGACCTCAGCTGCTGTCCTGTTCCGAAGTCTGGGCAGAGCCTGGAGACCACTGTCTCCCACACTCCTCTCATCCAGAAAGGGGAGACAAAAAGAAATTGGGGAGGAACAAGCACTATGGATATGGCTTGGACATCTTTTCTCCTTTACGATGACCTGCCTTTCTGTAATATTTCTAAGATAATTGACACCAGTGTCACCCACTCTCACGTGTTCCTTTCTCATTTGGTACAATGAGATTCAGGTTTTCTCTCTCCAGAGATACTGGTAATTGATAAGCACACACAAGTTCTTATGACAAAATGAAAGACAAAGGATATATTGTTTTCTGCCATGTTCCCATATTGTAACATATAAATGATTCCCTGAGAATAAGGTGGCCTGAGCCTTGCTGCACCAGGCTCTCCCATGACAGTCTTCAAAATTCATCTGTTTATAGAAGGAAGTACTGTGTTATGGCAGTTGGCCAGGAATATGCCAGGTCCCCCTTCCCCCAAGTTTGTTCAAAGGCCTCGAGTTTTTTCCTCCCCTTCATTCCCTCTTTTAATTTTGAACAAATGGGAACAGTGGTCCTTAGGTCACAGTAGGTCTTTGTACTTGGCTATTGTTGAGGCAAAATGAAAGAGACTGTTTTGACAACAGCATTATATTAATAAAATGAAGAAGAACACTTCAAAAATAACAAGAATTCAAGGGGTGACTGGTTCTTTCAGTCAGTAGAACATGTGACTCTTGATCTCAAGGCCGTAAGGTCAAGTCCCATGTTGGGTATAGAGATGACTTTAAAAAAATAAATAAATAAAAAGGAAACAAAAGACGAAAATTTAAGTCAGCATGACCTGGGTATTCTAGCTCCATTTGTTTAGAGATTCTAAGTAAAGTTATAAATTGTTTGTTTTCAACATAATTGTCCTGGGGTAAGCCTATTTGGTTTTAGAATCTCTGGCTTTTCCATCTTGTGAAAACATACAATTCTACGAAAGTTTTTTCCTTCCCATTTGATCCAACTATGTGATTGATCTATATACCTGAGTAGGTCCCAATTTACCTCACCCAAATGGTCAAACATGATGCTTCTGGAACCTTTTATTTTTCTTTATTGGGGTATAATTTACATAGAGTACAATTCATAGACCTCAAATGGACACTTCAATAAGTCTTGACAAATGTATATATATACTGGTGTTACCATCATTCAAATCAAGATATGGGACATTTTCTGGGGGGCGCCTGGGTGTCTCTATCAGTTGGGTGTCCACCTCTTGGTTTCAGCTCAGGTCATGATCTCACGGTTCCTGGGTTAGAGCCCCACATCAGGTTCTGCACTGCCTGCCTGGGATTCTCTCTCTCTCCCTCTCTCTGTCTCTGTCCTTCTCTCTCTGCTCCTCCTGCATGCTCTCTCTCTCTCTCTCAAAATTAAAAACAACAATAAAAAAATTAAAAAGAAAAAGAAAAATGTTTTGACCCAAGTCAATACCTATCCCCATGCTGAGGCAACCGCGTTCTGCTTTCAATCATTAAGTAATTTTGACTTCCTTGTAATGTCACATAAATGGAATGACATGCTGCGTTACCATCACACACGGTTATCTATTACTGCATCACTTTTTATCTATTGGACATCACTTTTGCAATATTCCACAATTTAGTGGCTTAAAACAAGAATTCATGATCTCACAGTTTCTACATAATGCAGGCATGGCTTAGCTAGCTGTCTCTGGCTCAGGCACTCGCAAAAAGGTGTTTAGTTGACATTGCCATCATCTCAAGGCTCCACAGGATCTGTTTCTTAGTTCACTTATGTGACTTTTGACAAGCTTCCTTTGAGACATCAGTTCCTTGCCACATGGTCCTCTCTAGGGAGAGGCTTCCTTCAGAGCAAGCAAGAAAGATCAGGTAACCAAAGTGGATGTCACACACAGTCTGTTTGTAATCTAGTGTCGGATGTGATCTTCTTTTAGCTCTGCCTAATTATGTTGGCTAGAAGTAAGTCACCAGAGATACTCTAAAGTCAACAGAAGATGATTACATAAGGGCATGAATACTGGGAGGCAGAGATCTTTGGATGCCATCTTCTAGGTTTTTGTGTCTAGGCTTTTGTGTCCTTGTTCATCCTACTAATAATTAGAATAATGATTTGTTTTACTTAAAATATAAAAACTTTCACAGACAGGTGTTAGAATGTTAATGTTGTCTTCTCTCTTTGATGGTTTATACTATCAGAATAAAAAAGAGTTGATAAGCATTTTGTTTATTTAACTCAAGTTTATATCCTACCCACTTTTAAAAAGGCTTATCAAATTAAATTATAAAAAGCAGATAAAAATAATCAGGTATCAATAAAGCAATTGAGGTGGGTTATTTACTATCATCGAGTCCTGGATTTTGCTTATTAACTTCCTGGATATTCAGGCAAAGTATGATACTTTCAATTTTGGAGTTACATGGCTCTCATTATGCAATAAAAGAGAATACAAAAGTTCATCCATAGTGTTACACTTTATCTTAACTTTGTGTTAGAATGTTAAGAGGACCATTAGGTGAAAGCAATGAATCTAGTTTTCAAATATACTTTTTCAAAAACGTAAAGCATTATTTGAATGTGATATCCTAATATGGAACATATTCAAATGCAAACGGAATTTATATGTAATTTCTGTCCTATCTCAAATGGGATGCCTTTTGAATGTAGGGCCATCCTTCTCTACAATATTACCCATTAGCACAGGGAGCCCTGGATCATATCAAGACATCTGCTGGGAAGCCATTCAGTTCATCCTTTCTTTAGAGGGTCAACTTTACAAGGCTTAATAAGACTTCCTTTAAAGGAAAAATGGTAAAATGACTAAAAAAACAAATGATGGAATGTTGCCATCTTAAATTTCCTATACAAATGCTGAGATTCAGGGAGGAACTTTGTCTAAGTTACAAGAGACTAGAAATTGCCAAAAATATTATTGACAACTTTACTAAAGAAACTCGTATTGAAAAATCAAAAGGGAACTTCCTTAGGAATTCAGTTTAAGACAAATGATACAAATCCAAGCATCAGAAGAGTCCCAGGATTAAGACAGAGACCTATGCATTTGTCAGGTAAAGACATGTTATCAGGACCACTTACCAGATTCATGGAGGTGTGGAGCTAAAACCAAACTAACCCAATCACTACATTCCAAGTTAGTAAGTATTTCCAAGTTAGTAAGTTAGTTTTAAGTATTACTAATACTGAATTACCATTTCACTCATATTTAATTCATATAAAACCCTAGAAAATTATACCTAAAAGTGGCTATATATTTAATCTAGTACAATTTCTCATTTTATTGAAGAAACATATACCCAAAGAGGGAGTTAGGTGACTTACCTTAAGATGAGAAGGCTTAGATAACACTCCAGAATTTTAGACCCCTATTCCTTTCCCTTAAAAAACCTTATGGAGATAAGTGAATCAGCTAATCAAAACCAAAATGGTTGAAAGCAATAGTGTTGTTTTCTTTCTCTCCTGCTTAAACCTAAAATGTTTTGGCAAGGCTTAAATTATTATCATTCTTGGAAGAAATAGTACGCCCAGTTATAACTGTGGAAAACAAAACTGAATCTGCAAGTTAAGTCCTGTTCTGATTTCTAGGAAACTATCCAAATTCTTTTATTGTCCTATAACTTATTTTCTGAAGCCTTATGTGCAATGAACTATATGGAGCTTTAAGAAATATTTTTATTATGTAGAAAATTTTAAAAATGATCTTTATATGCTTTCTATATGTGTTATGCAAAAAAAAAAAAGGGAATTTAAATTAACTGATGTTTGGGGCGCCTGGGTGGTTCAGTTGGTTAAGCATCCAACTTTGGCTCAGGTCATGATCTCACAGTTTATGAGTTCGAGCCCCGCGTCGGGCTCTGTGCTGACAACTCAGAGCCTGGAGCCTGCTTCAGATTCTGTGTCTCCCTCTCTCTCTGCCCCTCTCCCGCTCATGCTCTGTCTCTCTCTCTCTATCTTAAAAATTAATAAAACATTAAAAAAATAAAAATAAATTGACTGATGTTTATTTTAAAAACTTTGTAAAAGGGAACATTAAAATATAATAATGTTAGATGCTGAATTTTTTTGTTGCTCCAATTCAGTCATTTACTGTGAATATAATATGTTCATTGTAGGCTTGACATAGTAAGGCTGAGATCTAAGGCTTTTCTTCACGGTCAGCAAATCTTCAAAAATCCTAAAGCCTATGAGCTTTTTTTTTTTTTTTTTTGTAAGTTTATTTATTTATTTTTGAGAGAGAGCATGAACAAGGGAGGGACAGAGAGAGGGGGAGAGAAAGAATCCCAAGCAGGCTCCCTACTGTCAGTAGAGCTAAATGCGGGCCTCAGGCTCAGAAACAGTGAGATCATGACCTGAGCGGAAACCATGAGACGCTTAACCGATTGAGCCACCCAGACGCCCCTATGAGCTTATTTTTTCTCTATATTTCATTCTATTAATTTCTCCCATTTGTAAATAGTAATGTTCATTATAAAATGGAAACATGGAAACATATAATGAAGAAATATTCCCACCACCCAGGGATTACCACTCAATATTTAAGTATATTACATATAATCGTATATTTATATGAATTTGGGATTATACTGATTTAGCAAATTATTCTACTTTTTCATTAACACTGTATTTTATGCCTGTCCTTATTTAATTAGTCTTCAAAATAAAATGATTGCATTATATTCCCTTATCATCATTGTCACAAAAATGACAGTAGCTACCATTTATTGATATATTCAGGAACCAAGCACTAAGATAGGATCTTTATGTATTTATTCCTATTTTGTCCCCATTTTGTATGTAAGGCATCTGAGGCTTGTGTGACTTTCCAAGGTTACTCAGTTAGTGTGAACAAAGCTACAGCTCGAATTCAGTCTTCCTGACTACAAAGTCGTGTCCATGATCATTATATCCATTATCCTCAATTGTGGTACATTGTATTATGGTAATATATTATAAATTATTTACTTTTTTGTTATGGAGCAATTAGTTTATTTCCAATTATCCACGTATTTAATGTCACTGAGATAAACATCCTTGCATGTGTATGGGATCTTTGTCCCATCATCTTACTTCTTTAGGATAAATTCCTTTTATCTGATTTGACTGGTAATTTTACATTGAAGCTTGTATGTTGACCCCCCACCACCACCACCACCTTCCACCTCTGGCTTTCTGAACTCATCATTCCGTATGAGATCCCCTCATGTTTTTGGTTCCTAGAAATTTTCCAGTTGGCCTCCTTCCCATGGAAACATTCCTTAGACTGAAAACTCTTGACTTTCCCCTTATGCCCCTCTCTTGTTTCATAGGCCCCTCTGAACGTCCTGGCCATAGTAATCACCCAGTGAACATCACCTGTCACCCTACCTGACAAGGCTCCCACACAATGGCATAGTGCTGCCAAAGAGCTACCATGGACAGAGTCACCAGATGCATCTGCTGTTGACCTCTCTGGTACTATTGGTCTCTGGAGATTTGACAATTATTTTTGGAAATTGTACAATATAATTTGGACGCATCTTATTGGCTAGCCACATTTATGTAGCAAAATTAGTTCATTTTTATTGAGCATTTACTAAATGTCCTGGTCCCGTGGTCCTATCCTAACATTATGCCACCGGTTCACTCCAAGTGGTGAGTGGGAATCATGGAGTAGAGTACATTCTAAAACGGTTCATTTGCTGAAAGTGTGGAAGTTTACTAATCAGTGTGTTTCAACTCTTTGGTATAACTCCAGCATCTTGCTTAATGCATCTTATATGAAGAAAGCAGCTGAAAATACTTAAGTTTCATAAACCTCCAAACCATACATAGACCCAGTCAGTAAATCCCTATCAGTGGTTCTCAAACTTGAGAGGGTGTAAAAGTCGCCTAGCAAACTTACTAAAATTGAAGTCTTCCATACTTCCTCCCTGTCCTCCTTGTGATTCTGATTCCATAGTGGATCTTTATTTTGACAAACACCAAAGGTGATTGGATGCAGATGGTCTGTAAACCACACTTTCAAAAAAGTAATGCAAATATTTTCACAAGTTCACTCTAATCTTTGTCAACTGCAAAAGAAACAATATTCTGCTCTGTCCTCTCTCCTGTATCTTAACATAATAACTTAAAAAAAAAAGAGAGAGAGAGAGATGACTAGTAGAAACTCCATAGTTCTAACCTCTTACCTATGTCCAGATTTCCTGCTGGGGAAAGAGGGTATAGTCACAGAGCTAAAGAGTGGCCCAAAACAGCCCTTGACTTTTCCTTCCAGCAAAGGGCCACGATGAGATTCTTCTCCTGAGTCTCATATATAACAAGAATGTAAAACATACCAGATGGGTTTAAAAGTAGAGAGTATGTCCCAAAGCCACGACACAGTAATATTCCTCTATAAAATGTGTTTTTTAACAAAATCAGATCAAAGTGTTCTGCTTACTGCACTAGCTATCTGCAAAACACTAGTTTCCTTTTTATTTCCTGTTTTGTCAGCACTCTGTTGTTTTGTTTTACATGAAGACATTATGCTGTGTGTTTAATTTAAAATGCAGCTGGAGGATGCATTTATTTTTTCTATTTTAAGAAGTTAAGCAGAAGTGACTTAAATCGTTCAACTATTGAGGTAGTAAGGGGCAGGGGGAAGGTGAGGACAGAGGACAGGAAAAACAGGATCTCACTTTTTAAGATTTCAGTGGTGCCTGGCTGGCTCAGTCAGTAAAGCATGCAATTTTTGATCTTGGGGTAATGAGTTCAAGCCCCACACTGGGTGTAGAACTTACTTAAAAAAAAGAAGACATAGTAACTTATTAAGATTCCAGTCTGAGGACTGAAATCTAGACCCTGGGGAGAATAAATAATAGAGGAAGGAATATTAATGATTCCTAAAACCAAAAACCCAGAAGCATAGCTGACTTGCTATTTACTAAGCCTTGCCCACCATTGGCTGGATAGGTCTGTTCCTTATAACGGCAGGACAGTCCTATCTTATGTGTTATCTTCAGGCAACATTATCAGCTCACAGTGCAGTATAGTCATTGCCTCCCAGGCTCACAGCTGCACATGTCCTTTCCTTTCCTCAAAAGGTTTCCTTCTCATGGTGTTCTTGAGCACTGTGGTGCCCTGTTACAGAATGTTGTCCCACTCTAACTCAGAGGAAGTTCTTAGATCTGCACCATTCCCTTGTCTTCTGGTTTCTCAAGGTACTTTTTAAGTCAAGGCCTGACTTTCAACCGTCACAAATAATTAACCTGGCTTTGGCAAACCCATAAGAATCATTTCTTGGATTTCTAAAATATAATTGATGTTTGATTGCTTTTCCTCAGGAAGTTAGTGAGCAGTCCTTTAGAAAAACTAGGGTTAGAACATTGCTGACAATGAAATGATGGTCACAACTAAGATTTGCACATTGGTCAGTGAGTTTCACATTGAGGAAGAAATGGCTCTTTACACAAAGCTGCAGTCCAATCTCAGTCAGTACCTATGTGAATCCATTCATCCATTCATATAACAAACACACGGAAAGCCTACTGTTCTATATGCTGGGCATACAGTGGTGAAGATGAGGAAAAACCTTTGAAGGTTACATTTCAGGGTAGTGTAGCTGGTTCTGAGGTCATGCAGTTGCTGGAGGCGGGAAGGAATTAGCTAACCTGAACCACAATGTACAGATAGGATCTGCCACTCCCAGGACCCCAAGGGGAGAAGCAGAAGGGATTCCAGAACCTCACCACCTCACTTTCTAAGTAGTGAATGCATATGTTTGATATTCTGTGTATTCGATGTCCAGTGTTGAAAAAAGAATTCAATGCAGAATCTAATATACATCACATCTTTAATGGAAAACCTATGTCAAGGGAAAGTTATTGTGGTGTGCTAAGAATCTGATAACTTAATTTGTAATCTTTTTTTTTTTTTTTCCCTTTGTGACCTGGGCAATACAATTTGACTCATCAGAATGTATTGATGGCCAGAGTTCAATGTGCATACAAATGAGAACACCTTTCTTTGTCTTCAGTAAGCTTCCTATATGACAGAACATACAGACACACATGCATACACACGTATGTGTGTTTGCACACGCGCATACACACAAACATACATATGAACATACATATAAACCTAAAAATGAACATTTTACAGCAATATGCTCTAGACACATAAATGTTGTATGACTAAAAAAAATGTCATATGCTAAAGAAGTGGTTTTTGAACTAGATCTTCTAAGGAGTACTTTTGCAACAAAGAAGTGGATAACACGTAAATAAAGACACTGCAAAAGGAGACCCTATTATGAACAAGGCGCAAAGAAATGTGTGGGGTACAGGAAGATTGGTATTTGAATGTGATTTGCATTTCAAATTTATCCTCCAAAGCCCTTAGGCAGGAGAATGCCATGGTCGCGTGTTCTTTGACAGGAGGTGGAAGGAGAGAAGGGGGAAGAGATGCGTGGCACTCTTGGAGTCACTGTTGGAGCTCAGTGGCACCAAGGATGGGAGCCGGGGTACTGGTGGGAAGAATGTATGAAGAGAGGAATGGAGGACAGTAGAGGTAGGGCACTCACGCTCAAAACGTTTAGCAGGAGAGTAGCAGGAGCGTATCTTCACTCCCTAGAATTCTATAGTTCTTTTATATCACCTGGAATTTTTTCACCTATATCAAGCACTTACCATGTGCCAGGTATCATGCGATGTGTTTTACAGGCATTGGACCATTCCATACCCACATCCACTCAATACTACACCCTATCTTGTCTTGTAGTAGAGTGGGTGGGTAGGGAGAGTAGCTAATTCATCTTGTACCTTCGCATACCAGCACAATCTGCATTAGAAGGCTACACTGGGAAGGCATTAAATGACTGTATGCAAAGGAATGAATGAATAAACTTGTATTAAATTTGTATTAAAAATTCTCAGAAAGTTTGGCAGTTTGGAGGCAACAAATAGGATGTGCTATGCAAATAAGATAAAAAAGGAATTGAGTTGGGGTGCCTGGGTGGCTCAGTCGGTCAAGCACCTGACTCTTAGTTTGGGCTTAGGTCACGACTGCACAGTTCATGAGTTCAAGCCCCGAGTCAGGCTCTGCACTGACAGCACAGAGCCTGCTTGGGATTCTCTCTGTCCTTCTTTCTGTCCTTCCCCAACTTGCGCACATGCTCTTTCTCTCTAAATAAATTTAAAAACTTAAAAAAAACCTAGGTAATGCTTTGCAGATGCTTCAGAAATCTGTGCAATGTATGTGCTAAAACATTGGATATAGAAGACCCAGGCATCGGGTAATCATTATGAAGAGACATATTCTCAACTGGCAAACATTCTGAAGTAAAATAAAGCAAAACAGGCTTTCGATTATCCTATTTTCTTAATGGATTTTAGTGAATATGAAGTGGGGTTGTACATGTGATATATTTTAAATCACTTAGTATTACAGGAGTGCCTTTTAGGTGGACCACTCTGTATGAGTTTCATGCTTAAAAACCATTTTTTATTCAAATGTCTTACAGCCACCCTAGGAAAAGAGTTAAGTTATTATCCCCCGTTTTATGATGAAATAAAAAAAAAAAAACAGACACAGAGAAACTATGCAACTTAACCAATATCCCATAGCATCACAACCTTTAGAATAGCAAAATTATATACACGTGATAACCATGGACCAATGATCTCTCCACATCAAACTCTAAAATTCTAAAAAATGTAGAACACAATTCTAAAGAAGACACTTCTCAAAGTAAGACAAATACAATCTTATGAGCTCCTTTCAGACACATGATTAACAAACTCATACAATAATATTTTAAAATTACCTGATTTTCTTTATCGTAACCAGTAATATACAACACTGTGTGCATGCTTTATTTAAAGTAACTTTAAGAAATAGTATTTTTGACTGAACAATAAGAAGACTATTGAAAAGATAAATTGATTATGGAATAATTACCCAGTGTTAATCTTTAGGAATAATTGTCATAAGCCAACCTTGCGAATTTAAGATAGGCATATTCCTAACAATCATAGATAACAGAAATACATTTCAAATGTCCATGTGGTTAGTGTACATAGAAAATTCACTGACTGAAATCAGCTGTGAAACCTGGCCTGGAATTTGGTTGGCTGTTAAGTTTGATTTTGTCTTACTGTTTCAAAATATAAATAGTGTGGCCCACTCTACATTTGTTAAAAACTGTAACCTTAAAATATGGAAAAAAAAGACTTCTCAAACAGATAGACATAACTAGCCATTTCATCTAAAAAGTTATAAAATACTTATTCCTAGAGAGCTTTCATGATCCCTGTTCTGCAAAGCTTATTTCAAAATCCCTCACTATTTTGCATTTATAAACTGTGTCCTTGCATTAATGATATGAACTATAAACATGCTATTATATACCAAATAACCACATTCCAATTTTAAATATCCTTTTGTTAACACAGAATGTTGTATCTAATAAAAGCATGACATATTTTTACAGTTTTAATGGCAGAATTAAAGTTCCTTTGTTGAGGAAATAATGAAGCAATAACCAAGATACTTGAAACAATAACATCAACATGACATTAATTTCGAGAAAAACAGAGAATAATACACTTACATAAAACAAAAACAGAATAACTCGCTTTATAAAAGAAGAGTGATGGCTTTTTAAAATATTTAGACTCTCCAACCCAAGTAGAAATTTAAAAAATAAAGAGAAGAGAAAGAGAAGTAGAGAGAGAGAGAAACAGACACAGAGGGAAAGGGGGAGAGACAGAGAGAGAGAGACCAAAGACCAAGGCCTTGCAGAAATAAAAATACATTCTTAGAGCAGTTTTTAAAACTAAATTTTCCTGACAAGGTTGGTAACAGAGAAATTTAGATTCAGTTCAGGATTTTGTATAGAATACAACCTAGAAACTAAAGTCCACCAAAATGGAATTGTATTAACAGTCAATGCCTGGTTGGGACTCTCCCTTTACCTTGAGAAAGGTAATGCTGTGAGAATAAAACATTATCAAGAATGCAATATACACACTTCATAATGTTCAGGACAGCAACAGTTTTTAAGCACCACACAATTCATTAATTAGGTAAATGAATATAATGCTAAAGCAAGTTCTCTGAAATTTTCTATTAGGTTATATTTCAAGTAGCTTATGATATATACTTGAATTAATTACATTTTATTGCACTATAAGTTGGTTATTGACATTATACCCAAATGTAAACAATAATGTGGACTTCCTTAATTTTTCTACCTGTAGATCTCCTTGGATGGAAGACAACTAATTTATAACTATGTAAAAATTGGGTAATTTGTATACTTATTTACAGCATTTTTCTGTAAATATGCATTTGGCTAAAGAGATCTCATCAAAATAAAGAAGGGGAAAACCCAAAACATAGCATCTTCTATTTTTAAAAAATCCTGGCTTGTATTTAAAAAAGTGGGGGCGGGTGGGGGGCTGGGGAACAGATAAAGCCACTGGCTTTTGTAGACTTATTGGAATCCACTCATCTCCTTATGCACGCTTCTGCTAGTGTCCTAAATTTGGGTTCCAAATGATCCAAAAATTCAAGCCCATCTTCTTCTTGTCGTTCACTGCAACAACCTATAGAACCAGCCACTGATCCTTTTCCTTCATAGTTATACGTAAGGACGTAGTCTTGAGCATGCTTATGGTTGTCATCCTGATCACACAGTTGCACCTTCTGCCAGGGGAGAAACACAATATATTTTATTATTATTATTTTAAACACCAAAACTTACTAACATAAAAATAATTGCTTTGATTTACCTTTCATTGTTTAATTTTTAACCAGAGTGTGTCCTCTAATGGATTCCTACATATAAAAAATGCACATGATTGGTCTGTATCATAAATCACTCTATAAATTCACTCTATAGCATGTTTCTAAAAATCACATATGTGGCAGCAAGTATCCTAGGGTTCGTTTTACATAATCACGTCTAGAGTGAAATGCAAAATCCCATTAAACTGAACCCAAATGGTGGTGGGCTCAGATCTTTCCAGATAGGCTTACTGACCATAAGGCTATAATTGCCTCGTAACACACTTTTGGTTTCTAAGATACGATTTATCACATGGGAAATATTAACACAAAGTCATGGGAAAAAAAATAATTTGAATGTCATCACACAGATAACTTTTGTCTTTTAAAAATAAAATCACATAACCTGGGATAAAGATTCTTTTCAATTGTTCTTCTACCAAATAAATAAGACATTTCCTGTCCAGTAAGTAAGTAAGTATCATCTAACATTATTTCAGTAAGAACTAAAAACCAAACAAAATGAGAGGAAAAGTAAATATCCACTTAATATCTGAGCATTATTAAATCAAAATTGAGGAAAAACAACTTTCCAATTAAGTAGATTAATAATTAATTGAAAATAAAGGTGAGGCCACTAAATTGTAACAATTCAGAACGCTGAAAAGATATCAAAATCAATTCTTAGGACACCGAGGGAAACTCACTTCACCAAGGCGGGGCTGGGTGAAATTATGCCACTCGGAGTAGGTGTATCTGCAGTTGTCCGTCTCCACGTGTCCTCCCCTGCAGGAATCCAGGGTGTGATGATGCCCCGTCCCCCGGCACGATTCCAGGGTCTGGTGTCCGCCTTTCACCATTTCAATGGTCTCCTGGCCTCCATTTTTCACTCCTGATCCCAAGGTGCCACAAATTCCCTGAGCCGAACTGCCCACGGTATGGGTTGTGAAGCCATTCGTGGAACACTGAAACGGAAACCGTTGGCATTGGGGAAGTACAGAGAACAACCACCACCACAACAAAACGTAAATAATGTTATAAATTCTTGTGTTATAAGGTAAGCTCTCTGAGGGCAGGAACTAAATCTGTCTTGGCTATCCTGACCACCTGACTATCGTAACCCCAGGACTTCATGCAGTGTCCTGGAAATCGCCAACTGTCAAGTGGTCTATCCTTGAGACAAATCAGAAAGCTTAATGTATATTCCTCCTTTGAAAACTTCTTAGAGTATTGTACAACGTCACTTATTAAATCATTCCAACACCTCAAGCCTCAAAATCAGGATTCCGTTACCAATGTCTCAGATGTATTTACCCTGCTGGGTTTAAATTCATTCCCTTCACCTGCCTAGAGCAGACACAGAAATAATGATTGTGGGGAATAAGCTAATTAGCAAAAGAAAGATGCCTTGTTGACCCTGAGGTAGCAGGATCTCACTGTTTTAGTCCCTAGGCAGGCTAAGATAAACAGACTCAGGGCCTCGGGCATGCCAGAAATAACCACCTGCCTGGAGCCAGACCCCTAACACCAAAACCCCCTTTCCTTCACACACATGAGTTAACGTTCACGGTTTCATCGTCTCTTTGCACACGTCCATCACACTTGTATGCCTTCTGATCCTAATAAAAATGGAGCAAGGACCCTTACTCGGGGCTCTTGTTTCCTCCCGAACATTAGCCTCTCTTGCATTTTAATCCTGCGTCCACTCTCTGCCTGAGAACTCCAGACGCAGAGTCTACAACACATGATCAGTATTTTTTTTTTAATTTAAAAAATTTTTTTAAATGTATTTTTTAGAGAGAAAGAGAACAGGGCAGAGGCCCAGAGCGAGGGGGACAGAGGATCTGAAGCAGGCTTCACACTGATAGCAGAGAGCCTGATGTGGGGCTTGAAGCCATGAACCATGAGATGATGACCTGAGCCAAAATTGGATGCTTAACCCACTGAGCCACCCAGGCTCCCCGATTGGTATTTTTATTCAATGTCTAATCTAGTTACCCTCAACTAGAACAAAAATATAGAAATAAAGTTGCCATAAACATCTTGGCTGGAATAATAAATCCTTACAATCTTGGGGTGCCTTTTGTGGGTCGGTCGGTTGAGCTTCTGACTCTTGATTTTGGCTCAGGTCATAATCTCAGGGTTATGAGATCAAGTCAGGCTCCATGCTGGGTGTGCAGCCTGCTCAAGATTCTTTCCCTCTGCCTCTCCCACCCTTCCTGCTTATGTGTACTCTCTCTCCTTAAAAATAATTAATTAAAAAAAATTTTTTTTAACGTTTTATTTATTTTTGAGACAGGGAGAGACAGAGCATGAACAGGGGAGGGTCAGAGAGAGGGAGACACAGAATCTGAAACAGCCTCCAGGCTCTGAGCTGTCAGCACAAAGCCCGACGCGGGGCTCGAACTCATGGACCGCGAGATCACGACCTGAGCCGAAGTCGGCCGCTTAACCGACTGAACCACCCAGGCGCCCCTACAAATAATTAATTAATTAATTAAAAATAAAATCCTTGCAATCTCAATAAATAAAAATAAACCAGCAGAGATGCTTCTCTGGCCACTAATTTTCCATGGTTTGTTTTTGTAGGAAACGCTAAGTTTTGTTTTATTTTATTATTTTTTACACGTTTTACACTTTTTAAAGTTTTCTAAATCTGTCCTGTTCTTATCATCATTATGCTTTTTGTAGAAAATTTACATGTTCCTCATCCACATACTAGGCCAGAAACCAAAGCTGGACCTCTGTAGTCACTGGCTAGCACTGCTGGATCATAAATTTGACCTCAGGCTTCTTTCTAACCCACATTAGCACCGGAAAGACTCCATTAAAGTTCTTCCCACACAGATCAAAGCTTGTAGTCATTTTATTGCTGCTGCTAGGAAAAAAAAAAACAAACTTAAAATAATTATGCTGATGATCTGTGAATAATTAAATGAAATATTTTTACAGCACAAACAGCAGTTTCAATATATAAAAAAGACCTAAAGTTGAAATCATGAAACACTTCAAGTAGGAATAATAATGACAGGCTGAAGGATTTTTAGTGTGAAGTAACACCCTATGCCCACAGTGAAATATCACATATCATCATGAGAACCAACCTAATTTTATCTACTTCCACAGGAACAATGGGATTTTATATATTGTAAGGTACCCGATTGCAAAAGAACTTGTCCCAGAAAGAGAATTCCAGTTGGTTAGGCCAGTTTGTCCTTTGTGTTTATTTTAGAAAGACAAACTACTTACCATTTTGTCATCTCCAGGAGCTTCAGTGTTTGACACGATGAGGTTCTGCTGGGCTAAATCATCGGGAAACGCTTTGGGCTGTTTAGCTGTCCCGGTAGCCCCACAGACTAAGGTAAATAGGATACCTGGGGATGAGAGAAATTGCTTCCGTTTATCATAAAACAATGTGAAGTTACGAATTTAGGATGACTAATATGAAGACAGCTTTCCAGAAAACATACACATGATGGCCTATGGTGAAATCGTAGGCCAATTGGCAAGTCCGCCCTAACCAGAGATGCCGCGAAGACGTGCTATAAGGGCTGTATTTTTGCGCTGAATTTTAGGTCTGTGCTGAGAGAACAGTAGTTTCAATATATAAATTAAATATGTTGTGCTAAATTGAAATAGAACTATCTTCAAATGGCCAGCTACAGAGAGCAGTGTTGATTCGAAGAATGAGTCTTGAAAGTTATTTCAGAGGTTCTTATTTGAGTTCATGCAGGGACTTACAAAAGAGCAATGCTATGCCCAGCAGTATTGCAAGGATGGCCCATTTTCCAAGCCTCACTTCTCCGTTGCCAGTCCTTGGGTCTGTGCGAAGTGCGCAATCATTTTCAGTAACACAGTCACATAGTATCACTTTTAATGGAGTGACGACTGACAGGCCATGTCTGTCTCTAACTCTGATAGGTACTTGATATGGTCCAAATGGAAGGTCGTTCTTATAGAAAAGATGAGCCGCTGTATCTGAAAGAAAATAAAACCGAGTGATATAGAATGTCACAAATGCCTCCCATGTTAGGATGTTCACCAAATTTCTCCACAAATGGATCTTCCTGATAGGAGGGCACAGCTGGCATGTGAATATGGGAAAGGACTGAAGAGTTCTCATCTACCTCGATGGTAAACATACCGCAAAGAAAACTTTATCCCTGCTGTGTCTTATAGAAATGTCTTTTGGCTTTTGGGAATAATATATTTTTCCATCCATAAACAAACCTTTTCCAATCACAAGTAATAGGCTTGTTAAGACATTGGCCTTTATCACCACTTTAAAAATTTTTAAGAGAAACATACAGTGCAATTTTCATTTATACACGATTCATCATAGAGTAACAGTCTGAAATTCTGGACATTTCTCCTTACTTTGTTTGCATATATTGTGCCAAACAGTATCACACAGTTGTGACTTACTGTCAGAGACTGATTCTGACAACTTAGAACGTGGCTGACCTTGAACATACCAGCAGGCATGAGCGGTCTGCTGCTACAGCATCTCATGGTCCTATAGGACCATGTATTTGCTTTTAGGTCAAGGGTGGAAAATATCCACGTCAAAATCCAGTTGAGTCTTAAGCACATATCCAAAGATATAATATTATCCTGAACGTAAACACCACATGCGCATGTCCAAGAACAATCCCCCCCACAGTGTGACAATTCCATTGATTTTTAAGGTGTTTGAAGCTGTAATTTGGATGTTTGGGTAAAGAAATCAGTGAATAAGTCTATTATAAAGGAAAGGATGGTGTGCGCCTGGGTGGCTCAGTCGGTTGAGCGTCCAACTTCAGCTCAGGTCACGATCTCATAGCTTGTGAGTTTAAGCCTCGCAACGGACTCTCTGCTGTCAGCGTGGAGCCCGCGTTCGATTCTCTGTCTCCCTCTCTGTCTGCCCCTCTCCCACTAGCTCTCTCTCTCTCAAAAATAAATAAACGTTTTAAAAAAGAAAACCAAATAAAAGAAAGCATGGTTTACTTGGTAAGTTTATGTGTAGGAAATAATACTAAGATTAACAAAACCAAAATTGATGGTGCATAATGTGCCATGGTCTGATGCATTCATTATCCTGTTGACTCCCTCAAATAATCCCACTTTACATATGAGTAAATTAAGGCCCAAAGAGAATAAATAGCATGGTCATATTTATGTCACTAATAAACAGTGGAGCCAGCATTTAACACAGCCTATCTGACTTCAAAGCCTCTTTAGGATATGTTCTTCTTGATTTGGTGTTTCCCAGACTTTGGGTTACTTCACAGATGAGTAAAACTTTAAAGTAACAAAGCTTTGACCAACATAATCCTGCCACTGTTTTACTGTATGAAGTAGGAATATTAAAAAAAAAAAATTACCATCTCGCTCCACATTATCTAAAAAGAAATGATATTATTGACACTAAATCAGTAGAAAGAACAAAATCTAAAAATAAGGTTAGTTGTTCCCAAGAAAGAACAGTTGATAACCTTACACACATACACACACACCAGAACACTGTTTTTAGAAAGACTGAAAATGCTCCTGGTCCACAGAGCAGGATTCGGGACACAGGGTCTTAACTTGTCGCCGTAGCTTCTATGTGTCCTTGTTTTACTTCCCTCTTCCTATTTCCCTTCCCTTGGCTCACAACTTTTGTTTCTTAATTTGTCATAAAAGAAATAGAGGAATATTCATTGGAAGCATGGGGTTGAAAACCATTCAAGGACACCATAAGGGCAAACCCTCTGTTTATGGCAGATCTTGAACCGTGAACGCTGAAGTGGGGGGCGACCAGGCCATCAGGGCCCGTGGGCAGAACAGTCAGGAGATGCCGAGAGCACCGCAGAGTGAAGAGCCGATGGAGTGAGTGAGGCAGCTGGCATGGAGAGGCCCCTCCATTTTGCCATTCTTATCACCATAGATCCTCTCGTGGGGAAAGTCAGAAGTACAGACTAGGAACTAAGTTGGGGGAGAATCCCAACTAGAAAATAAAAGACGAGAAAAGGTCAGAGGTCAATGCAGTGCAGAGACAAGGGACAGCAGAGTGGACACTGTGACGCATACCCAGATTCCCTACACTCAGGGACATACTGTCCTCACATTGTCCCAGCTGTTTGGGGAGGCCATAAGCTTCTTCAGTGTCTGTGCCATTTTGCCAAAAGTCACGCCCCTCAAGGCACCCACTCCACAGACTGAGCCATGAAAGAGTAGAGAGGCTCAACTTGGGGCCCCCTGAAGGGCCATTAACTCAGACTCCCTGTGGGGTTAACTACAGCTGTTCTTTGACTTGGCTGCAGCTTGGCTTTTCTCTGCCCAATTCTGCTTTCCTTCCTTTCACATCTACTGATGCCAAGCAAATTCCTTATTAATACTCTGCCTGAGAAACTCTTGTCTCAGAGTTTACTTCCTAGGGAACAGACCTGCAACATATGGTGATCCCTTACGACCTAGGAAACCATTAGTGAGTGAAGAATCTATGTGGAGGAGAGGTCAGCAAGTCAGGAAGTGATGGCATTAGACCCAGGCTAAGGTGGGATATGTACAGGGGAGGGGAATGGGGACTCACACAGCCCCTAACAGAATCTTGACACAGGAGAGATTAGAAACAGTGCAAGAGGGGCACCTGGGTGGCTCAGTCAGTTAAGCAACCGGCTCTTGATTTTGGTTCAGGTCATGGTCTCATGGTTCCTGAGTTTGAGTCCTACCTCCCACCACACCGGAATGGAGGAACTTTCCTTCTTTTATTGGTGGTTCCCACACGGTGATTATTCTCATGTTACATCAAGAAAAAAAATATTTTAGACATCCGGATGCTGAAAAGGACAAAGTCATGTTTAGTAATACGTACCATTAATTTTTGTCAGTCTCCACATTCTTTCTATGCCTGCATCAGGAACACTCTCCAAACTGAAGTCAAAGGGTGGGCCATTTATAGGATCGTCAAGATCCACTGCAGAGATGTCCGCAGATGACATGACGGTTTTGCAGATGACCACCGTCTGTTTTGGGATAACTGGGCCATTATCGTTCACATCTTCAAGTATAATTCCCAGTGTCCCAGTACACGTTCTCCCATCTAGAAAATTGGATATAAAAATAGAACATTTTAATGTTCTGAGTTTTAACTAGGAAATTCTACATTGGAAAAAAAAAGTTTTAAATGTGAATTTGGCACTTGTGACATATCAATGACAAGCGCAAAGCTGTGCCCTTAAGGAATGTTAAAAAAAAATTGTCACTTTCGGATGGGTTGGAGAGATAATAACTATTTAGATTTGTCATCTATTCACTATCCATGCAACTGAGATGGAAACTGTTATAGAGGTTAGTTTTTTTTTTTTTAATTTTTTTTTTCAACGTTTATTTTATTTTTGGGACAGAGAGAGACAGAGCACGAACGGGGGAGGGGCAGAGAGAGAGGGAGACACAGAATCGGAAACAGGCTCCAGGCTCTGAGCCATCAGCCCAGAGCCCGACGCGGGGCTCGAACTCACGGACCGCGAGATCGTGACCTGGCTGAAGTCGGACGCTTAACCGACTGCGCCACCCAGGCGCCATAGAGGTTAGTTTTGACTGATTTTTAAAAAGGAGAAAAGAGGATGAACAAGGGCATTTCTGGTATACTTAAAAGCACGAGGACATTCAGGAAGGTGGGAAAGTATAACATGCACATCCATGTTCTAGACATAATGAAGGGGAAGGCAAATTGGTTGGAGTTCAAAACCTCAGAGAAGAGCCAAGGGTCCTTGAAAGCCATTCTAAGGAGCCTGCAGTTTAATATACATCTAGGAAGTGAGTAAGGTTTTGGAGCAGGGGAACTGAAAGGTAAGACTGTGGATATGGAAGATTAGAACAACATAGTACATAGGACCATTTGAAGGACGAAAGACTCCAGAAGCAGAAAATCACTTGCAAACCAAACTAATCAGAGTGGCTGTAGCCTAAGGAATGCATCTATCTATAGATTTATTTTATGTTTTATGTTTATTTATTTGTTTTGAGACAGAACAAGAGAACGAGCAGGGGGGAAGGGGCAGAGAGAGAAGGAGAGAGAATCCCAAGCAGGTCCCTCGGTGTCAGCACGAGTCTAACTTGGGGCGTGAACCCACGAACTATGAGATCATGACCTGACAAGAAACCAAGAGTTGGACGCATAACCGACTGAGCCACCCAGGTGCCCCTCATCTGTCTATATATATTTAATAAAAACTTACTGAATAACCACTTTGTACAGGGCACTGTGCTGGCAAACAACCTAGGGGATTCAAAGAGGAAGTGAGCATGTGTCCAGGCCACAAACCAGTAACATAGTTGTGAAGCCCGAAGCTGAACACAAATCCAGGACTTCTGTCTCTAAACCACTTATTCTTTCTTCCATTTAATAAGAAGGGCTTGGATATCAAGCGGGGAGAAGAGGGGAACAAACCTGTGCTGCCTGCTGCCTGGGGCCGTGTCTTAGATAAAACTGCCAACCTAGGAGAGCTGGAAGATGGGGCACAGCCCTACAGTCACAACCTCAACCCAGGCAACAGGACCTATGATACTTGCAGTGTCTTCAGGGGCCAGAACTGGTTCTGAAACGTGGGGCACAGCAAAGGACAAGGTGGGGGCAACTCTAAGACTCCTATGGGGTGAAGCAGGAAAGAGGGAGAAACCAACAACAAAGAGACAACCGAACACCTCCCACGTGATAGAAGCTTGCAAGTTAAAATTCCAGAAGGAGCAAGATTAATGCTAAAAGGAAAACCAAAATCATCCATCAGAAGATTGATTCACCCTACACAAGACATCTTTGAAACATGTATGTTTAGTATCTTCAAAGACATAAAAAGGGCAACTACTTAAACAACAATGAAATTATAGCTTAAATTCCAGTAGAAATAAAACAGCAACATTCCTCTCATAGGGACTCTAGAAGAAGAGAACAACTAGAACGTCGGGGAAGCAGTATTTAAATACATAATTGCTGAGAATATCCCATAATTAAAGAAAAACATGATCTTCCGTGCTAGATAAATAAAAATACATTCACACCGTAAGTGTTGTATTGAAACTATAGAATGCAACCTAAGGAACTATAAAAGTTATCTAGACATACTATCCACAAAGGGACAATAGTGAGATTGACAGTAGGATAAACATCAGCAACAAGAGATGCCACAAGATAATGGAGTATGACCTGCACAGTGTTGAGGAAAAGAAGGAGTTAATTCAAAACGTTAAACCAAGTCAAATTATCAAGTCAAGCATGAGAATGATATTTTTCAGAGCAAGTCAGGCAGGATTTAACACCTATACCACACCATTGGACGGACTAGTAAAGGACATGCACCAGCAAGAAGAAACGGGGAACCAGGAGAGAAGAAATGAGATGACAAGAGAGAAGAAACAAGCTGCCAAGAAACAATGCAACTATCTCTCATTTTGGACAACTAAACACAGAGGGAGAAGAAGAGGGAGACAAAGGAAGCAGGGAGATGCGTATTTCATCTACCTGGCATACTTTTCTCAGGGCAGAATAATTTCACTTCTCACAATCTCTTGTTCTCACGCTATGTGCTATTTTCTGGCTCTCTCCGGAAATTGGGACTGCTGGTGGTCTTGAACACTTCTTTTCCATTTGAGTCCACGCACTGAGTTGAAAGCACACGGCTTACTGACCGCATCTAATTGCATTGTCTTTGAAAGTTGAAACTCTTCCGTGTTTGCTCTTCTACTACTGTGCTGAATGCCTGAATTTCCTTCCATTAAACATTTGGAGTTGTTCAATACACTCCGTTTTTTTTGCACACTGTCATTCATATTGGTGTACAATATGTAAACCAAAGATCTTAGACATCTAATTCAGTGTCTCACAGCTGTTATTCATCTGTTGATTAAATAAATAATCCCCTTATTCATTGGAGCGTATGCATGCAATGGTCACCTAATGTCAAAGCGATTCTATATAAGTACTAATTCCAAATATGAAGTCATGCAAAGCCATGGTTTTGTGACTTTTGTGCATGGCGCCCTCCTGGTAAATGTTTCAAACATTTTTTGAAAGCACGCTCCTCCCCAAAGCGCGAATAATACAACAAACACAGAAACCTAAAACTGAGCTATACGGAGGAGATACTTGAGTGACACTGCCAGGAGAGCTGAATTTGAGAAGATACTGAGAAGAAGAGAAATTGAACGCCAACTGAAGAAATAGCTATGTTCAGGAGAGCGGATGGTGGTACCAGAAAACATGTGGATAATAGAGGAGTGTGTGGAACAATTTATACACAGAAGCGTTGCAAGAGAGTTTCAGAAAGAGGAAGTAAGTGCTGTAGAGAAGCAGGAGGGTGGGAAGTGAGAAATGGACCCAGAGGTCAGTGCTCACTCACGAAAGAGACTCATTAGGAAGCAGCTGGGGTGGGGGGTGGGGGGCAAATGAAATTAGCTAGTATAGATTTTAGAAAAAGGTACAAACAAAAACACACAAAAAACATCCTTTTGTAGAATCTCCGTTCAAGGAATAAATAGACATAAAATTATTTATCCCCTACCCTCTTCAACAGAAATGAATGGGAAAGGCCCCACTACACATTTATTCTATTCTGCAGTGATGATTAACTCATCTAAACTCCATACACATATTTGATCTCTCAATTATTTAATCTCTTCTGCAACAAAGGAGAATGTAGAATAAAATTATATCCCAAATGTCTAATCCCAGATAGTAGTTTTATCTTATCTATCAACAAACCATTTGCCAAGTGCTATTTAAAATATAAAAAGAATAGGGGTGCCTAACTGGCTCAGTCAGTTAAGCATCCGACTTCAGCTTAGGTCATGATTTCACGGTTCGTGGGTTTGAGCCCCACATCAGCCTCTGTGCTGACAGCTCAGAACCTGGAGCCTGCTTCGGATTCTGTGTCTCCCCCTCTCTCTACCCCTCCCCTGGTTGGGCTCTGTCTCTCTCTCTCTCTCAAAAATAAACATTAAAAAAAGAATGTAAAAAGAACAGATTTGATTTTCATATCATTCTTCTTTTTCACTTGCCTTTGACCAAATAGCAGGTCTTTACAACGTACAAAGGAAGCTGAGGCCTTAAAGGGTAATCTTCAATTAATCAAAGTTAAATTAATAATAATTACAACCTTTCCAATTCAGCCAATGGATATGAACCATCTCTCATTAATTTAGAGAGGACTGAAATACCTAAAACATCTTTCAAAGTCACTTCTAAGTTCCAACTTTGTAAGCCAAAGTGTAATAACTTATGTTTACTGGAGCTGGCATATTTTGTTTATGGATGCACAAAGGTCAAACGTATAACATGTACTAAATGGGTCTCATATATAACCACTGTGCTCATACTTCCCTCAGTTTGGTAGGACTCACAGGACATTTTAAATTTCATATGGTTTTATGGATTCACAGAATTTGTCTTCCTAATTTTATAATATACTATTAATCGTATCTATGATTACTTTTATATAATGTCCTTAATCAGAATTCTAACCCCCAAGTATATTGATAGTTTCTTGTAAAAAGACAGAACCGTTTTCCAGGAATGCACTATGGGGCAGTAAGTATGTTCTCCCTGCAATGAATTTTCCTTCCACAGTGAATATTTTAAAAAGAGATGACTAGATAAATTGAAGTTACCAAAGTAACTTTCTCAATGTTCAATTATTGTTTACTTTTAATAAGCCACGGTTTCGAGTATTTCTATAACTAAATTATTTTATAATTACACAAAACGGGGGGTGTTATTAGAAAGCAAACATGAATTAATAAATTACAGCAAACTTCTCACTTGCTCTATGTCTTTTGGAGGAGAAATACATTTTGAAAATATATGCAGCTGATTTAAAAATCTATACTGTTGGCTTAAACACTGAGGATGTAAGTAGGTGAGAATTGATGTAGCAGGATTAAAAGCAAAGTTCTTACCTTTGCCTGATGCAAGGATTGTAATATTATATGCACCACCTCTGATGGTCTCTGTCTCTCTATCCAGGCTTCTGAAAGTTGTGATTGATCCTGAGTTTTCATCTACTGTCACCCACCCTTTTGGATCAGTTAATTTCTTATACCTGTTAATAATGATAAATTAAAATGACAAAATGGGTCATAGGCCAAATTATAAATTCTGGCATCAAAACAAGTTATGAATTTTAAAAACATGGTAAATTTGGAGTTAACTAAAAGAAGATACCTTATGCCACTGCTACTTTTCGTCTCGGGGTCATATGCTTTATATCCGTCGCTCTTTGTTCCCGGTGGCGCATTTTCTCTAATTTGAACGGTTTGCACTGCAGGGCTACACTCGGGGCCCTCATCCTGATTTTTTACATTAACGGTAACTGTTGCTGTGCTCATGACTGATCGTGAACTAGCCTCTTTAGAATACGGAGCTTCATTAACTACACCAATTTGTAGGTTCACCTGTTGTCTTTCTTCATAATTCAGTGGCTACAAAAGCAAGTGTGTTGAAAATCAGATCAAGACGTTTAACGTTTGGCCATGCTAAGTGGCATACATAACTCGTGCCGGGAATAGTCCTGACAATATTAAACATAGACTCAGAAACGAGGTGGTGGTTGGAAGAGGAGAATCCTTCAACTGATTCAGTATTTGGGTGGACAAAACCAGCAAAACAAAACAAACAAAAACTGTTCCTCAACTGCAAGTAATATCAGAGGTCCTGATAATGATTGCAAAAAGTATGTGAGGTTAACACTTGAGATGTTAGGAACTCCATAACCTAACCAATAGTTATTTTCTGCTCCATTCATTTTTGGGACAACTTATCCTACCATTCTGACATGAATAAAATTATTTGTACCTGGTTTGGGGTAGAAACTATGGGTCAAATTTTCTGAAATGTTTTTCAGAGAGGACAGAGAAGAAACTGGAAAGCTCATGGACATTACACTGTCTTTTGTTAGCTCTTCCATCCCAGGTACTTTCTAAAAAACACTGGTAGTACCAAATTTACTGGAACGTTTTTATTTTATCTTGCCTGATATTAGTTATAATGGGAATGGGTAAAGCCATTCCCTACAAGACAGAGATTTTGTCAGGTGTTAAGACTTCACAGAGGTAAGATTCTTTCTTAGAATACCAAGGATTAGGGTAGGGGTTGGATGAGGAAAGAGATAAGATTCAAAGGACATTTCTTTACTCTTTGAAATACAGAAATTAACCCACAAAACTGCAGCTAATTTTCATCATGGTAAGAAGAAAGAATTCGTCACTTTTGATTCATCCTCTTTGTGAAAATGTACAAAAAGGGAAACTACACGGACCCAGGATAGAATCACATTCTAGATAAAGATACAGCACAATGAAGACTAGGACTGTGTCCAAAACAAATGGAGCTCAGGTGGCTTTATGGGCTAACTGGCTCTGGAAATAGCAGTGAGGTCTTCTGAGATGTTGCAGAATAGTATTAGAAAGAGGTTTTACAAGTATCTGCATCTTTGAATGGTTGACGATTCCCATTCTTAACCAAGAAGCTAAGGTTGTAATGTATGCTAGATATAGATGAACAGATCTACAAATGCTCTCCCTGTGGGTCTTACCAGGAATAACTCACCATTTGGGAAGTTCAGTAAATAAGTGGAGTCTCCCTGACCCAGCTACAGAAAGAATGGGCCAGGAAAGTTTGGCCCCAGACTTGGCCCCCGTGGGCATCAAAGCTGTGCCAGTATTTGAACTGTTAAGAGATGTTGGTTATAAAGTGGATACTATTGACCATATGTACATGTATATACACACACATATATATATACACACACATATACACACACACATATATATATATATATATACACATATATATATATATTATTTTAAAAATCATGCCTTTATAAAAGGTTTCCCAAATTGAATATATCCATCCCATTATAGATATGGAGAACATTTACATTTACCTATATATCTACATTATTCGTATATTTACCAGAATTCTCTTCTTCTCGTTAAACCCTAGTATGCTAATCTATGATATTATAAGCTACAAATAACTAATTTACTAATTTATTCTTACCTTAACCACATACAGAACTCCTTCATTGGTTCTGGGATCTGTTACAATTTTAAAATTCCCATTTTCATTGCCCTTTAAAATGGTATAATTGGCTCTCCAATTAGCAGTATTTATTAAATCCTTATCTTCAACGGTAACACGTAAGATTTCCACATCAACTCTATTTTCTTCCACTGATGTCACATACTAAAATAATAAAAAACAACAACAAAAAAGGCTTAATTAGTTACTGTAACCAATAGAGCACAGTGGGAAGTAAACTCAGTTCTTCTAATTTCCAAGGACTATGGTCACATGATTTTAAACCCTGAGTCCGGGTTACTGTCACGTGACTGGGGACACTGCATTTGAAATCATGCAGCATGTAGAGAGGTATGCATGTTTACCAATTAACACTGGGTCATACATTTTTCTTTTATTACTATCATGTACTTACAGAAGTACGGGTGAATGTTGGCAAGTTGTCATTTACATCTTCAACATTAATGATGCAAGTTGAAGTTGTCTGCAGACCAAAATATTGACCATCCATATCCTGGACTTTTATTTTCAGCTGGTATTTATCAATTAGCTGAAAGGAAAGAATTTAATTATTATGCAAAAGCAACATTATAAATGAAATCCTAATTTACACTCTGTAAATTTTCTTGCATTAAAAATTTAAGAACACTTAAATTTCATAGTTTTCATGTATTAGCAAAAGAATAATTTCCTGACACCCGTATTTTTCTATTAATTTATTAAAATAGAGTAGTTTCTTAAATTTATTTTTATTGTTTTAAAGTTGTTATTCATTTATTTTGAGAGGGAGACAGCAAGAGTGAGCAGGAGAGGGGCAGAGAGAGAGAATCCCAAGCAGGTTCCATGCTGTAAGTGCAGAGCCCAATGTGGGGCTCAAACTCATGAACTGTGAGATCATGACCTGAGCCAAAATCAAGAGTTAGACACTTAACCAACTGAGCCACCAGGTGCCACTAGTTTCTCAAATTTAAAGTGCTACTCATAGAATATAGAAGAATTGGTTTTAGTTTTACTCACCAGAAAGAGAAGATATAGCCATAGCACATTTTAAAATTGCCTAGTAGTTAATCAAAATCTTTATCTCTTTTCCAAAGTACATTTTTAAGCGGAAAAATACATAGCAGTGACTCTCATACCAGTCTTGTAATAATTAGGTGAGATATCCTCACATAAAAAAGGTAGATTTTAAATATTTACATTTGTAAAAAGATCCAGAACTGTAATTTTTTCTCTCTATGGAAAATGGAATCTGGTTCTTAGGGCTTTCTATTCATCAGAGATGGAAGAACGTTCACTTAGAGTTTAAGAAAAATGTGTTTCTTCTCATAATGGTTTCATTTATCTTAAGTACTGAAGCATGAAAGGATTAAAAGCAACTCTAATAATAATGCCTTCTGGATGAACTTTAGAAGTCTTGGGTTCTATTCCTAACTCTAAAGTAACAAATGTAATCTCTCTGGCAGTTGGAAAAGTCATTTAAAACATTTTTTTCATGTTTATTTATTTTTGAGAGACAGAGCACGAGCAGGGAAGGGGCAGAGAGAGACAGGGAGACACAGAATCCGAAACACGTTCCAGGCTCTGAACTGTCAGCACAGAGCCCAACGCAAAGCTCGAACTCACGAACGAGCCATGAGGTCATAACCTGAGCCGAAGTCGGACATTCAACCGACCGAGCCACTCAGGCGCCCCTGGAAAAGTCTTTTTAGCTAAGTTTTCTCTTCTATAAAATGATAATACTAATACCCTTCTTACATAATTCAACTCTTTTTTTTTTTTTATTTTTTTTAACATTTATTTATTTTTTGAGAGACAGAGCATGAGCAGGGGAGGGGCAGAGAGAGAGAGACACACACACAGATTTCTGAAGCCAGCTCCAGGCTTTGAGCTGTCAGCACAGAGCCCAACGTGGGGCTTGAACTCACAAACTGCGAGATCATGACCTGAGCCGGAGTCGGATGCTTAACGGACTGAGCCACCCAGGCGCCCCTCAACTCTTTTCATAAGACAAAATAATACGTAAAAAACCAGCCTAACCTTCCACCAAGAATGTTTACTCTCCTCTTAATTCTGTCGCTTCTTAAACTTTCTCGTCTGTGTGTATTGCCTAAAATAAAACTAAAAGTTCTCTATCTCTATGCTTTTTACACATGTAATTTTCCTGATTTACTCTTCTCTCATAATCAATCATATAGATAGAGTTAAAAATACTGGCCTCATTTAAAAACTCATGCTAGTGTACTTGCAGGAGAGAATGCATATTTTGTTTGTAGTGAACTGAGGTTTATTGAAAACAATCAACTGGCTGATAAAGCAAAGGAAGAAATGAAGTTTGGGACCTAAATATTAACTTGTGATATCTTGAGATGGAAGACAAATTGTGATGTGTAAAGCGCTTAAGTGGTTGAAGGCAACAGATGAAAGCTGGAATCCTGGCATTAATAAGTGTCTCTAAAACATTCATGGGTGAAAACACTCCCAGACTCCTTCATTAGTCCTGTGTTTTCAACTGACTTATAGAAGGATCTATTTAAGATTTGATGGTCAAAGAGGATTTGGTTTATAATTTGCTTTTCCTGAGCACACAAATTCCATGAAGAATCTGTATAATTTATAGAGCTGTAGCAGTAATTCACTCATTCATTTATTCTGCAGATTATACTGTTTTCTTCACTGTCACGCACTCACAGTAAAAATAAATGAATTTACAAATAATAAAATAAAATTTTAATAAAATACAATTTCACTAAGGAATGTCTTTGTAGATGCAGTAAAAAAAAGAAGAATTTTACTAAAATTTCTTAAATTTCAACCCATAGTCAACTCATAGTCTAAAGGGGACATATGCATAAAGCATTTCTTCTACATTACATAGTATGATGTTCTTCTCAAGGGAAGTACCTGTGTGATTGTTTATGAACTGAATTAGCTATTGTGTGGGTTTTTTAAATAAAATACCATTTTTTACATGAAAGACACTGACAGTTATTTAGACTAGTGTTAAAAGACAATTTGTCATACATAAAGTGAATCTGTCACTTCAAGGAAAACAACTATGTTACCAATGATAAATTGGGGTTTTCAAGCAAGAATGAGAATTCCAGAAAGCCTGTATCGACCAATGTGGTATCAGTGGAGGTGAGAAGGTGACTTTTTCCCATATGGTATATGAAATGTATCAATATATGGAAGGAGGATCTGCATAACTCAGTGAACCACTATTTTCCAAATGGTCAACACATGATGTTACAAAATCATACATGGGTAAACTATCCACTCACAGTATAAGATAGACAAATGGACTTTAATGTAACAAAGTACAAAATTCATTGATAAGGCACACTGCACACTGCAAAAAAAAAAAAAACCCAAAAACTGATGAAATATTTATGAAACCAAACCTGTCAAGTTTTGGTGTAGTATTAAAAAAGAGTAGCCATAATGATCTGAAATAACTATTAAAATACTCCTCTCCTTTCTAACTTCATATCATGTTGGATTTTCTTTATATACTTTAGCTAAAGCTACATATTATAATAAACCAAATGCAGAAAGAGATATGAGAATCCACCAGTCTTATGCTAAGCCAGGTATTAAAGAGACTTGGAAAAATGCATTATAATGTCAGTCTTCCCAGCAGATTATTTACTGTTTTGGAAAATTATCTTTTATAAAAATGTTATTTATGTTAACATGTAATATATTTATGATTTTTTAAATGGGTACATAAATAAATATTTTAAACTTCTGACAGCTTTAAATACTAACGGAGTAAGTATCAATAAATATAACCCACTAAACAAAAGATCTTGGGAATCCTCAATAGCATTTATTGGTCCTGAGACCAGAAAATTTAAGGGCCACTGTTCTAATCCATGAGAAAAGAAAAGAGGAAGAAGAAATGAATCTGGTACAAAGTTTTCAGGAATCAAAGATATACCTGACAAACAGGTATTTACTATATTTTAAGATTAAGGATTATAAATGTAGTATGTAGGCCAGATAAACTACTATAAGAATTCAGATGAATAGGGGAGCCTATGTGGCTCAGAACATCAAGTGTCCAATTCTTGATTTCAACTCAGGTCATAATCTCACAGTTAGTGAGTTCAAGCCTCGTGTTGGGCTCTGTGCTAATAGCTAGAAGCCTGCTTGGGATTCTGTCTCCCTCTCTCTCTCTGCCCCTTCCCCACCTGCTCTTTATTTCTCTCTCAAAACAAACAAAAATAAACTAAAAAAAAAAAAAAAAGAAAAAAAGAATTCAGATGAATAAATGCTTGGTGAAGGAAGTAATAGTGAATAACCAAGTGAATGACTCATTAAACTAGGATAGCTGAAGCAGAAATGGACAGAATATAACTAGAAGATAATTTTGGAAGTAACATCAACATGATTTGGAAAGTGATTTGATCAAGGGAGCAAGAGAAGACATCACATACAATTTTGAAGACATGAATCCAAGCTGACAACAGAAAAATTAACAGGAAAAAAATGTACTAATGTCACCTGAACTCAAAAACATTGGAAGAAGAGCATATTTAGATGGAAAGAAGAGTTCAATTTTATATGTATATTGCATCTTAGGTACCTGTGAAACACCCAAGTAAGGATTTCAAACAATCAATGGAAAATGGTAAATTAGAGATCAAAGAGATAGAAATTAACTTTTCTTATAATTTATATAAGGGGAAGAATGTAGATGAGATGGTTGAAGAAGAGATGACACAGGCAAAAAAAAAGAAGCATTGTTATCTGTAAATAACAAATTTCCAAACATTTTCAAAAGTTTTACTTCTCATATTTGGCCTTGTTTGTACTACTATACTATAATTATGTTTATATTAGGACAATTGACCTTGTAAAACATACATTTCAAGAGAGAACAAATTAGCAGTTCAAAATTAGCAGACTGTGAGGTTAATGATCTCCATCAACACACTTAAAATACTGACTTTTATAAAATTAGATTCACAACATGCTTTTTCAAAAACACATCTACAGGTGCTAGACAGAGACCTACGATTAAATGGCCATGTGATAATCGGGTTTTTATCAGTATTTATATTACCAGTATTTATGTTACCTCTCTGTCTAGCTGAGATGATGACGTGGTGATCACGCCTGTCGTCGGATGCATAGAAAACAGCGTGGCTGACGCTGGCAACTGCTCGATGATGGAGTACTTGAGACGCGTGTGCATCGTGTCAGGTTCATCTTTGTCAGTTGCACATACCTGGCCCACGGTAGAGCCTACATGTTGAAAAATCCTCTTCAGTATACAAACCTTTTACATTTTCAACTTTCCCTTTTTTTCACTCCTCTCCATCTACTCAAAAAACTTTTCGACCACTTAATTATATGTCAGAGTAATAATTCATACATTTGCAGACTTCTATATGAAGTATCATTTCTTGTAAATATCCCAGCATTCGAACATTTTGGAATTTGGTGACCGTATCCGCATTTACTGTATTTAATGTATAATTTATAAATGTTGACAATGCCCCTCCAATTGCCTTTGTATTTCTAGACTAAAGAATTCCAATTATTCTTTAACTTCTTTCTATTTGTAAGTCTCCACTTAAATGGATCAAATGGTCAAAAATGTGTCCAAAATTCTTGGTTCGGTTAGATCTTTCTAGAAGATTCAAAGATTGCATTCTGACTTCCAGCTGAAATGGTTCATTTTAATATGATTGAGAAAACGCATGATTTTCAATGACCTTTATGATTATGCTCAGAATATTGTCAATCATTTAATCACTATGGAATATCAGTAGATCTCTTCAAGGCTAAGACTTCAATTACTTAAAGACTCCTTTTTAGAGTACATTCTCTTAAAAGTATTTATTTTATCTCACACAGGAAGGCAAAATAAGATACTGAATAACTTCTCTATTTTTCAGGTACGATGCTTGGCATTCCAGGTGTATAATGTATCATTTAATCTCCATAACAATCTTGCATATCAATAACCCATTTTACAGATAAGAAAACTAAGGTTTGTCAAAATTAGGAAGTTTGCCCAGGGTCACAGCTAGTGAAAGGCAGAGTAAAATTCCACCCACAGAGGTCTGAGTGACAAGTGCCTTGTTCTTGCCAGCAAGATATGCTGCCTCCCAATGGCCACCATGAAACTCAACTTATGAATTAAAACATTAAGTTACCGTATATTGTTAAGGTAGGTACTCACCAACTCTGCAGTTTTCAGGAACTGTAAATATGTAAGTTGTTTCTGTAAAAATTGGGTAGTTATCATTTTCATCCTCAATTCTGATTACCAGGGGCAGTGGAAGTTCTGGAGTATATCCATCTGGAGTTGTGGCAAAGGCAATCAGCTGTAAGGAGTAAAATAAGAAAAAAAGCAAAATTAAAATATGGTTTACACTTGCTTTGGCTTTAGTTTGGAAACTGTGTGGCATTGCAGTGTGAATTTTGCCATTTGTTATTGTTTTGGGATGTGGACATGACCTTACTGCCATAAGAGGTGGTTAATCCCATGGTATACTACAGCATTTTATGTTTATCTAATATAATAACATAGATAATTTTGGTTTCTTCACTAGTGCTGCACATTTTTCATGAGTGTAATGGCTTTTATCATTATTTCCCAGAACAGTCTTGAAGATTGTTTTGTGGCTTTTTCTTATTTTATTTTGTTTTTTAAGTGGTTTTTTTTTTTTTTTTATTTTAATCCCAGTTGTTAACATATAGTGTTATATTAGTTTCAGGTGTACAATATGGTGGTTCAGCAATTCTATAAATTACTCAGTGCTCATCATGATAAATGTACTCTTTAATCGCCAATCCCTATTTCACCCATCTCCCTGCTCCTCCCTCGCTCTGGTAGCTAGCAGTTTGTTCTCTACAGTTACCAGTCTGTTTCTTGGACTATCTCTCTCTTTTTTTTTTTTTCCTTTGTGCTTTTGTTTTGTTTATTAAATTCCACAGATGAATGAGATCATATGGTATTTGTCTTTCTCTGACTGACTTATTTTGCTTAGTATAGTACTTGCTAGCTCCATCCTTGTCATTGCAAATGGCAAGATTTCATTCTTTTTTATGGCTGAATAATATCTCATTGTATATATCACTCTTCTTTATCCATTCAGTGGATACTTGGGCTGCTTCCACAAATTTGGGCATTGTAAATAATGCTGCCATAAACATAGGGGTGCTTGTATACCTTTAAATTAGTGCTTTTGTATTTGGGGGGTAAATGCCAAGTAATACAATCACTGGATTGTGTGGTAGTTTTATTTTTAACTTTTTGAGGAACCCCCCAACAGTGGCCACACAAGTTTGCATTCCCATCAACAGTGCCAGAGGAGTCCCCTTTCTCCACATCTTTGCCAACACTTGCTTTTTCTCGTGTTTTGATTTTAGCTATTCTGCCAGGTGTGAGGTGATATATCATTGTGGTTTTGATATGCATTTCCCTGCTGATGAGCGATGTTGAGCATCCTTTCATGTGTCTGTTGGCCATCTGGATGTCTTCTTTGGAGAAATGTCTGTTCATGTTTTCTGCCCATTTTTTTAATGGAGTTATTTGTATTTTGGGTGTTGTTTTATAAGTTCTTTATACATTTTGGATACTAACCCTTTATCAGATATGTCATTTGAAAATATCTTCCCCCATTCGGTAGGTTGCCTTTTAGTTTTGTGGATTATTTCCTTTGCTGTGCAGAAGTTTTTTATTTTGATGTGGTTCCAATAGTTTATTTTTGCTTTATTTCCCTTGCCTCAGGAGACATATCTAGAAAAAAGTTGCTATGGCTGATATAAGAGAAATTACTGCCTGTGCTCCCTTCTAGGATTATTATGGTTTCAGATCTCACATTTAGGTCTTTAATCCATTTTGAATTTATTTTTGTGTATGGTATAAGAAAGTGGTTCAGTTTCATTCTTTTGCGTGTTGCTATCCAGTTTTCCCAACACCATTTGTTGAGAAGACTGTCTTTTTCCCTTGGATATTCATTCTTTCTTTGTCAAAGATTAACTGACCATAAAATTGTGGGTATATTTCTGGGTTTTCTGCCCTGTTCCATTGATCTATGGGTCTTTTTTTTTATGCCAGTACCATACTGTTTTGATTAGTACAGCTTTGTAATACAACTTGGAGTTTGGAACTGTCATGCCTCCAGCTTTGTTTTTCTTTTTTAAGACTGCTTTGGCTATTCAGGGTCTTTTGTGGTTCTATACAAATTTTAATATTGTTTGTTCTAGCTCTGTGAAAAATGCTGTTGGTATTTTGATACGGATTGCATTAAATCTATAGATTGCTTTGCATAGTATAGATATTTTAATAATGTTTGTTCTTCCGACGTACGAGCTTAGAATATCTTTTCATTTCTCTATTATTTTGTTTTGTTTGAAAGTTTTAGGTGCACGGATTTTAAATATAACTTTCTCGGGGCGCCTGGGTGGCGCAGTCGGTTAAGCGTCCGACTTCAGCCAGGTCACGATCTCGCGGTCCGAGAGTTCGAGCCCCGCGTCGGGCTCTGGGCTGATGGCTCAGAGCCTGGAGCCTGTTTCTGATTCTGTGTCTCCCTCTCTCTCTGCCCCTCCCCCGTTCATGCTCTGTCTCTCTCTGTCCCAAAAAAATAAATAAACGTTAAAAAAAAAAATTTAAATATAACTTTCTGGATCTTCATTAACTTTGGTTTCTTAGGACTCCAAATTCCCCAGGTGCTGTTAACTAGAATATTATCTTATATTCTACTAATTAGGATTTTAGTTATATTTGGTAGTTATATTTAGATTTTTAAGTTACGAATTTTTAAATTTAAAAAAGGAAAGTCAGAAATAAAGCAAATGCATGGCTATACATTGTGTGTGGAATACAATTTATTTCTTTTACTTTTATAATATGAATTCTAATTCCAAGTTTTCTCATAACAGCTTTCAGAAAAAGCAGAACATCACAGATACTTAGGAGGCCATGTTGTAGCAATTCTAAACATAAATATTTAATTCTAAGTTTGCAAGTCTATTCACTTAATTTGGTCTACTGATGAATAAGTAATTCCTCCAAAGTAGACGTAAAATAATTAAAACTGAGTTAAGCAAAATGACCAGGTCCTGTTGGGAAATCAATACGACATTAGGTTAAATTCTCCCATATTAACTTCCCACCATGGGAAGTTAACCAGATGATGAAAGACTGGATAATCTTGATTAAGCACTGTCCACACTCCTCACCTATTCACCATAAGTTAACCTTCTCTCGTTGCAAAAATACTGACGTCTAACTTGCAAAGTTCACTGACCTCCCATGATATCTCTCTGTAGCCTAAAGAGGTTCACAGACCTTTTATGCCAACTGAATCACTGTTTTTCAGAGTGGTATTCCCTTTTTCTTTTGAAAAAAAAAAGAAGAAAAGTAAAACTATCATGCCAAGACCCAATCTAAGAATCTAATGCTCTTTGTTCTATAAAGGTTTTTTTTGTTTCAAGTCTCTGCTATTGGATGTTGCCAGAGCCTAGATGACAAACTCAGAGGACAGAAGAGGGTAAATGAATTGAGAATGAGAGATAAAGCAGCCAAGCTTAATAATTACTAATACAATATGTAACCTTCAGACTTTACCTCAAAAGATTCATACTGCTCCCGATCCACAGGACGAGTACAAAACAGGTTTCCAGTATCTCTCTCTACATAAAATAAATTTATAGGTTCTCGGTCTACCCCAGGTCCTCTGATGGAATAGAATATAGTGTAGTTTTGTGCGGTGTCAGATTGAATCTAGAAAGTAGATATTATATATATAAGAGACAGATTTTTATTTCAGCAAAACTTTCATCTATACATTCATGCAATCATGTTGCCATTTTAATTGCAATAAGTAATTGCCCTCTTTAATTCATTATCATGTACAAATAAAAAACAGGTAACAGAATAAGGAAACCTAATAACAGAAATTACAAGAGCAAGGCATGAGAAGAAAAATATCTTAGTATCTTAGATTTCCAGAATACCTGAGGACTACTTTAAAGGCTAAATGGTACCTATGTGGACCAAACATTTAAGACTGTAACTGTCTGAGAAAACAAAGTATTCTGAGCATGAAAAATTACCCTTTTGTCAATTTTTTAAGCGTGAATTGTTATTATATGCAACACAGGATTTGAGACTCTAGGTTTAAAGTTACTGTGAGCAGGGCAAAAACACGGAAAATGCTTTCCTTAATTAGTTTTCATTATTTGTCAACATCTTTTTTATTATAGGAGCTGAAGAGAAAGAGTGGCAGGAATGGGTGAGAAGAGAAATGATGTAATATCCTGGCATGTATGATATTCTGGTACTTGATCCAAAAAGCAAATTTTTTCCCAAGTTGTTTTGATACTCTTAGTAAGATCTTGACTGTATATCAGGATGACTAACATAATTATTTTTAAATGATTTCTTTCTCGACTTTAAAATGTTCTTCTTTCAGCTGCATTAAATTTGTTGGTGGGATATAAAAAGTTATAAAGAGACAGAAAACGTGGATATAGTCTGATCTAAGTAGTGGACTTGGGGATAAACAATTAACAAGGAGGATGTATGTGTCTTTTCCCCTTCGTGGCATTTGTCTTCTTGTCAGTAATTTTATCTTCTTTAATGGAAGATGTTTTGGGGTTTCTAGACTACACTCTGTGATACCCTTACTAACATGAAAATTCATTAAGGAACCATGTGTTTGAGAGTGCTAGATGAGTTTCACAATTTCATAAAAAGGCTTTGCATGACTAAAACTGCAAAAAAATGCATGACGGTGTAAAGATATATATTTATACCCATATATTGAAACATACAATACACATCTTCATTCACTCATATATTCATATGCAACTGTTTTCGAAATAACTGCATACTCATTAGCCAAATTAAAAAAAAATGGAAGCCATAGACTTTCACAGTGAAAGGAAAGTAAATTGTACCTGTTGAAGAAAAAGTGGGAAAGGACCCAAGGAATTCTCTTGCATTGAACAAGGAATAGGAGCCCATCTTCTCTTGGCACGTCTTAGAACTTTCTCTCTAGAATGCCTCTTCTTCAGTACCTACATTTAGAAGACAGGAAAAAAATAATAAAGCCAATGAATAATATACTCTCAAACATTGGAACTCTGACACATCTCCTTTCATGGGGAGCTGGGAAGGTGTAAGCCCATGGTAGTGCTTGAAAACCAAACTAAATGTCAACACAGCCAAAAGATAACAAAGAAATCATGGTCCTAACTGTTATCACATCAATCCTCTTGAGGAAATAACTTGGTGAGAATATGGAAGAAAGAGAGATGGAACGGGAAGCCTAGAAACAAAATTACAAAGACAAAAATAAAATTGACTACGTTACCATTGCCATATTGCCATGCAAAACGATGGGAGGAGAGAGATTCAAGGAAAATGAATGAAGTGAGTGATCTCCTAAATCTAGCAGATGTACCTTCCACTCACCAGCAACTAGGAAGAGCCAGGGACCAACAGAGAGATCTGTGTCAGAAGGAGGAGAGAACAGTGGTGATAACTCTCAAACCGCTGTAGTGAATAATGGCCAGTGGCTGAACAGAAGTCATTTGGATCTTTGGTGTCATAATACAATAAGTTCATATGAGGTCTGAACCTCAACCTAAAACAGTCATCTACTTTTTAAGAGTACAAATTATGCCAAGATACATAAGACCTCCAGAAACAGAGTTTTAAAACTTGTTTTGGAAATCGACTCTACAAGAAAGATCAAGATAGGCTTCTCTGTGTCTGATTTCAACTTCTCATGCTGCAGTAGCCCAATTTCTCCTTTTATGTCCCAAATAAAAAGTAATTATAACCTGGAATAACTGATATGGCAAAACCCGTTTCCGCCACTTGAACACTGTTAAGTTGTATGATGGTTTTCATTTTTCATCAAGCAAAACCATCCCACATTGTTTCTGATTCCACATCTTCCCTGGTAATGTTACACCTGCAGAAACCAATTCATTATGCTGCATGTTTATAGTTTGGTATACCTTTGTTTGATGCTGTAAAAGGACAAGTATTTTCTCTTCCTCTTGGTTGTCAGTGTTGGAAAGTAATATGGTAAACTTCCTCTCCTCTGAGGACAAAAGAATAGCATTTGTTGTATAGACTGAACCATCTTCTAAAATTTGGAAGTCAGGATCACTTGAATGAATTAGATTTGCAGATTGAAAGCACTCCTTCAGGTTAACTGTGGAAAATACACAGAACAATCATTTGTAAGGTAAAACAAAATAATACATAGGTTTAACAGTAATCTATGCTTTTGGGGGCGGGAAGCCAAAAACTTAAAATTAATTACACTGACACTTGTAAATGTTGCATTTTTAAAAGTACATATGAAACCATATGGTGAATTAAGTTGTGCATCAACACAGATATCACTTCTAATACCTACTTTATTTTTTTTTTATTTTTTTTTCAACGTTTATTTATTTTTGGGACAGAGAGAGACAGAGCATGAACAGGGGAGGGGCAGAGAGAGAGAGGGAGACACAGAATCGGAAACAGGCTCCAGGCTCTGAGCCATCAGCCCAGAGCCCGACGCGGGGCTCGAACTCACGGACCGCGAGACGTGACCTGGCTGAAGTCGGACGCTTAACCGACTGTGCCACCCAGGCGCCCCTCTAATACCTACTTTATATCCTTCTAAAAAAGAGACATTTGTCCTGAAATAAGGGCATGTGAGTTCTAATGTTTGAATATGTAAACCAACACGCAAAAAAGTTTTTCTTTATTAACTGAAATTAGCTATAGAGTAACACATGAGAGAACTGAACTTAAACAGAATCTAGAGAATTAGTCGGCAGCTATTAGATTAAAATATTTCTTAACTCTTTGCATCTGTTGTTAAAGAGTCATGATATTCTGTGTTCTCACTGGTCTGCTCCTTCCTTGCACATTTGAGTTATGTGAAAAAAATTAATTGACAAAAAACAATATGTGGAAATAAGTATCAGTAAGATGCCAAAATATCTGAGGATTAAAATACAAAAACAATACCTTTAAACTCAAGAAACAGTTCCAATGCTATTTCTCAATTTCACAGAAGTATATTATATGCCATACCTTTCATCTAGGATAAATATTAATAATTATTACTCAAACTAAACCTTTTTATCTACTCATATCATCATGTTTGTCAAGAAAGGACAGTATCTCTTTTATTGGAATGACATCATATGTACATATGTATTACAGATGATAAAATATCATTTTAACCATTAATTCCAATACAGTTATCCTTCTAAAAATTACACTAATTTTACAAGATCGTACCAAATTAGGATTTATTCACATTTTTGCAGTTTCTTACCTCTACCAACAAATTTTCCAGCATCTAGTTTGGAGGGAACATGTAGCGTGACTTTTTTGCAGGCATCACAGGCAAATGTTAAGATCTAAAATACCAAATCAATATTACACGTTAAAGAAAGATCCTTTTAATGTGTACATAGTTTATATAAATTATAAATTGGTATAATTATAAATTAGTTTATACAACTTGCAAAATAAAATTTAAAAACATACACTGCAGTAAAATCAGAACAAAATTGTATGGAGAAGAAGAATAAAACAATAGACCAAGAGTCATGGCTCCCTCCTTCACAAAGCATGTAAAGTCTAATAATTCCTTACCCTCTCGGGCTATTTTTCCTATTCTGCAAAAGGAGTTAATAGTAACTTCACTGATTAATTTAGTGAGTAATCGAGGAATTAATGGCAACCAATGTGAGCACTAAAAACTTAGGAAGGCAGCACAGGTATGTGATTAGGAAAGAGAGAAAAAAAAAATTAC
This sequence comes from Herpailurus yagouaroundi, assembly GCF_014898765.1. Taxonomy (NCBI): domain Eukaryota; kingdom Metazoa; phylum Chordata; class Mammalia; order Carnivora; family Felidae; genus Herpailurus; species Herpailurus yagouaroundi. Next base: position 42,006,165 of record NW_024412397.1, on the reverse strand, counting down.
AGAGCCAGCAAAGTATTTCAGTTAATTGTCAATTGCACATGAGCTACGATATCAAATCAATAATATCCTAAACAAAAACCCAATGCTTTAAAATTTTTTTAATGTTTATTTATTTTTGAGAGAGAGAGAGAGACAAACAGCGCGAGTAGGGGAGGGGCAGAGAGAGAGGGAGACAGAATCAGAAGCAGGCTCCAGGTTCCGAGCTGTCAGCACAGAGTCCAAAGCGGGGCTTGAATCCACGAACTGCGAGATCATGACCTGGGCCAAAGTTGGACACTTAGCCGACTGAGCCACCCAGGAGCCCCTGAAAACCCAATGCTTTAAAGAGAAGCATCAACTCATTTTCACGGAGCAATGTAGAGATGATTTATCTATGACCTCACACAAACAAGCACGTAACTTTGAAATACATATTTATGTTGAAGGCACATCTTCTCATAAATGACCATTAAGGTCATTTTACAAAATAGATCACTTAAGATTTTTGAAATGAGTTAGTGATTTATGGTAACCATTTCCAATACAACATATATTTGAACACACTGAAATTTAATTCTGTTCTAAAACTTTATAATACACACTTCTGAAAGATTCACAATTTTTTCTACAATTTTGCAAAGCTTTTGACAAAAGCAAGACTGCTGACGAGCACTGACACTGTATTTACAAAGGCTATAAACATAAATGAAAATAATCAAAATCTGGATGTTTATTTCTAATACACATTTTTATTTCCACTACATATGCCAAGACATATTTAATTATCCAACTCAAATTATATAGGAAGGATTAGGCAAGGCTGGGATTACATTTCATTTGGAAATTAGGGATGGATTGGAAATTAAAAGATGAGAAGAATGTTCACTGGCCACATCCTCTAGAGAGAACAGGAGTGGAATGAGAAAGCGAAGAGTCCAGCTCAGGGTGGTTGAAAGCATGCTTCTACTTATTCATTCAACCAACCTTTACAGGTTGCTTACTAGGTAGTGTTCAGCAATGAACAAGGCAAAGTCTTTGACCCCATGGAGATTATCTTATAATGAGAGACAAAAAAATAAATACACAAAGGTCATATAATGCCAAAGTCACAATGCAAAAAGGTCGCATAATGCCAAGAGATAAATGTTGTGAGAAAAATAAAGCAGAGAGAAAAGGTGACAAAGGGAAGACCAGAAGCCTGAATGAAATGAGGAAGCAAACCAGTTCATCAACTGGGGAAGAGTCTTCCAGGTGGAGAAAAAAAACAGAACAAAACCCTGGGAAAGGATTTTGCCTGGTGTACGAGAGGATCAAAATGGTGGTCATGGTAGTATAGCACAGTGAGGGAAGAGTGATACCATAGGCATTGAAGTGACAATCATGGGTAGATCACATAGAGTCTCAAAGTAGAAGTCTAAAACTTCTCGACTTTATTCTGAGTGCAAAGAGAAGCACCCATAGGTTTAGAAACCGTGGAGAGGGGCGCCTGGGTGGCTCAGTTGGTTAAGTGTCTGACTTCGGCTCAGGTCATGATCACATGGTTCATGAGTTCGAGCCCAGCGTCGGGCTCTGTGCTGACAGCTCAGACCCTCAAGCCTGCTTCAGATTCTGTGTCTCCCTCTCTCTCTGCCTTTCCGGCGCTCACACTCTCTCAATCTCTCAAAAGCTAACAAACATTTTAGAAAATTAAAGAAAAGAAGAAGAAGAAGAAGAAGAAGAAGAAGAAGAAGAAGAAGTTGTGGAGTAGCATCAGGTGGCGAGCATTTACATAGACTCATTCTGGTGGCCCTGTGAGAACAGACTGTAGAGCAGCAAGAGTGGAAACAAGGACACCAGTTGGGAGGTTCCAGTAGAAATCCAAGAGAGGGAGGATGGTGACTTGGACTAAAGTAAAAACAGCAGAGAAGATGAGATACGGCTAGATTAAGATAATACTTTAGGGAACAGTATTCATCCATTCATTCATGCATTTAACCAATATTTACCTAATGTCTTCTATGTACCAGACACAGAGCAGTAAACATGATCCTCGTGAAACATTCAGTTCAAGGGTAAGACATAGTCATAATTTCAGTAAAGTAGGATAAATGCTCTGCTAGGGAGGTACAGTTGCTATACGATGGCCTTGTGTGGAAGCCAGGTGAGGTCACCTAAAGAGTGGCTGTACATGAGCCATGTCAAGAGGAGGCAGAGCTTATATGTCCCAAACACAGAAACAAGCATATGTGAAACCCAGAGATGACACAGATCTGAAAACAAAATCTCGAAAGGCTGATGCTACAAGAGGGACAAAGTTTAAACTGGATTCACAGAAGTAGGTTTGGGATAGATTCTGAACAGTGTTAACAACATATGTAGATCTTTTTTTCCTAAAGATAATAAGAAACCAAATGTTTGTTTTAAGCAGATAAATTACATAAGCAGCTTCCTATTGGAATAAGGTGAGTCTGAGCAGTGTGGAGAATGGATCAGGGAAATGATTTTCATTTCCAATAATGGCAGCTAGGTCATTCAGGAAGGAGAAAAAAAAAACAAAAAACAAAAAACAAAAAAAAACAACCCACCATGCCCAAACTAAAAATGATGGATACATTTATAAAAAAAAAAAAATTTTAATCTTTATTTATTTTTGAGAGAAAGAAAGAGCATGAGCAGGGGAGGAACACAGAGAGGAGACACAGAACCTGAGGCAGGCTCCAGGCCCTGAGTTGTCAGCACATAACGCGACGCGGGGCTCGAACCCACAGACTTCGAGATTGTGACCTGAGCTGAAGCCGGATGCTCAACCGACTGAGCCACCCAGGCGCCCCAAGAAATTATTTTCAAAAGCAATAAAAAGTTAGGATGCCAAGGAGTAAACTTAACAAGAAAGATATAAAGTCTATTTGAGAAAAATCTGAAAAGATTTCTGAAAGACACAAAAGTAGACTCACACAAAAAGAAAGATATTATTTTAGATAGAAAAAAAATCAACATAAATATATCAATTTTCACTAAGTTAAATTATAAATTTCATGATCCCAATATAAACCTTAACAGTATTTTTTTCTGGAACTAGACAAGCTGATTTAAAAAGTCTTAAGTAAAAATAAATAATTAAGAAAAGACAGGAAAATTATGAAAAAGAAAAGCAATGAAAGGATATTAGCCCTAGCAGATATTTAAAATTCTATGAAGTCTCAATAATTAAAACCGCAATATTGCATATGAATAGCAGAAACAGATGCATACAAATCAGAAAGGAAAAAGTAAAAGTTTCTATTCGTGTTTTTTGTAACTCTATACAGTCCATAAATGTTGTAACTTTGTTACACTCACCAATAATTTATGAGAGTTCTTATTTCTCCACATTCTTGCCTACCCTGTATTGTCAAACTTTTGGATGCTTGCCAAATGGGAATGACATGTCAATGAAATTTAAATTCATCTTTTCTTATTATGAGCGAGGGTGAAATATTTTTATGGGCCATTTTTATTACTTTATGGGAGTTTTCCATGTCCATGTTCATGTTGGACTACTTGATTTATAAGAGCTCTTTATATATTAGTAGATTAGACTTTTAAAATATGATCTGCAAAATTTTTTTTTTACAATTTATGAGTTACCTTTGACTTTGCTTATAATGTTTTTGTTTGGTTCAGTTTTTTTTGCCACAGACAAGTGTTTATGTATGTGTGTCTTAATATAATTGATTTATATTATTTATAACATTTATAATATATTTATATTAATGATCATAATTGAATATAATTGGTTTTCTCAATATTAATAAGTGGCTTTTGAAATTTAAGCCATGTGAATCATAGAAAGTCTTCTTGACCCCAAATTTATTTTTTTTATTTTTATTTTTTAACATTTATTTATTTTTGAGACAGAGAGAGACAGAACATGAACGGGGTTGGGGCAGAGAGAGAGGCAGACACAGAATCAGAAGCAGGCTCCAGGCTCTGAGCCATCAGCCCGGAGCCCGACGCGGGGCTCGAACTCACGGACCGCGAGATCGTGACCTGAGCTGAAGTCGGACGCTCAACCGACTGAGCCACCCAGGCGCCCCCTTAACCCCGAATTTAAATAGGAATTCACGATGTTTTCTTCTAATATCTGTATTGTATCATATGGTGCATTTAAATCTTTCATCTGTTTGGACTTTTCTGTGGTGTTCTGCATGAGGTATGGGTTCAACTTTACCTTTTGCCAAATGACTGCCTGATCAAGTAGTCTCATACTATATATACATGGTATAATATAACAGAGTATAGTATGACATGCTATATAATATATAATATAGCATATTGTACATACTATAGTACTATACTATAATATACTATAGTATTGTACATATATATACATATATATACACATGTACAATTCTATATATATATATACCATATATATATATATATTATATATATATGGTATATATATATATATGGTGTGTGTATATGTATATATATATCCTCAATGGTGGGATATGCTATCCATCATAAAATTTCTTTCTGTCTAGTGAATATACAACCTTCATGGGGGTGAGAAGGAGCTGGTAATATATACCAAAAGAATACAGTCATCTATACTTTTGTCTGGGCATCCCATTTCTGGTAATCTATTCTATGCACATACCTGCCAATACATGAAGTGACATATGCACACAAGTCTATTCACTGTGACATTATTTATAATAGCAAAAAGTAATAGCAGGAGTGTTGGAGAGAAGCAGAGATATCCATAAGATATTTCTGAAGATAGACTTAACGGGAGTTAATGATGGATTTGGGCAGGGGAACAGTGAAGAAGGAAAAACAGCTTCCAGACTTCCTACCTGAGCAATAAGGTGTATAGCAGTGTCATTCACTGAAATACATGACACGAGAAGAAAAGCAACATTGTCTGAGAAGATAATAAATGCTGTGTCATACATCATACTAGGGAGATATAAAGACTTACTGTTCAATGAAGACATCCCAACTAACAAAATAAATTTAATACAAGTAGACACCTGTGTATTTCACAGACAGGACCTGTAATAGGGAGCATGATTATGAGTGGTCAGGAAGGTCAAAAGAAAAAAGGAGTGAATTTCAATAAAGACACAATCTACAAGGTGGAATTGTATAAGGAATGGTTTATATTTAGCAGTGGGGATCCCTTATGACCTCAGAGATAAAGCAGCCTCCTTAGGTGTTTAGGTAGAAACCAGAGTTCGAGTGATTAAGACGTGTGCAAGGTGAGGCAATATTAGGAAGTGGAGAGAAGCTGATGTTTAGAATGGTGAAGGATTAGTTGGGTACAAGAACAGGAGGAAATGTAAAGGGCGTTCCCCCAGTGAAGAGGAATTACTCCTTTTTATTTAATAATATCTTCTACTCAGATGCTCTTTGAACATCTATCACACTTGAGGCTCACCACCACAAGAACCATCTGAAGCAGGCAGGACTTTGTACAGATACATGCATATGAGCATCAGACGAGGTCTTCCAGCTAGAATGCAGCAGGATGAGGGGTGAGTCAGAGCCAGCACTTTTTTTCCTATCTACCCCACTTCTGGCCTATCCAGCTTTGAAACTAAGAAAAGCCAAGGAATGAGGATTATTCACCTTTAATTTATTCAGTTTATCGACGTTCTTCTAGAAAGGATCTGAGATCACACAGAGAAAGACTTGCGTGTAAGCATATGTAAAGCAACGCTATTTATTGCCCAGGCCTATTATCATCCATGCTTAATCACCCTTTTTCCTTCAAAGAAAATGGCCAGTGGTTTAAAAAGTGGCAACTTTATTAGGGATCTAACCGAAAGTATTTCTTTGTCATCAACTACATATTTTGCAACCGTTATTTATTCCATTCTTGGTTTTCTCAACAGTAAAATATTAACTGCTGTGCACCTGGCCCTTTCTATGATACTAATGTGCCCTGGGAATTTAATTAAGGGTTTTAAAGTCCATAGAATTCCTAGGGAAAGACATTGTAATGATAGTACAACTACAATTTCACGACCTAAAATTTTAAGGAATTCACTGCAAGCTAAGAGCGACTGAGAAGCGAAATTATCCGAAAATTTCAGCCCCCCAGTTCCAGCACTCCCAGAAGAAATCTTCCTGCTGCCTGTTCTCCAGGTTTGTCCCCTTGTCCTTCAGAGGACTTGAGCTCCAATGCCTGGGGCTCAACGTGAAACCACACTACTGAGTTGAGTACTCTTTGGCACCTGGTCTGTTTAATTTTTCTCCTTGTAGAGGATTTAGGAACCCAATCTGGGAAACCTCCGATCCCAAACTCTCCCAGGGGCTGTCCACTCGCACTAAATTCCTGAAGCATCTGCCACCCATCCCCCCCGCCCCCCCCCCCCCCCCGCATGTGATCCCAGTCTTTTCTGCCTGGGAGGGTTACTGTCCCTCCCCAAATAAGGCCACCCCCTTTCGCTCCCAGGGTTAGGTGGGTGGGGTCGTTGCTACAGTTCTTTAAAGTGGGAAAGAAGTTAGAGTAGAGGAATCCAGATGCCTCTGGGGAAAGAGATCCGGGCGAATATTTCCCTAAAGACTAAGGGGCTGGCAACCGCACTCGGAGACACGCAAAGGGAACTATACAAAGGGTCTCCTAAGGCCCGCCCATCTACCGTTTCCGGGTGCAGAGGGTCGAGACCACTCCCCTACTCTCTCTCCCGATGGCCCCCACCCCCTCCCCCAACACACACACGCTCAGAGAGACTCAGAGCAACCCCCGCAAAGGAGCGCACTCTGTGACCCAAGGGCGCGCACTTTCCGTCCGGTCCGCCCAGCGCTCGCCCCAGCCGTGGCCGGAACCGGGCACCGGGGCAGAAGTGGACCGTACCTTCCCGGGGAATTGCAGAGACCGGGAGGAGCAGCGCTCCCCGCTCGTACCCAGAGGCCACGGTTTTGGAAAGGCGTTTGCAGCTCACGCCTGCGTCTCTCTCTGCCTGCGCTGAGTACATCTACCGCCAACACTACTCCTCCCCTCGGGGATCGCGGCGCCCAGGTCGCCAGCCTCTTTCTGGCAACCTTCCCCTATTCCAACAGCTCCATTTGTTCAACCAGCCGGCGCCCCATTAACCCCCGCTTTGCCCGCCACCCCCACGCACCGCTGCTTCCAGCGCCCCCCCCCCCCCATCGGGAGGAGCCCTCTCGCGGGAGCCGGCAGCCGAGCGGCCACTCACCGTGAGGGTCAGCAGCAGTTGCCGGCAGAGGGCTCCGCTCCGGGAGCGAGTGGGGCGGTCTGACGCCATGGGAATACTCGGGGACAGGTCACCCGCGCTGCACCGGGAGGCCGGGGCGAGCGGGCTCGGCGGGGCCAAAGGCCGCGGCGAGAGTCAGGCAGGGCCGGCCGCGCAGGAGGAGTGCGAGGCACAGGAGGAGGTGGCGCGCGGGGAGAGGCGCTTTCCTTTCTGGCTTTGGGTGAAGCGCCTGCCTCGCACTCAAGGGGCTTTTCCTCTGGCCCAGGGTGGGGCTCCAGGCGCGTCCGAAAGACACCGATCGGCTCCTCCTTGGGATTTTCTTAAGTCTTCATTTCTTTAAGAGCGCAACAGGTGGGAACTCCCTCTCGCCGCCACCCTTTTACCTGCGCTAGGTGTTTCTCAGCAGCGGACGCCACCTATATGCCCCATGCGCCCCCCCCCCCCTCCCGCGCCGGTGGCCGCCTGGAGGATTAGCAGCTGGCCCTGCCCAGCAGAAGCCCTGACTGTACAAAGACTCACTCCCGGGGCGCGCCGGGCCGCGGGAAGGGGGCGCGGACCTGGGCGCGCTCCCGCGCCCCGACTCCGCCCCGCGCGCTGCCTGCTCCGCCAGCTGTTGGGAAGTCAGTCACAGACCCGCAGACACCAGAAGAGCTGGAGCCCCGGATTTTATGCGAACGGCTGCCTAAGTCGTTCCGAGAGTTGATTCGGTGGCCTCTGCTGGAGTAAATTTACTGCAGACATCCAAGTGCCGTTCAGACAGGGTTTTCATCTGTGGCACACCTTTCTTGGGGGGTCTTATTTTTGTTTTTAGAAATTCCATACCCAATATGGCAGTGATGCAACAAAATTACCAGAAGTTAAAGACGTTAATTGATTAATTAATTAATTAAGGGAATCCCGTTTACAGAATAATAATAATAACAAAATCAAGGGTAAGTTACACAGAAAACGGATCTCTTGAGGCCCTAGATGCTGACTAAATGTGAGCTCCTGCTGTTCTCCAAGACCCTCCCTTGTCCCAAATTAAAGCCATCCACCGACCTTCTTCTAACTGATCTCCTAAAGCGGACTCCTGGACATCTACTGGAGATTTCTCTCTTCCTTTCCTACCACCGAAACCAGAGTTTGCAGTAAGACAAGAAAAAGAATGGGATGCAATTTATGTTTGGCTTGCATCGTACTTCAACTAGGTGAATTATGGCAGGCCTCAACCTGGAAAATTAAAATATAAAAGCACTATGCTTGCAGATCTCCAGAAAACAAGGACAGGGCATTCTGACTCCTTCCTGCACCTCTTTTCAACTGCAGACTTAAACCCAGGAAGTCCCTCCACAAAGGAGAAACTTGTCTGTCCCAATTCATTTGGTTTGTCTCCTCTGGGATGTTTGGAGAAACCTGTTTGAAAAGCCAACCACGTCACTTACAGCATTTCAGTTCCTGAGAACATGAACCATCCCATACCATTATACACAGAGCCAAAATTATAATACTGACCATATAGTTAAACTCATAAGTGATGTCAAACACTACACGGTTTACAGTCTATGCATTAGTCCCATGCTCTGTTTCGTTCATGAATGACACATAATGAGTTGTTCTGTTATTTCCATATCCACAGAATTTGTCATTGAACCTTTGCTAGTAAAATAAGCCTGGGTCATCATCATGAGACTATAGCTGACATGCTTCTGTTTCCCTACTTTTTAACCCTCGTGTTTTTCCAGCAATGATTTCATAAACACACCTCATCCTATTAGTGACATCATGATCTCTAGCATGAAGCCTTCCAGAGGACGGAGAAGCAAGCTAGTTTCAGGTTCTAGAAATCTACTCAGGCTATCATCATAGTCTTTGACAATAGGACATTTCCAAACTCTTGTCTTGCCCTTTAACCCCTAATGCCCTAAGGGTAGCTTACGTTTTCTTCCCTCATTCCAGAAAAGAGCGGAAGAGCAATCTGAAAAGAATTCATCTCAGATATTTATTTTCATCTTTCGCATGAAGTACCTAATTGAGGCTATTAAAATGGTGATGGGAGGGGGTGTATTGTGACTTTTGTTAAAACAAAGAATGAAATATAAGGGACTTACCCGAAAGAAGTAGTCTAATTCATTCAGTGTGTTTAGATTAGGCCACAGGGTCACTGAAGTGGATTCCTCTATAATACAGTTTTGAAATAACAGGTATAAATTTGAAGAGACAATGAAATGGGTGTAGGAGAATTTTTTTAAGAATGTCTTTTGGGGTGCCTGGATGGCTCAGTTGGTTAGGCATCCAACGCTTGCTTTTGGCTCAGGTCATCATCTCACGGGGTTCTGAATTTGAACTCTGCTTCTGTCTCTGCACAGGCAGTGGGGAGGCTGCTTGGGATTTTTTCTCTCTCTCTCCCTCTCTCTCTGTCCCTCCCCTGCTTGCACTGTTTCTCTCTCTCTCCCTCAAAATAAATAAACATTAAAAAAATACTTATGGGGCGCCTGGGTGGCTCAGTTGGTTAAGTGTCCAACTCGGTTTCGGCTCAGATCATGATCTCAAGGTTTGTGGGTTCAAACCCACCACTGGCCCCACAGCTGGCAGTGCCAGTATGGAGACTGTTGGGGATTTTCTTTCTCCCTTTCTCTCTGCCCCCCCCAACACTGTCTCTCTCAAAATAAATACACAAACAAATAAAAAATACTCATTAAAAAAAAATGGCTTGTCTTTTGCCTGTGAAGACGACTCTGCTGACTTGAACTGGTTTTCCAATGTGCTATAGTAAATAGTGCACCAGACCAGAAGTCAGGAGCAACTTCCTTTAAGTCTTGGATGGTTCAAGGAACCTCTCAGGACTCAACACTCACGCACAGTTAAGTGAGATCATTAAAGTTAACACTGGGTGCGGTCTATGGTCAACCTGCACTTCTAAACTTGAACTACTTAGACTTCTGGTGGCTGATTTTTTTTAAAAAGGCCAGCTAGAAATGGATGTTTATTTACACGCAGAAAATCAGAATCAGAGTGGTCCTTAAGGAGAGGAATGAACAGCAACCCCAGGTCCACAGGGGCACATCTATGCAGCCTGGCTTCCCAGTTTCCTAATTTCAGAAACCGGAAAGTAAACATATTAATGGCGACCAGAAGGCCCAGTTACTCACTGAGGTGTACATGGAGACAGCTCTTCCCGACATGATTTCTGCCAATCCTCCCGCCGCTGGATCCTGGGGAGGAGGGTCCGTGGGCACAGGAGATCCTCAGGGCAAATCTGTCTCGCATGGTGTAGGGCACAGAATGGAACCGAAAAGCAAAGGAAGCACAGACTTACAGGGAAAAGAAAAACTAAAGGACATCACCTAGTTACTTTAGAGGTGCATGTACAGAGGGAAGCCTCTCATAGCCACAACAAAATGAGCACAGAACATTTTGTGCTCTCAGAATTGTTGCAAAATTAAATAGCATGATGTATGAAAGGCATACAGAATAAGACCTCGCATATTCTAAGTGCTTCCTAAGCGTTGGTTAGTTTGGGCATCCCCCCTCCTGTGCTGCTGTATGTCTACAAGCCATTCATACCCCCACCCCACCTCATCCCCACCCCAGCTCTCTACTTCCTGTTTTTCTAGTACCCACCTCAGCTCCTGGCCTGGGGCTGAACCCCAGGGTTAAGTCACTCACCACACCAAAATCCTTCAACCCCCCTTCCCTTCAACATGACCCTCACACCTTGTCTGACACAAAGGGATTGACTATGCAACACTAATATGGGATGCCACCGTCCGTGCTAGTCGTATCTTTTCTGAAAATTTAGACAATTTTTTCTTTAAAAGAATCCTTTTCTGGTAGAACATTTTTGAATGCTGTTCATTTTCCAATAAATAAAATTTTTATTTTTCCAATGCTGTCCATGTTTCTTGGAAGTTCTCCTTTCAAAATTGGCCTCAATAAAGCATAATGTACTAACCAAACTCAATTTCCATGACATTTCAAAGTATATTTTTGAACTTAGTAAGGGATAGAGTGTGAAATAAACTACAAATCAATTCTTATTGAAAGGGCAGGCCTACACCGGCCGACTCCATCTTGTTCTGTGTCCTCCACCTTGAGTGACTATGTCCCCGACATGACCCCTCTTCCGGGAAAATCGCAGAAACCTCAGATCGCGCCTCCTCCCCTTGAGTAACCTCCCGCTCACCCATTCAAACTTCCTGATCAAAACACGCCCAGCGACCTGCGTAACAGGACTCTGACCCTTCCCCAGCCAATCGGCCGAGGCCACGACCCTTCCCCAGCCAATCGGCTGCCCCTAGACCCCTATAAAACCTTTGTGCTTTTGAAACTCGCTCTCCCTGGTATCTCACTGCTGCCTCGGTGCAGGTAGGGGATTGAGCTCGAGCTAGCTCGAATAAAGGCTCTTTTGCTTTTGCATTGGACTCGGCTCCCTGGTGGTCTTTGGGGATCACGAATTCTGGGCATAACACTTATTACTGTACTTTTGACTTAACACACCCTCAATAAAAACAATCCAATAAAAGAATTTTGAGGCAATTGTGTTGAACATTACTAGAGATGGTTTGTGACCTCTGCCATTGATGTATGGAGTGCCAGGAATGCTATGAACAAATTTATAAAAACGTAAAACTACAAAATTTTCATTTGTTTGCTTTAATAATTGACTCATATGACAAGTATTTACTGAGAACCTACTATGTCCCAGGCATTGTTCTCAGCATTGGGAATGCTGTGGTGAACAAGACAAGCCACATGCTCAAGGGAAACCCCTAAGGAAAAATAAAATAACTGGGTAGGACAAGAATCACTCTCTATCTGAAATTTACATCCTGCTGACTCCTTTGTAAAAGAAAAGGTTAATATCGAGTTAAGTTCAAAATGGTACGTAAACAGCATTCTACAAGGATTGGTGATTTTAAAAATCACCAGTATGAAAATTGTGTGTTAAGTTTGTTCATGGATTATGAAATGTTACCCTTCTGTTAAATGGACCAAGAGACAAGAAATACACAGTTCTGTGAGATAACCTAGCCTAGAGGATACTTTTTTCTTCTTCCTTTGCAGACTCCACCCACACATTCTCGTTGGCTAGCTCCTTCTGCTTTGACTCCTAAATATTGACACACACAAACACATCTGCATTTTTTTTCAGACCTTTGCACTCAGGCCCTTTCTACCGTAGGTGCTTTGTGCAAGCTCTTTCCTCTACCGGGAACTTCCTTCCATCTCTCTAGCTTGGTTACCAATCCTGTCCAGCCTGCAAATATCACCTTTTATTTTCTCCTCTTCCAGGTCAAATCCTATCAAGTCAAGTCTTCCTCATTAAACAGCTGCCTCTTATTTAGAGCACTTGTCACAAAGTTAAATTTGTTGGAATCATTATTTGCTTAATATTTGTTTCTTATTGAAGACTGTACAGTTTCCTGACTTCAGAGACTTGCTTTTTATGGCTCAGCCTTCCAACTCCAGCTCTACCCATCATGAATCCTGGCCCACAGTAGACACCTAATAAGTATTTGCTGAATGTGTGAGTAAATGAATGAATAAATGAGTGATACCTGAGCATATTTTTGGTAAGTAATTCTTTGTCATTCTTTCTCTGTTTTTAATATTTATTGAGCTATTAAAGTGATGCCTTGGGTCAAATTTAGCAGGATGAGCGTTCCTAATCTGATCTCATACATGATGGACATGTATTAGTATAGTTGCTAAAATGTGAGATGGGCCTGCCAAGGATTTCTAGTGTGTTTTTTGCTCAAAAACAGACAAATGTGCTAATAGATTTTAACTTAGAACTCAGAAAGAAACCAGTGCATAAGTGGGAACTGTATATCTGATAAAAATGTGAACAGCACAAACCACTGAGAAGAGGAGAAATTAATTAGTGGTGGCATTAGGAAAACTGAATCATTATGGGAGAAAAACAAAACTGATTCCCTACTTAGCACCACATACAAAGTGGTCTCCAGATGGGTTAAACTTTCCTGTAGTGACAAAGACATAAAGTCCACAGAAGACAATATAGGAGAATATCTACATGATCCACAGGTGGAGAAAGATTTTTGAAATGATACCTAAAAAGCATATATCATATAGTAATAATAATAAAATAAGATATATTTGATTAGATTAAAATTCATGCTTTCTATTCAGCAAAGGACATTGTGAATAAAATTAAGAGGCAGATGATAGATTGGGAAAGACATCAGCTATGACTAAAACAGAAACGGGAATAATCTAGAACATGCAAGGAATGCCTACACATCAATGGGAACATGACAGAAACTTCAATAGGAAAAAATGGCCAGAGTATGCCCAGGTACTTTACAACAGAGGAATCTCAAAGCCTGCGAAGTATATTTTTAAAAATTAGGGAAGCACACATTAAAATCATAAAACATACTCCTATACCTGTTGAGCTGACAAAATTAGAAGCTGATTATCCCTTGTCAAAGTGACTCCCCAATTAAATCTAACTCTCCAGCTTCCCAGCTGCTGCACACTCATAGTTGAACGTGGCTAACTCTGGACTCATACCCAAGTTCAGGAGTTTCACTTCAAGGCCATGGTCAGTGCTTTAAGCAGGAGTTAATACTGCCCACAGCCTTACCCTATCTGTCTAGTCCACCCACTGCCTCATTTTCCTTGGCAATTTTTTCATAACCTCCTTTTCTCTGTTCAAACCTCATGTACAGCCCCCCCTTGGTTCTCACTTTCCATTCTGACCTACTTTTCCATTTTGCAGGCGAAAGAAACTGTCATGAACTTCTACAAGCTTCTCCATACGCACCACCTGCCTTGCCTCTGTACCATCTACATGGCCTTTTCTTCTGTGTTATGGAAGAACTGCCTCTGTTCACAGTGAAGTTCAACTTCTCCCTTTGTGGATTCATTACTGTCTCTTCCCACCTACTGAAGGACATTGGTCCAGCAATTCTGCTCCTTGTCTCCTATGTTATCAATTTAATCCATCACTATCCTCCTTAGTGCTATATAAACTAAACTAAACTTAAAACAAAAACAGCAACAACAAAAAACACCAGAAACCTCTACCTTTCTAAGCCCTATCTCTTTGTCCAGCTATCACACCCCATTTTTCTGTTTTCCTTTACAAAAAAAAAAAATCTAGGAAAAGATGTTTTATATTTACTGTCTTTGATTTCTTTCTTTGTTATTGCCTGAACCCTTTCTAATCAGGTTTTCTTGCCTACTGCTTCACCAAATGTGGTGGTGTTTCTTTTTTAAATATTTTTAAAGGTTTGTTTTTATTTATTTATTTTTGAGAGTGAGAGCACAAGCAGGGGAGGGGATGAGAGAGAGAAAGAGAGAGAGAGGATCCCAAGCATGTTCCCCACCATCAGCAAATGGGGCTTGATCCCAAGATGTGAGATCATGACCTGAGCCAAAATCAGGAGTCGGACACTTAACCAACTGAGCCACCCAGGCGCCCCCAAGTGTGTTTTTACAAAGGTTGCAGAGACTTCCATATTACTATTCTATTCATTTTTCAGTTTCATGTTATTATCTTAATTGCAGAGAGCTTGCACGCAGTCCTTGAAACACATTCTTCACTTGGTTTCTGTTTTTCCTTCTCCACCTCACTAACTGATTCCTCTTCCCCTCCAGCATGTTTAACTAGTCAAGTGCCCCAGAATTCAGTGGTTTGACTTTTCTTCTGGTTCTATCCCCACCTACTCCCTTGTTGATCTCACCTAGACTTCTAACTTAAAACACCATCTCCATGTTAATGACTGGCAAACCAAAAGGAGTATCCCACACATTTCCCTTGAATTCCAGGCTCCAACTCTCTAGCTTAGACGTGTGGAAAGCATTGCAAAGTTAATCTTTCCAGTTCTGCATTCCTGATTTTCCCCATTAATGATACCCACCCCGCATTCTTTTCCCTTTCAATTAATGGCAACTCCATTCTTCCAATTGTTCTCGTCAAAACCTGTTGCAGACTTCCTCTTTTTCTCTTCTACTCTAAATACAACCTGTCAGTAAATCTTATGAACTCTACCTTTAAAATGCACCCAGAATCTGTCCTTCCCACCATATCCATCCTCACCCAGATCACTGCTGTCTCCCCCCTGGATTATTCAAAAAACCTCCTCATTGGTCTTTCTGTTTCCGACATGCCTCACTTCAATCTGTTTTCAACCCAGCATCTATAATGTCCTTGGTAAAAAATAAGTCAGATCATGACATTTCTCTACCCAAACTCCTCTAGAATGATTCCAAAAATTAAAAGATAAACAAGGGGCGCCTGAGTGGCGCAGTCGGTTAAGCGTCCGACTTCAGCCAGGTCACGATCTCGCGGTCCATGAGTTCGAGCCCCGCGTCAGGCTCTGGGCTGATGGCTCGGAGCCTGGAGCCTGTTTCTGATTCTGTGTCTCCCTCTCTCTCTGCCCCTCCCCCGTTCATGCTCTGTCTCTCTCTGTCCAAAAAATAAATAAACGTTGAAAAAAAAAATTAAAAAAAAAAAAAAAAGATAAACAAAACAAAACCCTTGGAGGCGCCTCATCTCATTTAGACCAAATCCAGAGTCAGTCCTGTGGTCCACAGGGACTTACGCATTCCACCGCGTGTCTCCCAGACTCCAATTCTTACTTACCCCTCACATACTGTGCTGCCAGCCACATGGAGCTCTCGGCTGTCCCACGAACATGCTGGGCACGCTCCTCCTTGGGCTGTCCCTTCTGTATGCAATGATCCTCCCCTAGATGGCCACACTGCTTGCTCTCACCTCCTTCAGCCTTACCCTTGTGTCTCCTTCTCTTTGAGGCCTTCCTTGTGCACCCTAATTAAAATTTCAAACTGCCAATGAGTTTCTCTGGATTCCAGCTAAGAGCTTGGTGGGTTTACTGTGGCTCCTTCCCCTGTCAGGTCTTTGTCTCTTGCACTACAAGACTGCGGAAACGGCTTTCTGTTTATCAGAGGGTTTTGCCTTAGTTTGTTAGCTTCCTACCCTATAAAGGTTTAGAACTCAACAAATGTCTTGAAGGGAAAACCATAGGTATATGAAATCCCTCAAGTGACGGCCACTCTAGCCCTGTGCAATGACTAAAATTTTGCTCCCTGTTTCTCTCTTCCCACACAATAGCCTTATGCTTTGGCTGAGCCTGGGTTCTTAGAAGCAAGCCAGTGTCCGGTATCTTGAAAGGCTCCCTGGGGGAAAAAGATGAAGTTATCTTACAGAGGATACACTCACTTTTCCCTGGTGCTCTCCCCTCTGGAATATTAGCTTTGCTAGCTCTTGTTGATTCTACAACTTCTGATCTCTCAAAACAGATCAATTTTATATTTCATCTGGCTCTTCGTATTGGTCTTGGTGGGAGCTTTGGTCTCCTATGAGCTTACTCCATCCTACTACCTGTCTCTCATATTTTACTGATTTTACTTTCTTGGTCTATCTCTGTCTATTAGAATGTCATTTTTGGTGCACCTGGGTGGATTAGTCGTTTGTGTCCAACTTCAGCTCCGGTCATGATCTCACAGTTTGTGGGTTCAAGCCTTGCATCGGGCTCTGTGCTGATGGCTCAGAATCTGGAGCCTGGTTCAGATTCTGTGTCTCCCTCTCTCTCTCTGTCCCTCCCTCACTTGTGCTTTCTCTCTCTCTCTCTCTCTTTTTCATGAGGTCTTATATTGGTCTCCACTTTCAGTGGTTATCGTTGTGCCTGTCAGAGTGTAGGCCCTTAGTAAACAGTTATTGAACAAATATGTATATAAGCTATCCAACTACCTGTAACCCGTAGACTAATTATTAACAAATGATGACATTACTTTGAGATAAGTGCATGTAAAATGGTGGCTATAAGCAAACCTGAAATTTACACCAGGGCATCCGAGAAGGCATTCCATAAAGAGGCTGTGATCCTTCAAAACAATTGAAAATATGCAGTGAGAAATTTGTGTAATTTCCAGTTGCAGGAAGCGTATGAACAACATTGACAAACAGTGGTCATAAACATGAGACTCAAATCGATAACAAGTCCCAGAATTCCTAATTACAATCATTGGCTCGCAATAAAGCTGTATTCCATTCAGACAATTCTATGGAGCTTGCTCCAGAGAAAGTAATAGCAGGAATTGATGGTTGGATTTTTCATCTAATCAGTTTGGGGGAAGCCAGCCAATAAATATTGGATGGATAGATATAGAGGTGGATGGATAGATAGATAGATAGATAGATGATAGATAGAGCAAGCTATAGGTATCAATAGCTATCCTGCTGAAGATTGAAGTGTCATTATCAGGGGCTAAGAGGTAGAGGAGAGAGGGGGATGCTATTTAAAGGGTTCAAGCCAGGGGCGCCTGGGTGGCTCAGTCGGTTGAGCGTCTGACTTCAGCTCAGGTCACGATCTTGCGGTCTGCGAGTTCGAGCCCCGCGTCGGGCTCTGGGCTGATGGCTCAGAGCCTGGAGCCTGCTTCTGATTCTGTGTCTCCCTCTCTCTCTGCCCCTCCCCCGTTCATGCTGTGTCTCTCTCTGTCTCAAAAATAAAAATAAAAATGTTAAAAAAAAAATTTTAAGGGTTCAAGCCTTCGGTTATAAAATGAATAAGCTTTGGAGATCTAATGTATAGCCTGGTGACTATAGTTAATAACATTGTATTTTGTACTTGCAATTTGCTAAGAGGGTAGACCTTAAAGTGTCCTCACCACACACACACACACACACAAAACAAAAAAAGGTAACTCTGAATTGATGGATTTCTTAATTAATCTGATTCTGATAATCATGTCATGAAGTATATGTGTAGTAAACCATCACATTGTACACTTTGTGCGTATAAATTTTATTTGTCAATTAAACCTCAGTAAAACTGAAGAGCAAAACCGAAAACAAGTGCCGTCATTCCCCTGACATTTGCCTGGCCAGTGACTGTGCTAGAACTCCTAGCCGCCCCCACGATTTACAGTCTCAGCCGAGTGGGCCTTCTGGGAGACACAGTCCCGTCAAACACGAACCTGTTCAAGTACTTCCAGTGTGTGCTAGCCTCTTCAAAAGGTCATCTTAATATGCCGCAACTACCTTTCAAGTCTTTTCTTCCTTCTCAATGTCCTGTCTTCAGTTTGTTGCTGCTTCCTGAACATTTGGATGTAACTCTTTCCTTCTTTCTATTTCTCAACAACTATCACCACATAAATTAAAATAAGCCACCTTCTCTTTCTCTGAGCACTTCTTTTTTTTCTCATCTCTTCTTTTTCTTTTGTCTTATAACAAATTTATTGAAATAGAATTCGTGTCTTTCTTTCTCACACTCATTTTACTTCATTCAATAGCAATCCTCACTAGCATATTGCTGGCTAGCATGATTTTCATAACAAATCCTAGAGTCTAGAGTAGGGGTGAAGGGGTCCTTGAAGGGAGAGAAGGAAAGGGCTGTAAGGGGGTAATGCCTAGCTGGTCCTTGCTGAGCAGAGGAAAGACAAGACCCTTTGAATATTCATACCAAAAAAATGTATACCACTAGCTACTTAGACAGGAAGTTAATTTAAAGGTGGTCCCTGCCATAAATGAACTTCTAATTTGGGGGGATGGATTACTTGGATATGAAGCAATAAAGGGTGGGAGGTGGGACTGGGGAGTGTCAAGTATGTCCTTTCTGACTTTGAGACAGAACAAGCCTTACTGGAACTCTGACAAATACCTCAAGTTTAAAATGTCTCAAACCAAAGCCATTGTCTTTCCATTAAAAAAAAAAAAAAAAAAAGCAACTCCTTTGTGTTTCTCTTCCTTGTAGTTAATGGTTTCGTGATCTTCCCACTTACTCAAGAAAGGAACCAGGGAATCATCCTTGACATCATCTCTGCTTCACATCCATCAGTCTCCAGGTTAATTGCTGTATTTGACTCCTCACCTGTCATCTGGACCATCTTCATTGGTCTTCCATTCAGCTCTATGAGCCGTCCAATCCATCCTCCGTAATTGTGGCTTTCCAAGTGTGTTTCTTGGAACTCCAGTTTTCTTGTTTTTTGCTCGTTTTGTTTTGCTTTTGGCTGTTTGGTTGGGGCTCTGTTTGTTTTAGGAATCCCTACTTCCACTTCCACTAGAATGCCTCCTTTGATGTTGCGCACAGATCCTTCCCTAGCTTCCCCGCCTAAAGAAAAGCTTTTCCAAGTCTTCTGTGCATACAGGCTCTGACATGTGCCTCTGTTATTTGGTATCTGACCAAAGTGTTGCAATTACTTGATTTATAAATCTGTCTCCTCTGGGAGTGCATTAATTTTCTATTCTTTGTATGCTCAGATAATTGCAGAATTCTGGGTTTGATCTATGTTGGGACAAAGAGTGGATGATATTGTTAGTAACAAAGAGAAGGACGGCAGCAAAATGCTAGTTTGTGAAAGCATTAAATAATTTGCCTCTGAGGATACTGAGTTTGATATTTCTGTGAGCCATAAAGCTGGAAATAGTAAGAAATATGGATGTGGAATTCAGGGGACATCCAGTCTGGAGATGCAAACTTGATTATTAGCAGTATACAGATAACTAGGACAACTCCAAATGGTAACAATTAGTCTATTTGCTCCATAGATTCTGGTGTGGAGAGGATTGTTCTGATGTAAGAAAGTCTATGTTTTGTATCCTCCTTCTCATAGACATTTACCAGCTGAAGATTGAAATTTACATTGTAGGGGTGCCTGGGTGGCTCAGTCAGTTAAGCCTCTGACTTCAGCTCCGGTCATGATCTTGTGGTTCTTCAGTTCGAGCCCCGCGTTGGGCTCTGTGCTGACAGCTCAGAGCCTGGAGCCTGCTTCAGATTCTGTGTCTCCCTCTCTCTTCCCCGCTTCCCCTGCTCATGATCTGTCTCTCTTTCTCTCTCAAAAGTAAATAAAGATTTTAAAAAATTTAAAAAAAAAAAGAAATTTACATTGTAGAATGTCATGAATAAGCAACATAGATTCATAGTTTCCTATAATTCTCTTTTAGGGTTAAGAGGTTATAAACATTTTTTCCATTGTATTATAGATATGGAAGGCCATTTGAGGAGAAATGTTCAGGGTGCAACCATTGGTCAGACTTGCATTTAAATCCTGGCTCTATGAAAACCTACCAGTCTGAGCTTGATTAAGTCTGCTAACCTCTGTCAGCGTCAGTTTTCTTATTAGTAAATAGGAATAGTAATGCCTAAATTGTACACATATTGTTAACATTTTCAATGAGATAATATCTGTGAAAAGAAAACTCTGAGGGTGCCTGGGTGGCTTAGTTGGTTAAACGTCCGACTTTGGCTCAGGTCATGATCTCACAGTTCGTGAGTTTGAGCCCCACATGGGGCTCTGTGCTGACGGCTCAGAGCCTGGATCCTGTTTCAGATTCTATGTCTCGTTCTCTCTCTGCCCCTCTGCTGCTCATGGTCTCTCTCTCTCTCTCAAACAAAAACAAAAACATTAAAAAAAGAATATTCTGGAATGCTTGCACATGGTAGGTGCTCAGTACATGTCTTCAAAAACCATTTATTGAGTTCCCTCTATGTGCTATGCACTGTTCTAGGCACAAAGATCCCTTCCTTGGTGGAGCTTGCACTCCAATGCAGGGAGAGGAGAGGAAACAATAAACAATGAACGCAATGAACAAGTAAATTCTATTTTATGCCAAATGACAATGTAATTCATTTGACATTGAAACTCATGTAGTGCAGAGAGCCACAGACTCTCTGGCCACAGGGGCCAGAAAAGAAATCAAAATAAATATGCCAGGTTGGATGAAAAAAACAGCCCTTTTTAATTATTCTGCTTTTGAGAAAGATAAGAATACAGACAACATGACTCTTTTCTCTTCCTAAATCTACCTTCAAAAAATGATAGTACAGGGCTTGCTTCCATGACACACGTACTAAAATTGGGACGATACAGAGGATGAGCATGGTCCCTGTGCAAGGATGACACTCAAATGCGTGAAGCATTCCATATTTAAAAAGAAAGGAAGGAAGGAAGGAAGGAAGGAAGGAAGGAAGGAGAAAGAAAGAAAGAAAGAAAGAAAGAAAGAAAGAAAGAAAGGGAGGGAGGAAGGAATAGTACAAGTGTCATAACAAATGGCAGCTGACACCCTTCCTATCTGAGACACGAATGGCAAGCTTCCCAGGTCACCGGCATCGGCAGAGGGCACTGGGAATGCCACTTTTTCACTTCTAGCCAATTGGTGGCCTTTGGGAACATGGACTCAGGGTCACCAGAACTGCCAAGTCTTCAAGAGAACTCACAAATTTACATTTTGGGTAAAATGTCTTGTTTGGAATACAGCCATGTATTTATAATTTTTTTCAACTGTAAAAGTTTCCCGTCTTCTCCCTTCCTCTTCCCCTCCAAACTTTGCCAGCTACATCTGGCCAGCAGACATAAGCAAGTTTTAATGTCTAACACACCTTAAATTTTACTTACTTGATTTTTTTAAATATGTTTTTGCTCTGCAATATTTTGTCAAACTTGGCGAGTGAAAGAGCATGTCTCTTCACTCTAACTATATAGTCCCTTAACTAATGTATAAGGAATTCATATTTTGTCAAGAATCGTATTGGCCTGGGGCAGAGTGACACTGATTACGAATAAGAAACAGTATTCCTCCTGCACATTTGTCCCCAGATTACCTCATATCATTATGAAACCCCTCCCTTAGTTACAGTGCCCTGATTTTGTTCAGCTGAAAAACCCTATCTCTCACTCTTTCTTGTTGATAGAGATGAAATTGTGACTAAGTTCTCCCAAGGGATATACAGAAGTTGTTGGAGAGAGCTTCTGGAATGCTCGTTAAAAGTCATCTCTTCCTCCTTCCTCCTTTCTCTTTTTTTTTTTTTTTTTTTTTTAGGATGGAGAGAGAGTTCAAGAGGGGCAGAGCAGCAGAGGGAGAGAGAAAGAGAGAGAGAGAGAGAATGAATTTCAAGCCAACTCCAGGCTCAGCATGGAGCTAGATGTGGGGCTTGATCCCATGACACTGGGATTGTCTTTTTTCCTGTCATAGGCACGGATATGATGACTGGAGCTGCGTTAGTCATCTTGTGATTGTGGAGCAATTCGTACAAACGATGGTTGAGCAGAAAAAATGAAGGTTCCGAGGACATTAAGAAGCGTCCATAGAAATCCAAGACTTTGAACTTGTTTTACATTTAGTGAAAATAAACTTTTACATTGTCTAAGACACTTTATCTCTTTTTAAAAAAATGTGGGCGCCTGAGTGGCGCAGTCAGTTAAGCGTCCGACTTCAGCCAGGTCACGATCTCGCGGTCCGTGAGTTCGAGCCCCGCGTCAGGCTCTGGGCTGATGGCTCGGAGCCTGGAGCCTGCTTCCGATTCTGTGTCTCCCTCTCTCTCTGCCCCTCCCCCGTTCATGCTCTGTCTCTCTCTGTCCCAAAAATAAAATAAAAAACGTTGAAAAAAAATTAAAAAAAAATGTTTATTTATTTTTGAGAGAGAGAGAGAGAGCGGGGGGAGGGGAAGAGAGAAAGGGAGACAGAGGATCTGAACGGGGCTCTGCATTGACTGCAGAGAACACAATGTGGGGCTCGGACTCAGGAACCGTGAGAACATGACCTGCACCCAAGTCTGAAGTTGAACCGACTGAGCCACCCGGGCGCCCATGAGCCCCTTTATTTCTGTTACCAAGTGGTCTAAGACCAGTCCTAGCCAATTCACTGGAGTCATTTTTTTAAAATACATTTTTATATAGCCTCTAACATAAAAGAGCAGAATTCCAGCTGAGTCAATTAGCATATGGAATCACCATTCGTCATACACTAAAATCATAAAATTGTCTTCTTTGTCACATGCTGAAACCTCTGCAATTTCCTGTGTTTGTCAAACTCAACTTTACTCATTTTGAAGTCTATTTAAGTTGGCATAAGTTTTAGATAATGATAGAAATTCACTGGGGGGCTACTGGGTGGCTCAGTCACTGGAGTGTCTGACTTCAGCTCAGGTCAGGATCTCATGGTTTGTAAATTTGAGCCCCACACAAGGCTCTGCGCTGCTGGTGTAGAGCCTTGGGATTCGGTCTCTCTCCCTCGCTTTCTGCCCCTCCCACACTTGCACTGTCTCTGTCTCTCTCAAAATTAATAAACTTTAAATATATATACCTATGTATATTATACAAATATATATACCTATACATATGTAATATATACACCTATATATATTATAGTTGGAAAGATTGAAACAAATGAGATTCGATGACTTATTAAAGGTCATACAAGAGGTCTCTTCACTCCTAGATCCACAGGTTCCTACAGACAGGATTCTGACTTTAGAGAGAGAGGCTGGAAAAGTCCATTTTCAAGAGATCCAGAAAAGATACCCCTTTCTTGATTTCCACGGAACAATTAGTACTTCATTTTATCTTGAGACAATTTAGAAAACACTGCTATGTCTTCAAGACTAACCATTTTAAAATCTTAGCCAAAAGACAATGAGTTCCCAAATTCACTGAATCATGCTTTAGGTAATCAATTATTCCCATTCAATCTCTGTTCTCTCCTTATATCAGACTAAGATTCGGCTTCATTTAACAGGAAACCTAAAAAGTCATTGCTTAAACACACAAAGGTTTATTCACTCAAGTGAACAAGTCTAAAGGTAGGAAATCCAGGACAGGTTTGGGGCTCCACAAAGTTATCAGGGATCCAGGCTCCTTCTATCTTTATGCTCCCCCATTCTCCATGGTTATTGATTGCTTTCAATATGAAACTCATAACAGGGTTACGTGAGCACTGGGCATCACATCTGTGTTCTAGGCATCATGAAATACAACTGGGCGAAGCAGGGGTACCTGGCTGCCTTAGTGGGTAGAGTATGTGACTCTTGATCTTGGGGTTGCGAGTTCAAGCCCCACATTGTATGTAGAGCTTGCTTAAAACAAAACAAAATACAAATGGAGGAAAAAAAACATCTTCCAGATGAATCAGCTCCTTTAAGACACCTTTAAGACCCCTACTCAGAAATCTTATACACAGCATTTCACTTCTCACTGACCAGAATTTAAGGTATGCCACACTCGGTTCAAGGGAGTTGGGAAATCGGGGTCTCTTCTCTGGGCACATAACCACACTGAATGAAATCAGAGCTCTGTCTGTAATGAAGAACTAAGTTAGGAGATGGTTGGTTGACAGCCAGCAGTCTCTGCCATGGCCCTCACAAAATATCAAGGGACATGTGTTTCTAAGTGGCAACTGTCTTCTTAATGTTTAACTTCAAATATATTTAATATAAAAACATCTATGCCAAATTAATATTTAAAATTCGTGGTTAATATTGAACACATTTAATAATTACTTACATTCTTTATTTCTATTTTGTTATATATTTAATACTAATAAGTCACCATATTAAATTAAAACAACTCTGGTGCTTACTTTGACAGCACATGTACTAAAAATGGGGTGTCTGGGTGGCTCAGTTGGTTAAGCGTCAACTCTTAGCTTCAGCTCAGGTCATGATCTTACAGTTTCATGTGTTCGAGCCCAGCATCGGGCTCAACGCTAGCAGCCAGGAGCTTGCTTGGAATTCTATCCCTCTCTCTCCACCCCTCCCTGACTCACGCTATCTCTTTCTCTCTCAAAATAAATAAACTTAAAAACAACACAAAACAAAACAAAGAAACAAACAAAAACAACTCTGAAAGTTTGTCTCAATTTTCTTCTACCTAGTCTGAAACAAAAAGAAATAATCATGACAGAATTTGGTTGCTTAATATAACACAACTGGTTCCGACAGGTTCTCAGCCACACCTATAATACTCAAAGTCAGCTACACCCAGAAAAATAAAACCTTAAAAACGTACATGGAGATAAATTAGCTCAGTAAGAAAAGCGTACATTAAGACAGCCATTCACCAAAATAAAATCAGGAAACTGTGAATGTATTGCTTAAATTATCAGGATTATTCAGGTTGGTTTTCAAACAGCATTTGGTTAATTTTATTGGATAGGCTTGATCAAAACTCATTAGTATCAAAATGTGATTTTTTTAAATTATGGGTTAGCGGTATTAATTTACTAAGTAAAGTGACAATGAGCATGTCATTTACCCAAATTTGGTTACCTTGTGTGTTATTGTATACTCTCCAATGCAAAGCACTCAGGTATGAAGTTCACAGAGTCAATTATCCAGCTACAGAAGAACACAGAGTGGGTGGTTCTGCTTTATGGATGGTGAGAGGCAAGCAGTCTTGAATTTGGGCCACCAAGTGAGCTGGGACAATTTCCCTACCACACGGTAGCCACAGACCTGATGTCTGAGGGTACTTGTGCAGCTCACAGGTTCCTCTTGCAGGAACCTACTTGCAGGTTCCTCTCAAGGGATCATCTACATGCTATTCAAGGTTTCAGGTGCATACAGATCTCCTGGGGATCTTGTTGAAAAGCACATTATGATTCAATAGGTCTGGGGGTGGGGCCCGAATCCACTTTCCTCACAAACTCTCAGATGGAGCCCAAGTAGCAAAGAGCTGGTACAGAGGTGAATTTGATAATACATCAGCCACTCCAGGAGAACCTTAAATCCAGTGTTTCCTATTTAATGGGTCTGGGGGGACAGACCCCAAAATTAGCATTTCTAACATAATCCTTTGTGATGTTGATGCTGCCGGTCTCAGAATCACATATCAAAAACCACTAATAATAGAATTTCAGTTGGATCTCAAACAGGTGAGAAATATGGTGGGCATAGACAGTAACAAATCTATCTTGTAAAATACCTACTATGGATGAAATGTCTTTGTGAATTTGGATTTCAGATTTTATAGAACTGGACTATATAAATGTCACCCACCCTTAAATCCTGAATTTTCTACATACATCAGGAGACACAAAGCCAACGCAAAGAAATTCTTTCATTTCCACTTTGGATTAGAGAGTTCCTTTTAGGTTTTCTTGTACTGTATTTGGCAGAAAATAATACTACCTGAACTTTTGGCATGAATTCTAGGTCAAACCTTAGCTATCTCCAGTGAAGTTTTGAAGCTTTTTTTAACATTAATAATTCCATGTTATAGCATTTAAAGGTCCCTAAACATAGGCAAATAAGAACATTCCAAAATTATAGGTATTATTTATTACACACTGACAACTAATTATTTTAAATGTTGAAGTCCTCAGGGTGCCTGGGTGGCTCAGTAGGTTGGTTAAGCATCTGACTCTTGATTTTGGCTCAGGTAATGATCTCACAGTTTATGAGTTTGAGCCCAGCATTGAGCTCTGTGCACACAGAGTCTGCTTGAGATTTTCTCTCTCTCTCTCTTTCTCTCTCTCTCAAAATGAATAAATTTTAAAAATGTTGAAGTCCATGGGCATCTGGGTAGCTCAATTGGTTAAGCGTCCTACTTTGGCTCAGGTCACGATCTCACAGTTTGTGGGTTTGAGCCCCATGTCCAGCTCTGTGCTGACAGCTCAGAACCTAGAACCTGCTGGGGATTCTGTGTCTCCCTCTCTCTCTGCCCCTCCCCTGCTTGTGCTCTGTCTTTCTCTGTCTCAAAAGTAAATAAACATTGAAAATAAATAAATAAATAAATAAACATTAAAAAAAATTTTGTGAATGTTGAGGCCCTATGTATTGTTGGGCCAAATACAGAGAAAGGCCATACTTGTTTTTTTTTTTTTTTTTTTTCCTCTACAATCTGGAAATAACTTTTAACTCTGTAGATTGGTGTTTTCAAGGGACATTTTATTCTTATCAAAAAACTTACTTTAGGGGCTCCTGGGTGGTTCAGTGGTTGACTGGATTTCAGCTCAGGTCACAATCCCAGGGTCGTGGCATCTAGACCGCCATCAGGCTCTGTTGAGCATAGAGCCTGCTTGGGATTCTTCTCTCTGCCCCTTTCACTCTCTCTCTCTCTAAAAATTAAGAAAACAACAAAACAACAAAAAAACTACTTTGAATAGTATTGGGGGAACTCCAGGGTGGCTTAGTAGGTTAGGCATCAGACTCTTGATTTCCCTTCAAGTCAGGATCTCACAATGCCCCGCCCCTGCCTCCCCATGGTGTTCTCTTTCGCTTTCTCTCTCTTAAAAAAAAAAAAAAAAAGTGTTGGAAAAGAAACAACAGGCCCAAAATGGAGTCATTTGCCCCTAGGATGGCAACCCATGACTTAATTTCAGTTTCAAACTCCCCCAGAAATGTGACCTTTAAAGAGTCAATCCGAAATTTCCTGATCAGCATTACTGAGATAATCTGCATAAGACCCTTGCCTGGCTTTTCTTTTGCTAATGACTTTCTCCTTTCCCCCCACCCCCCACCCTCACACTCTCCTTTTGCCTATAAAAACTTTCCATTTTGCACAATGGTAGCGTCTGTCTATGGTATACTAGTGGGGCAGCTGACAAATTCATGAGTTCTTGAATAAAGCCATTTACATTCTCTAATTTACTCAGTTAAAGTTTTGTTCTTTTTTTTTTAATGTTTATTTATTTATTTTTGAGAAAGAGAGAGAGAGAAAGAGACAGACAGTGGAGGAGGGGCAGAGAGAGAGAGAGAGAGAGAGAAGAGAGAGAGAGGGAGACAGAGAATCCCAAGCAGGCTCCGCAGCTTAAGTGCAGGGCCCAATGTAGGGCTCGAACCCATGAACCAAGAGATCATGACCCAAGCCAAAACCAAAAGGCAGACACTTAACCGACTGAGCCACCCAGGCACCCCATAAAGTTTTGTTCTTTAACAGTGAAGATTTTTAAATAATCTGATCAATATCTACAAAATGTGTGTTATGAATGTACTTCATATAGTTGTTTTTATGATGCTTCTTGAACAGTCTATTTGTCGGGCTGCCTGGGTGGCTCAGTTGGTTAAGCGTCTGACTTTGGCTCAGGTCATAATCTTACCACATGTGAGGTAAGGCTCCCGTAGGGCTCTGTGCTGACAGCTCAGAGCCTAGAGCCTGCTTCCAATTCTGTGTCTCCTCCTTTCTGCCCCTCCTCTGTTCATACTCTGTCTCTCTCTCTCTCTCAAAAATAAATAAACATTAAAAAAAAAAAACAGTCTATTTGTATAGTTGGAAGTGGTAATTTTATTGTTAGTGGTAAGGATTTCAGATTAAGTGTGGTTATTTTTATTTTTTTTTTAATGCAACACTACCAAAGAGTTTTTTTAAATTATGCTCACTTAATTTTACTGAACCTTACAAAATATACAGGGGTCCATCCATTCTTAGTAATGCTTTCCCCTGCTACAGTTTTATTTTCTTTTCCCTGTGTAAGCAGAAAACCAAATGCAGTATCTGGACAAATGGAATGTTCCTTTGGATTTACTAGAAAAGCAGATAAGAGACCAGAGATGTTTAGCAATACACACGGTCTGTTTTGTTTCATTACCCTAATCTAACCGAGGGTTTTTCTACTGGAACAGGACTTTAAAGCTAAGACACCACAAAATGGAGTTGGCTTTTCTTTTATGTGATCATAAAAATCCTCAACTCTAAAACATCTATTGTGAGCAATTTCCAAATAACACAGCATATTCCATTTTCTAAAAGTAAGCATAAGCATAGATACCAAGTTTAATAAAACATTTTTAATCAACTCAGGGAAAATGAAAGCTTGGCAAAGTTAAAGAGGTATTTAACAAAGCCAATTATTATAGCAATTATATCAATTTTCATCTACCTTGGTGCTCCCAAGGAATTTTTTCACATGAAATACTTTGAGATCTGAATCAAGATAAGAAAAATTTAATTGTATATTTTCCCTAACTACAGATTTAATTACAGAAAAACAATTCATACCGATTCACTTATTGACAATTGATGGTTAACTTATATGAAATAATCCATAAAATACAATGTTTTATTAACAAACTAAATTGGTCAACAGTACAATGGAGTTTCATAAATTTTCTCAGTCATACAAATAACATTTAATTTTGAGTGTAAACAGAGAATGCGAATTTCCTAAATAAAAGACAAGTCATAGTTCCTCTGTGAGATAATTTTTAATAATATTTGAAAATATTTATAATAGCCAAAACTGCTTAAACAAATTCATTTTCCACACCTTCTAACAATTCGGCTAATATTTTTAAAGTGTCTTATTTTGCTAACCTTTGGCCTCTAATTGTACTTTACGTTCAGATATAAAATTTCTCTTTCCTATTTAAGTAAACGTAAGAAATGAAAACATAAACTAACACATATAAGTTAATGTTCAGCTAAAGATTTTTAATTGTTCAAAAAACATTCTGCACCTATATTCAAGAATATAACATGGCATGAATATATTCCAAATTTTAACATTATATTTAAAAATTTCAAAACTGGTACTATTCTTCGCATAATATATGTCAGACAACAGAAATTTCATTACCCCCCAAAATTATTTTACTCACAATTGCTATAAAAATCATACATTGTTGACATCCTATAAAATAAAATCTTATTTATTAAAACTACTTTTTTATTCTGCTCTAATATCCAATTTCACATCAAGAAACACCTTTAATTCAAAGCGGTAATTGAGAATCAGAGGACTAATTACAAAATTTTACTTACAAAATTTTAAAAAATCACCACTCTTTTTTCAATTGTTAACCAGTTAATAGATTTTTAAAAAAGAAACATTTTTTTTGTCTGAATGAGAAATTTCTGTGTGATATATACTGTCACTGTAAATTTATAGAGTTTGGCACAAAGACTATTAAAATATTATTTAAATGGATATTTCTTTCTAAATTAATTAATGTAATATCCTATTAAGATGTTATATATTCAAAATAATTTATTAACTCGTGTCCATTTATCCATCATTCATTTCAACGGTTTAACATTTACATGCCAGAAATTCATTATTTCTGATTTTCAATTTTCTTAAAGTAATTACCAATGTAAGCAGAGTATTAAATTCTATTACGGATGCTCATTCCATTTTTAGCATATTTAAAAGTCTAAGCACCATGGATCAGGGTTGCAAGTCTAATGCCTTCCAGGCTGGTTTCACAAATGCTTGAAGATGGTGGGCCTCTGTCAAACTAGAGAGCGCATGTTCTTGCCAAGGTATTTACATTTTAAAAAGGTAATAGTACATCCTCCCATCTGATCCTTACAAAATCTCTGTGGCCCAAATTGCCCTGAGCTTCTTCTGCTCCTGTCTTTCCCACAGTCTAGAAGCTGTAGGAATCTGATTACGCATCCATATAGACAGAGATCCAAGGACCAAGCGCTGAAGGCCCCTGAAAAAGCACAGTACTGGGAACACCTCCGCAGGGTGAAAAGTGTAGTGAGAAACGAACACCTATTTACCAAACTGAAGACTGTACCAAAGAATACTTAAAAATCCTTCAATACATAGCCACTCAGGTAGAGGAATCAATTCTCTGGCACCAAAGACAATATTTCTAAGAGCGTTTCTAAGAGCAACCTCCCCATGTTGTTGAAGAAAATATTTAATTTTCATCTAAAATTAAAATTCATTTCTCATTTGCCTCCACAATACCCAGCTCTCCCACCATCCACTTCTATAGCATACAGGGTACCATAAATTCCCACACGGAAGATGAAAGAAAGCACACAGCACAGTGCTGAAAAGGGCAATATATACATGCATATAAAAGAAAATTAACACATAAAACTTCTATTTCTAGAGAACATGGAAGTTATATCAGACGAGGAGAATTTAGAGGAGTTTTGTATTTATAGTATCCTTATCTATACATGACTCGAAGTTTACCTCCAATAAACAAACATACTAGCAGATGCTGCTATCATTTTACACTTAATAAACTCCCGCATATGCATTTGTGGATGTTTCTCCATTAAAACGCACATTTTATTTCTTGACACACGTCTTTGCTAGCGTCCTAAATTTGGGTTCCAGATGATCAAGAAACTCAAGCCCTTCTTCTTCCTGCCGATCACTGCAGCAGCCTACAGAGCCGGCCACAGACCCTTTTCCTTCATAGTTATAGGAACGAACGTAGTCTTCGGAATGTTTATGCTCCTCGTCTTGTCCACACAGATACACCTTCTGTATCAAAAAAGAGCACATTTTATTATTTTTTTAAAAACACCTAAACATATTAGCTTAAAAATAATGTCTTTGATTTACCTTTTACTGTTTAATTTTTAATCAGAGTGTGTCCTCTAACGGATTCCTACATATAAAAAATGCACATGATTGGTCTGTATTATATTCATTCTGAAAATATAGCAGATATATAAATGCTCCTAGTGAACACATTTATGAAACTTAAAGCTACACACATATCACAAAGCTAACTTACAATTTCCCATTTGACATAAGATTTGCATAGTTGCGGCGTATCTGTGTAATTTCTTCACGTATTTGGGGAACCAATATAGGTTATGATTCTTCTGTTTATACATTATTATATAGTGATAATAATGTAATATATTAAAGTGGCTAATATTAGTCAATATTGATTAATCTGAACATAAAACAAGGAACTAACACCCAAAATAAAAACTTAACAGTCTACCTGATTGATGCTGGTAGCCGGTACTTAATGACTACACAGAAGATTTAATACACCAAAAAATATTTACAATTTATGATCAGTCCACATAAATCTTTCACTCCAGGTGATCTTCCTGCTAATTTGGGGGGAAGAAGCTATTGGTCTTTTTATACCTCCTAAACATGTCTACATATGCCACTCCTAGATGGTTCTGTAGTTTCATAAATGTTATTTTAAAAATTAAACTTTAAAAGATCATTTTGCCTTTGGGTTTGGGCCTGAAATCTATATCTATGGTAATTAAACACTAAAAAGGTGATGAGTTCCAGGTGCATGGAGAGTAAAACTTCTGGGAAATCCTGACTTATAAATAGTGTTTAAACTCTCATGTAATATCATCTTGAAGACATCGGCACTCACTTCGCCAAGCCGAGGTTGGGTGAAGCTGTGCCAGTCTGTGTATGTGTATCTGCCAGTATCCTGTCCTGCTCCCTTGACAGATTCCAGGGTCTGATGTCCACCTCCTTTGCTGGAATCCAAAGTGTAGCCGCCTTTGACCATCTCAAAGCTTTGCTGTGTTTTGACTCCTTGGCCACCAAGAGTGCCACCAGACATACTTGTGTCACAAATGTTGGATGTCTGTGTGGGCAGTCTAATATTTGCTTCCTAAAAATAAAGTTAGAGTTATAAAATGAATGAATCAAATTGAAGCTAACAGTTTGCTTTCATTTCTTCCCCACCAAAATTCACATATTGAAGTCCTAATCTTCAGGGTCTTAGAATGTAATTTGTTTGAAAACAGGTCATTAGATGGGGCGCCTGGGTGGCGCAGTCGGTTAAGCGTCCGACTTCAGCCAGGTCACGATCTCGCGGTCCGGGAGTTCGAGCCCCCGCGTCGGGCTCTGGGCTGATGGCTCGGAGCCTGGAGCCTGTTTCTGATTCTGTGTCTCCCTCTCTCTCTGCCCCTCCCCCGTTCATGCTCTGTCTCTCTCTGTCCCAAAAATAAATAAACGTTCAAAAAAAAAACAAAACAAAACAAGAAAACAGGTCATTAGATATGCATTTAGTTAAACTAAGATGAGGTCATACTCAACTAGGGTGGGTCCCTAATCCAAAGGCCAAATTTAAACACAGACATGCACACATGGAGAGAATGCCAACCGAAGATGTGATTTATGTTGCCATAATACAGGAACTACCAGTTTGTGATTCTTTGCAGTCCTGTGAAACTAATACAATAGAATCATGAAGTTTAAATGAATTAATGTATGCAGGTCATGTGAAATTCTGCTTGGCATAGTAAGTGCTCAATAAACACTAGCTGTTATTATTATTACTGTTACTACATGATAATCAACTGTTCTCATCCATCACCAAACAATTCATAGGAAAGTGGAATCTAATTTACCATCACTTCTTCTCCAGGTCCTTCAGTATTTGACACAATTAAATTTTGCTGGGCTACATCTGGAAAACATTTCTTTACTGTTCTCTTAGCAGTAACACAGAAACAAGTAAACAGAATACCTAAAAAATAAAAAGCATTTAAGTAAAATAGTATTTTTTTCATGCAAGTATATATTAAATCATTTAAATCGTATGATTTTTCTTTTAAGTTTCTTCACAGAACTTTAAAAAAATTTTGTTCCATAAATTGAGATCTTTTTGGGTCATAAAATTTAAAACAGAATATTAACAAATGTATTCGTATATAGACCATCTCTGTCTTATTGAGATTAGTAGGCTAAATGAGAAAGAAATCAATAAAAAGTAATAAGGATGAAGTGAGCATAGTTTATTAACAAGTCTCTTCCCAAGTTCAGAATTAACTTCAATGATTCTCTTATTTCCTCCACACTCAAACGGCAACTCCCTTTGATGGAAATTTAAGCTTGTATTGTTGGTACTTAAAATCCATACAGAACCCACTTAAAGGGTATTAGGCATAAATACAAACATGAAAGGCAGTTACATAAAATCAGTGCCCAATTTTGAAAGTGTATGCCGACTACTAATAGTGCTAAGGGGAACATCCTATTTCACCTGAAACTCAAATCAATGAGTTAGGACACAGTAAAAACTATGGGGAAAGTCTCTAAAAGCAGATAGATTATAGAGTAAAATAAACTGTTAAAAAAAGAAAGGAAAGGGAGTGTGAGTGGAAGGAAGGGCACAGAAGTGTGGGGAGTGATTTCCATCACTTTTGCATCTCTAAAACAACAGTTTGAAGAACGCAAAATCTTAACATTCTTTGCATGCATTACTTTTCCTCAGTGGCTTACCATATGACCATTTTCCACACACTGGGTTCCTTTTTGTTTGTTTCTTTTTTTAAGAGTTCTAATGTTCTTTTCTTATTTTTTTTTTAAGTTTGTTTATTTCTTTGCTTTTAAGTAATCTCTACACCCAATGTGGAGCTTAAACTCACCATCCTGAGAGATTAAGGGTTGCCTCCTCTGACTGAGCCAGCCAGGTGCCTCTCATTGGAGTCTTCTTAAGATGTATGTTAAATCATGGCGCCTGGGTGGCTCAGTCAGTTGAGTGTCCCACTCCCGATTTCCACTCAGGTCATGATCTCAAGGTTCATGGGATGGAGCCCCATGTCGGGCTCTGTGTTGACAGTCTGAAACCTACTTGGGATTCTTTCTCTCTCTGTCCCTCCCCCACTCACACACTCTCTCAAAATAAGTAAATAAACTTAAAAAAATGTATGTTAAATCACTTCATTAATAACATTGAGCATAAACATCTAAGTGAGTTTTGGAAGTACTCTTCACTATTCTTTTTGTGCATAAACTTGACTGGTTAAAAGACTGTTTTGTATGGGATGGAATCTTATTACTTTTCTACAACCTCTTTATTTTACTTATGGAAAAATGAGCTCAAAGAAGCGGAAATGATTTATCCAGTATCTCACAGCTTATCATTGGAAGAACTAAGGGGACACCTCTGAAAATTACTTTGAATTTAATCTGCTCTTGCTGATAAGTTTCTTCTGTGAATCAGAACCTCAAGTCATACAGTACATACAAGATTTTCAAAAGGACACATTTACCAAAGGCTATAAAGGCCATTAAATAAAGAATTACCATATATATATTTTAACTATTAGATAAAACTTCAACTAATACATTCTAGATAATTATACTTACATAACAGCAATGCAGAACCCAACACCATGGCAAGAATAGCCCATCTTCCAAGTATTACATTTGATGGCTTAAAATCTCTCACATTTTTAATATTCATCTTACAGTCAGATGGGGTTGTACAGTCACATACTCTCACTGTTAACATGTGTTTTGCATCTAAACCATGTCTATCTTTTATTATGATAGGCACAGTATAATAGTTATAGTCAAGAATTTGTCGCTGACGAAGAATGGCAGTTTTAC
This sequence comes from Herpailurus yagouaroundi, assembly GCF_014898765.1. NCBI lineage: Eukaryota > Metazoa > Chordata > Mammalia > Carnivora > Felidae > Herpailurus > Herpailurus yagouaroundi. The sequence continues at coordinate 41,971,236 of NW_024412397.1, read as the reverse complement.
CTAGAGGGAAAAAAAGGCAGAGAAAAAATATACTTATATGACTTTTTTTTTTTAAGAGAGAGAGAGAGAGAGAGAGAGAGAGAGAGAGACCGTGTGAGCAGGGAAGGGGCAGAGAGAGAGAGGGAGCCACAGAATCGGAAGCAGGCTCCAGCCTCCTAGCCGTAAGCACAGAGCCTGATGCGGGGCTTGAACTCACAAACTGCAAGATCATGGCTTGAGTTGAGGTCTGACAGTCAACTGACTGGGCCACCCAGGCACCCCTATGACCTTTCGATAGCAATACTATTCTTCCTTGGTATTCTTGGGGTGGAGGGAGGAGGAGAGAAGGTGCAGGATTTAGCTTAAAGGAAAAATGCTAGCGGTTCATTTTTATTTCTTAAAAATGATTTTGATTTCTTGAAAAACTAGGAAAATTAATTAATATTACTCTCCACTTATATTAGGCTAAGCTATACTTAATGTTATTCACATATTATATTTATATGTTTTCTTAAAAGATTTTTGGAACAAGAGTCTAAACATAAATATATTATGCATTTCTTTAAAAAAAGTAAGGTATTCAGGCTCCGGGTGACCTAGTCTGTTAAGCGTCCAACTTTGGCTCAGGTCATGATCTCACAGTTCATGGGTTGGAGCCTCGCATCTGATTCTCTGCTGTCAGCACAGAGCCTGCCTCGGATCTTCTGTCCCCCTCTCCCTCTACTCCTCCCCACCGGTTCTCTCCCTCAAGATAAATAAACTTAAAAAAAAAAAAAAAAAAAAAAAAAAAAGTAAGGTATTGTTCCTGTCTGGGCTGCAACATGCCATCCACACTGAGGAAAATCCAGAACCTTCGGGGTCACATGAGCCAAAGCCACAGTTGCATCAGCAAGTCCCAGAAGCAGCCAGGAGGCCAGGGTAATAAATAATGCTAGTGACATGCACCACCATAGGATCAACTTCATAGGATCAACTTCAACAAATATCACCTACGTCACTTTGGAAAAGTTGGTAGAAGGCATTACCAGGTAAAGAGGACCCAGAGCTCTGCCCAACGGATAACCTTGATACAGCGTGGACTTTAGTCAGTGAGCAGACATGGGTACGTGCTGTCAAAAACAAGACTGGAGCTGCTCCCATCACTGATGTGGTCCGATCGGGCTACTGCAAAGTTTTGGGGAAGGGAAAGCTCCCCAGACAGCCTGTCATCGTGAAGGCCAGGTTCTCCAGTAGAAGAGCAGAGAAGCTACAGTGGGGTGTGGGGTGAGGGGCTCTGCATCCTGGTAGCCTGAAGCCATGTGGAAGGAGGTTCATTAAAGCTAACAAGGGTTTTTTTTCAAAAATAAATAAATAAAAGGTAAGGTATTACCTTTTGGGGGGATCAATAAAATAATTTCCTAAAATGAATGTTTATCATAATGAACTAAAGTGAATGTCAACATCATCAGCCATCCTAAGTTCCTAATGATTAGAAGATTAAGCAGAATTACATACCATCCTTTGTTTCTAAATTCCAAAGTTTGTTGGCAGAATTATCCAGAAAGAATTCAAAAGGTGGACCATTCTCAGGTCCATCTGCATCTACAGGTTCGAGAACGGCATAATCCTTAGCATGCTGGCAAATTGTCACTTCTTTATCAATTTGCGGTGGGTGATCGTTATTATCTTCCAGAAGAACAACCAGGGTTCCCGTGCATGATCTGCCAGCTAAGGAAGATTAAAACCAGCATATTTTTACTTAAGATTTTATTTTCAACATCTCTATGCTACACAGATGACATCTGCTTTCTACTGGCTATCTGAACTTGAATTTCACACACTTTTTAGAGCACAAATATTATTGCTACAAGTACAAATAGTGAGTGACATGTCACTCTTCCTTAAAGATTGATGGCTGTATCAGGTATCTTGAGGTGCTTTTTAAAATAAAAAGGTATGACATTATGAGTAATATCACTACAGAGCAACCAGTTGAAAATAAAATTGATTTCTTACACCTTTCTGAAGAGCATATATTCATCCTGAAAATACAAAGGCTTTGGTCATCAGTCACTTCCTTTGACTTCCTCTCCTGACTCATTTCCTCACATCCTCTTTGCTCAGACTTTGTGAAACTTATCAAACCCACGAGGTGTGCTCCTTCTTGTCTGCTTTGGTACATTCTGTTGCCACTGCTAGGAATACTTTTGTCTTTCTCTTTGCCTGACAAAATCTGGTTATCCTTCAAGAATCCCCTCAAATATCGCCTCCTCGTGAAACTTGCTGTGACTTATGTGGACAATGGTAGCAATATTCTCCTTTGAGTTCCCACAGAACTTTGCTCATCATTGACTCACACACTGAACTGTGAACATGTTCGTCCTAAGAACTGAGTCATACTCACCTTGATAGCCTATTGATCTTCCCAGCATTTATTCGCTAACTTACAACTTCATGCTAACACACTGAACATAATAGTAATGCTATTACTATTTTATACTTTCCAAAAAACTTAGTTGAATAAACTATAAAAATAAATTTGCACCCCCTCCCTCATTCAATAAATATGTTTTTGACAATAGGAGTTCTTACTCATCTCTAGATGGCCACTGGTATTGTACTAATACTTTACACATTAAGTCTCCATAAATATTTTTAATGACAACATTGCCCATTATTTGTGTTTAAACGATAATGCAGCTCAAAAAACAAGTTTAAAATTTATCATTTGTGATAGGATAATAAACTACAATAAATGACAAGCTTTCAAAATTGAAATAAACAGAAAAATAATTGATAAGTTTTCTTTTTTTTGCTTCGAATACCAGTCTAAATTTTGAGCGTATATGTTGAATTTATCATAAACACCACTACAAATCATATATAAATATCATCCATTTTTAGTTTGAAATAAGACTTAAGTGATATCTTGAATGCTTTAGTGATTTTTTTTCTGTTGAATAACTATAAAATTAATTTATTAAAAGTGACTTTTAAATTACTTAACAAAAGGCACCCACTATATACCTATTTAGAAACTATTCTATGTGAACAAATTTTAAAATATCTACAAATAAAAGAAAGATCTAGGTCTTCTAGTAAGAAATCTGCAATAGGATATAAACATTTTGATACTTCCAGAAATTTGTAGCTAAATCTGAACACAAGTAACAACTTCAAAATCACCAAACTAACAAAGATGTGTTAATTTTCACAATCAATCTAGTTACAGGAACAGAATATAAATGAGAAACAATGAAACCTCCTTTTATAGAGAAGACACATCACCTGTGATAATTAACATATATTCCCTGGCAAAGGGGCCTTATGAAGTATTAAGAGAAGACCTGAACACAAATGAGTGGAAACAATCACAGATGTCATTGCCATTCATTTGAAGTTAAGGGACCTGAATCTCAAACAGGTGGGACAGTGCTACACTAGGCAGAGGGTGTATAAAACAGTGTTTTCTAGAGTGACAGCGGGGAAACCAGCCTGCTTAACAAAGAAGACTAACACAAGAAACAAAGCAAATAAATTGGATTCTAAGAAAGCTAGAAGAATGTCTGGGTCATCATCCTGAAATATTTATGAGCATCAAAAGTAAATGTTCACGTGGAACTATAAGTAATTACTTATATATTTGGTCCTTGGAAATACAGATTAATGGATTAAAGTTCAAATGAACAAAAGCATTGGTGTCACCATATCATCTTATATTAATACTTGTAATATCCATGTCTTTATTTCCTCTTGAGCACACCCAGGTTATTCATGAGCCTGGGACATAGAATCTTACAGTTTAGATTTGGCATTTCATTTCCTTGTACTTTTAGCAACCAAAGACAAAGTTAATTTCTCATATTTCTGTTCTCCATATTTTCCTTCTCTTCAAATAGTATTTCATTTTTCTATCACCAACCTTCTTCATTTCTTGAAATCTCCCTTTATCCTTTAATCTGGGCAGTTCTTAACTGATTTCTCCCTCTTATGATATCCATACATTTATAGGGAAAGTTGTCATACCAAGAACCTCTTATGAGAATTTAATAGTCCTTTAACTGGTATCATGTGAGAATTTGCCCAGTGTTATGAATTCTAGTTTTCATGGTAACATGCCTGGTACTTGGAACTTACTAGACTGTCAACATTTGTGGAATAAATGAGGAGAAAGAAATCCTTCTGAATGACATAATAATCATGTCCTTGAATCATTCAGATTTCACTTTTGTTTATACAAGAGTAGCAAATCGCCCATGGTTTTAGAGTGGTGGCAACATCATATTTCTCAGCTAATGTTTTCACCATTCTTTGGTAGCTTTTTTGTCCTTCCTATATTGAAAGAACTACATCAAAAGCCTGTGTGAGAGATATCAAGAGGAAGGGAAGATCATATGTACATGGTTATGTAATGATAGCCACATTTACATTTTCTTTTAGATTTTGAAACCTAAGTATTTTGGACACATGGGAATAACATTTAACAATTGCTTGTTTGTATATTTTTATGGTATATACATTAGCAATAGTAGCACATGTATACAAACATACTGGCAAATATAGGGAGGTTGCTGTGTGCGGATCTCAGCCAGTGGATAACCAATTTTGTGGCTGGACTGACCCTTGTGGTTCTTAGATGATTGCAAGGTGCCTTAGTCATCAGGAGGCTTTTGGAGAAAAAAGGTCCTGGAAATTATGTGGCTCAGCTGAGGCCACACAGCAAGGTTGTCGTGGGCAGGAAGAAAAAAAGCAAGCCTGGGGTACTGCTTTTATCGGGGTCAAGAGTTGGGGCTAAGGGTTTCTGGAGCTCATTCTTTACTGGTGAATTTAAAATATTGGAGCAAGAATTTAAAGCACTGGGAAGTGAAAACACAAGCAACCCCAGTGGTCAGTTATTGAAAGCAAGCAAGATGAAGCAAAATGAAGGAGCGTGGGGTATTGGGATGTGGCTTGGGTCTTTGTCTAGTCTGCTTGGCAGACTAGATGGCAGATAGCCATCTTTGAAGTGGATGCCTTAGCAATCAAAGCTTAAGTCAGGCAAGCACTTGCATTACAAAACAAACGAAACTGTCAGGGCACACATTACAATGGTGCACATTCAAAAATGGTTTACTGTAGGAGTGTTCGTTCAAAAGGGTTTTGAAAACACTACTTTATGATATCTGAAGGACACTTCTTCACAAGAAAAGTTCTAGAATTAAGCAGAAGGACTGTAAGCCACAGCAAAAGACTGAAGAGTCATTGTTTGATCATTTCTTAGGAAATACGATTAAGTGCTTTGTTACCCATTACGAGACGCTCAGAACAAACTTACCTTGAGCCACTGTTATAGGTGGGTTAAACCCTTTCAGCAAGTTCAAACCATAATAATCTAAATCTGTACTCCTGAAGACTGGAGATCCTGGAGGAGGCCACCGTGTCTCTGGCCATTCATTCATCACCTCCTAGCTTTGTGTTACTGACGCACTAGAGCTGATGTTGGGTGGTCTCCAATAAATTGAGCAGTCAGTGCAAACATATTTCACACTAAGTTTGGATCTGGCAATAAACAAAGTTCACCCCCAAGATTTCCTTAAGATACATCCTGTATTTCTAGAAAACTGTACTCACCTGCATCCATTGCAACCACGGAAACATTGTATTGGTCGTGTTTTACAAATTTTGATTCTCTATCTAGCACTTTTATAGTTCTCAAGTCACCAGTGTGTTCATCAATTTCAAACCAGTTATCTTCATCTCCTATCTTCTTATACCTAATTTTTAGAAATCAAATGTAAATGTTCAAACCAAAGATTGAACATAATCTCAAAATATGTTATTTTGAAGAATACATTACCTTAAGCCTTCACTGCTGCGTGTTTCTGGATCCAACGCTTTGTATCCCTGGAGTTCTTTTCCAACTGGGAGGCCATCTGTACTCTGAAGAACTTTTACTGGTGGTTGGCATTCAGGGCCCTCATCACTGTCTTTAATTTTAACAGTGACAGTTGTAGTGCACATAGTAGGAGCTTTTGAGTTTGCTGCTTTAGCGAATTGTGCTTCATTAAGTACACCAATTTGCAAAACAACCTCGCGATGGACTTCATAGTTCAATGGCTGTTCAATAAGCATACTTTAATCAGTCAATTTGGAGCACTGTATATAACAGAAGACTTATAAGTATGATTCCAAGTTTTAGCACAAAAAGGAATATCATTTTTGCATATAAAATGTTACCCAAAGCAGGTGCTAATGTAGTTAAAGACAAATAGTTAACTTCCTATAATGAGAAACAAACACTATCAAATACAAAATTGTTGACGATTCAACCAATTTTTCTTCTCCCTTTTCTTTCAGAATGTCTTGCCTTCACTTTTTTCATTACAGGTTTAAATATTAATAGAAATATAGAATAAGTGTTTGAATAAATCCAAATTTATCAAATGAGGTAACAGTGATAACTAAGAGATATATAAAAAGTATAAATAGAAATATATAAAATAATCAGACTACTAGAACATGAGATTTGGCTATAATGGAGCAGTTGCTTTGTATGAGTAAAAGTTATGATATTACTGAAGTACATTATATTTATGTTTTTTTAATGATTATATTTAGGTTTGTATAGCTCCTAATCAAAGTGCTCAGTTCTGAACTGAATAATGAGAAGCATCTTGAAACAAAAGTTAAACAATTAGAGACTAAAATCTATCAGGACAACAAAAAAAAAAAAAAAAAAAAAAAGGAAAGCAAGAGAAAGAAACCTAGACCCCTCAAAAAAACAAAAAGAAAGAAACAAAAAACCCAAGAAAGAACAAGACGAGTGAGAGAAAGAAAAAGCAATATAATAATTAAATGGCATTTTCTAAAAATCTTAGGAGGAAAGTACAACTTGTGCATATATACACAAGAGTGCATATATGCACAAGAGTACATAAGAAAATACACTGTCCCTAAGAAATTAATCAGGAAAGTTATGCAACAGGTTAGTGAGGGCTCTGGAAAGAAGGACTCTGAAAAGAATCAGATTTGTCTACAGTTATATAACCCTGAATATGCTTGATCTCATCTGATCTCAGAAGCTAATCAGGGTCGGGCCTCATTAGTACTTTGAAGGGAGAAAAAAGAACCAGATTTAGTTCAAGTAATCATTCTGGGTGCCACTAATTGCAACTGAATTTTTAAAATCCCCAAATGCTGGCTACCTCAAATATAGGAGAAAGAATAGGAATAGCTGCTTAATGTTTAATAGTCTGTCTTGTACATTATAGAAAAGTAAAAGTATAATATGAGCATGGAGGCACTTGAAAAGTCAAGAGGTTTGACTTCCAGTAGTGATTCTTCTATTTCTGTCTTGTGTTCCATAAAATAAAGGATTTGGACAAGTGGGTATCTAAGGTTTCTTCTAAGACTAATACTTGATTACTAATACAGTATTTCTCTGCCTTGGTTTTCACTACGTATGGAACAATGTGTTTTGTACCCATAATGCCTATCTTCTTCCTCTTTTTTTTTTCTTTATTTTGAAAGAGAGAGAGAGAAAGCACGAGCAGGGGAAAGGCAGAGAGAGAGAGAGAGAGAGAGAGAGAGAGAGAGAGAGAGAAAATCCTAAGGAGGCTCCTCGCTGTTAGGGCAGAGCCTAACACAGGGCTCAATTTCACGAACCACAAGATTATGACCTGAGCTGAGATCAAGAGCCATATGCTTAACCAACTGAGTCACTCAGGTGCCCTAATGCTTACCTTCTAAGAATGAAGATGAGGGTAAAATCATCATCATCATCATCATTATCATAACAAAATCATCATAACAAAACATTTATGTAAACCAAGAGAAATCATTTCAGCATTGTCTCTATTCACATACATACAGTCAAATACATATAGAGATATAGTACATAGGATATAGATATAGATATGTAGATAGCAATGCCCAGGTGTAAGTTAGTGTTTTTTAAAATATCGCTTGATCGTTTTTTTGTTCTTGTTTACCTTGACAACACACAAGACTGCTTCATTTGTATTGGGGTCTGTGCTAATTTTGAAGTTTCCATTTTCATTTCCCTGTAGGATCTTATATATAGCCTTTGAGTGAGGAGTGTTTGGTAAGTCCTGATCATGTACCGCCATTCGTAAAATCTCAACATCAATTCTGTTTTCTTCTACTTCTGTAAAATACTAAAACAATTGTCCCTTGTTATTACATATTCATAGCATTAACATGATTTTCTACTCTAAAACTTACATTTAAAGAAATATTAAACAAAGTGATATGAGAACGTGCAATCATATATTGGAAAGAATTTACAAATTTCATGTATAGTGTACTTCTCACTAAACTGACTTTTCAAATCTTACTCATTCTTCAAAGACTAATTCATGTCTTAACTTCTAAACTTCTCTAAATCATTCAAGCCCTCAGATTTGTCTCTATTCTGAATCCCCTCAATATTTACAGTCTCTGGCCCCTTTTATATGAACATATTGAACCTTTAATATTTGTAGATAATTATAACCTACATTGATTTCTTATTATTACTGGATGATTTGTTACTATGCCAATTTTTGTTTTTAATTTACTTCTGATTCACTAGCAAACATTTTAAGGAAAAAGTTTTTCCTTTTTTGAGAAATTAAATCACATTTTTTCCTCTTCCTCCAAAGAATAAATGTTTACAGAAGCATATTATATTAATTAAAAGACTAAAGAAAGTAGTAAATCAGAATCCTCTAGAGATGTAAGATGAATTCATAGAGGGATGATAGCCTGATATCTTTGAAGTATAACAGATCTTAATTCTAATCCCAGTTTTTTCTCTTACATGGTCTACACGTATGAGATCATGAGCAAGTTATTTAACTGACTTTTCATTTTCTCAAATAAAGTATGGGATAAACATACCCTTAAAAGTTGTAGGGATCCATATAAAACAGTCTATGAATGTACCTATCACTAGGGGTTCTCTCTTCTTTAACTTGTTCTCTGGTATAGATTAATGAAAAAATGAAGATTACTCACTAAAAGTTCAAGAAAGAAAAACCATTTCCTGGAAGTATCATCCTGTATATATTTCTTGTATTGTGTATTTCCTAAGGGAAAGTTTACTCCTATGTGATGTTGGAAGACTGCATATAGATGACGGTTGGGGGGGTGGGGGGAGAGGTGCACACTGTACTTACTGATCTCCCAGCAGAGCAGAAAACACAAAGCTAGTCTCCTTTTAACATCTTAGGAAGTTAAAGTGAGAAAGATACCAGAGAGAGGGCCACTTCTCCTGTACTCTATAAAAGGAATTTAAATCCAAGGCATCACTAACAGACTTTGGCATCCAAGAAAATGATGAATACATGAACATCAAGCATCAAGGGTTAAGAGGCCATTAGACAGCCAAGAGAATAGTTTTTTCCCTAGCATTTAGAAATGCCCGGTCCTTCAATTATTGTTACAGAAAATCATTTTTTGTTTATATGTCATCTGTAAGCAGTAGCTCTTAAAACCAAAAATGTGTAGTCTCACAGAGCTACCAAATTCCAGATGTGTTTTTTTTTTGAAAAAGTAAGTGAACCTTGGTAAACAAATACAAAGATGTACTCACAGATGTTTCAGTAAAATATGGTGAATTGTCATTTTCATCCTCAAGTGAAATTGTAATTGTTCCTGTATTAAATAAACCAAAAGGTTGCCCCCCCATGTCTCGCACTTCCATTATTAACTGGTATGTATCACATTTCTGAAAAAGAAAAGAAAAGAAAAAGGTACATTGACGAACACTTATATTTCCTGTAACTTATAATTCTCATAGCCATTGCTTAGGATCTTGTTATTTTACACTTATTTTATTTTATTTTATTTTATTTTATTTTATTTTATTTTTTTAAAAGGCCACCTTGGGGCGCCTGGGTGGCGCAGTCGGTTAAGCGTCCGACTTCATCCAGGTCACGATCTCGCGGTCCGTGAGTTCGAGCCCCGCGTCAGGCTCTGGGCTGATGGCTCAGAGCCTGGACCCTGTTTCTGATTCTGTGTCTCCCTCTCTCTCTGCCCCTCCCCCATTCATGCTCTGTCTCTCTCTGTCCCAAAAAAATAAATAAACATAAAAAAAAAAGGCCACCTTAAATATAAATATAGAACAAGAGATTGGCTAGTCAGTGCAATAGAAAACTGATGTACCTAACCTAACATTTTAAAATGCAAAGCTATTTTATCATTCACATCAAATTAGGTCAATGATTTTAAGTGAGAACTTGTCTAATACCTTGTTTTTTCCCCGAATCTCTGTAGAGACAAAGAAAATATCAGAGAAGCCCTAAAGACAGCCTGTATAGAAGCCAGCTGGGAGAGGTGGCTGTAGGATGCCTTATTGTAACTTCTCTGGGAGTTCATTATCAGTTTAAATATAGCTTAGTGATTGTAAAATTAATTAATCAGCTCATTACTTCTCTATCCAGTAAAGGTGTAGTTGTGGTGATGACACCTGTATCTGGATGTATGGAGAAATGCTTTGGATGATCTGGGATTTGCTGTAAGATTTTATATTTCAGACGAGTATGTAGAGTGTCAGGTTCATCGTGGTCTATGGCAGTCACTTGTCCCACTGAAGTTCCTGTTTAGATAAATGCAATATCATCAACAATTTAAAAGAGCAATATAATTGAATTACAAACAAGGTATGGTTGCAGTATATTCTCCCCAAAACCACAAGTAGATTGATTTTACAGGTTAGTGGAGCGGCTAAAGCTCTCCCAAACTCCAAGCTCCCCTTACTTGGAAACTTCACTTATGTGGGTACTATGAATAACACGGTTTATATTCCACACATTTGAGAATATCCACCCCACCCTTGGTAGCAGCAGTTCTCAAATTCTTCCCCCCTACCCACCACCCCAGTTCATGGACTATTTTTGGATGGGACCTTCTCTGTATATCTTCTTTTATAGCTGAACTTGATAATGTTAATTAGAGGAATAGCACAGCTTTGAATATGATAAGAAAGATTTTACACTTTGATATTTTAATAAATGTGCTGAATTGTTAATATTCAAGTAATGCAGGTAACTATTAATATACTGTGTAGCAGTCTGAATATCATTTGGACAAGCTTTACGGCCCAGAAATCAGTGTATTAGAAATGTTGCTTTACCAAACTACTAACTGTGAAAGAACAATATTAAACATGCATGCATACATAATGACAATAGAATGGATGAGGCATTTCTTGCAACTTTTTACTTTTTTTGAAAGTTTATTTATTTTGAGAGAGAATGAGACAGCGTGCATGTGTGGGAGGGGCAGAGAGAGAGGGAGAGAGAGAATTCTAAGCTAATATACTTAATAGCTAATAGAATTCTAAGCTAATAGAATTAGCGAATAGCACAGAGCCCGATGACAGGGCTCAATCTCATGAACCGTGAGACCATGGCCTGAGCCGAGATCAAGAGTTGGATGCTTAACCAACTGAGCCACACAGGTACCCCTCTTGTAACTTTTCTTCTTAAAATAAACCTCATAGTCCTATGCCCATTGATGTGCCTAGGTCACAGTCTTGGCTGCCTAAGAGCATTAAGCCAGTTTAGCTTTTTTAATTTGTCTGAAAAATTTGCCAACTAAAGCAATATATTTATTTTTATAAGTCAGACAAACATTTCCATGAGATGATCTATTTCTGGGTCCTTGAAAATTTATTGAAACTTTGTAAAGATTCAAATTATTTATTGCTTTATAAAGGCATCTGTGACACCTATGTACATGGTCAAATCATAAAACATAACCAGCATTTGTCTGTCACACGTTCATATTCATAGCGGATTCAGCTGCCTTCTATATGAGCATCGAAGAAATGAGGCTTGTAAGACTACAAAGTTTCATGTAGAATACCCTTGACATTCAAGCATTTTAAGAAAAAATATTTATTTATTTAAGTAATCTCTGCACCCCACATGGGGCTCAAGCTCACAACCCTGAGATCAAAAGTCGCAGACTCTTCCATCTAAGCCAGCCAGGCACCCCTGACATTCAAGCATTTTTAAATGTTTCGCATACTTGTGTTTCAAGCATGACTGAGGAGCTGAATCAAAGCAAAAATCTGGTGTTTTTCTAAGAAGGGAACTTACCAGTTCGACAATTTTCAGGCACACTAAAGATAGTCACTTTGTTTTCAAAATATGGAGCATTATCGTTATCATCTTCAACTTTGAATAGCAAGGGGAGCGGGTACTCTGGCGCGTAGCCGTCTGCAGTGGTTGCATAGGCATATAGCTGAAAGGTAGACAAACACCATCAGCTCCTTCTCAAATGACAAACGATACACAAAATTAGGCCTAGTGGATGGGGAAAGACATGTTGTTTAAAAAGTCCTCCACAAAAGAATATGTAACTAAGATGGGGCGCCTGGGTGGCGCAGTCGGTTAAGCGTCCGACTTCAGCCAGGTTACGATCTCGCGGTCCGTGAGTTCGAGCCCCGCGTCAGGCTCTGGGCTGATGGCTCAGAGCCTGGAGCCTGTTTCGGATTCTGTGTCTCCCTCTCTCTCTGCCCCTCCCCCGTTCATGCTCTGTCTCTCTCTGTCCCCAAAATAAATAAATGTTGAAAAAAAAAATTAAAAAAAAAAAAAAAAAAAGAATATGTAACTAAGAACTTAAGCGATGGAAAACACACCAGCGCAGACAATGACCTTATGGCTTTGATACTCTTGTAGTGTTCACATTCTCCCACCAGGTACCATGCACCCCAGAATGAGGCTACTCTGCTCTCTGAATTAATCACATGCCCTCTGCTTGTTAGAGCACACAAATTTCCCCCACTTATGCTAATGACAGGTATTTTTTTTAAGACTACAAAAAACAGGATTTCATTTATTTACAGATTTGCAGAGATGTATACATAGATATCAACTATCTTCAGTGATCCAATTATGAATTCTTTTCTCTACTTATCTGTACTTTCTCATTTTTCTATCATAAATATATATTTGTTATGTATTAAAAGTGCCAATAAAATCATATACATATTTCAAACTCAATCTCATAATAATATATCTTGACCCCAAAGCTGGGATTTAATGTGTTTTCCTTGTAAACACCAATTTATTTCTTTCTACCTCTTATATGCTTTATGCATAACAATTGTTCAATAAATAGTCATTGAACTAAATAGATTTTCTCACCGACAGTACCAACTAAATGTGCCCAAGGTAAATTCTGTATTAATTCAGTTCTTCGGAACAATCAATTCTTCCTGATTGTCCTGCTGTGACCATCTTCCAAAATGAACCAGGATTAAAATTCCAGGTATTTAACTCCTCCCTGTCTTTCAATGGCCTGATTAGTTGCCAAGCTCTAGGGATTATGGCATTTCTGTGTCTCTGGCATCCATTATCTCTTTTTAAATCCTTAAAAAATTTTGTTAATCTATTTATTTTGAAAGACAAAGAGAGCCCACACACATAAGCAGGGGAGGGGCAGAGAGAAAGCGAGACAGAATCCCAGGTACTATTTTGGGTACCTGGTTTTATTTTGTTACCAGTGATGAGTTAAGTATCTCCAAAATAAATCAAAACTGAAATCATTATTGTAGAGAGGATGATCCAGATTAGGAATATAGCTAAACTTTAAAGCATAGCCTCGCTCCCGAGGGGAATCCATTTATACTCCAATAATAAAGAAATTATTTATATACTTTCTTATTTAGTCATTAAAGCAACAGTTCCAAAAACTCAATAATAGTAATGGCTTTACAGTTTAGTTCCCATTATTTTATACTGAAAGCAATAATCATATATATTCAAGTATATGAATATTGTTTAAAAGAAGTATAATATAGAATATTATACTTTAAAATTAGTCACATTTTTAGCTGAATTAGAAGAGTATTATTTACATTTCAGGTGTGTTTTTGATATATTGTTTCTCCCTTGAATTCTTCTGTAGCTTGGAGAATCTCATTTCTTTCAGCCCTTTTGCACTGCAATTTGCTGAAATTTTCTTTATCTTTGAGAAGATGCAAATAGTTGCCAACAGAAGTGGGGACTTGAGTTTGACCTTGTAATGAAAGATATCTAATGTTGACTGAGCAGAGTTATGGAGAGAGCAGTGCCACCAAAGCTGAGTGGGTACAGAATGTGATTTGCAACATACATATAAAGACAATGGGAAGACCTATGAGTCTAGAAAAGAAACACATGTTGCAAGATAATAAGGCTCTGGTTGGATAGGTAAGGGATTACACTGAAACCCAATTTTCCCCTATGTATTTACAAAAGATACAGATTATCCTCAACACTCAAAGAGAAAAGTGTTTATAACTGCTTTCTTTCATATATAACTTGGAATTATTGAAGAAAATCCTCTTCTTATTTTTTGAAAAACTTGGAAAAAATGGCCTTATACACATCCCTGAAAGATAAGATGAATTTAATGGTTTAAGACAAACTCCTCAAACTGCAATAATGGTGCGACTCATCCAGAAAAATATTTACAAGCCAAGATTAAACATGATAACAGGTGGCAAGTGAGAGAACAGAAGCACAAAAAGGATATGTATTGAATTAGATTCATGGTTACTTGTTCTCAATAATCAATAAAATTGAATTATTTCAAGTAATAATAATAACTGGTTAACACATAACATTTATATATAGGTTATATAAATGCAAAAAAGTTGGGAAATCCCATCAAAATCCTACTTTGAAGGCAAAATCCTATAGCATGTGTATTGTTCGATCTGCCACTAGAATTGTTTTTAAAGAGCTTTACAGTTTATATATTGATATCACCAATATTATGGTGTTTAATGATGGCAACAGCTCTGAGGTAGGTAAGAGAACTATTAGAAGCCCATAAAATACAGAAGGAAACAGATTCTTGAAGGTTGTGACCCTTCCAAGGCTAAAAGAAAAAGTGGCAGATACTGAAGATCTACTAATTTCCAGAGAAATAAGCTTTCCAATATAAAGCAATGAGTGAAATTGATTTGATAGGAAAGCAAAGACATATTATTATTATTATTATTATTTAATGTTTGTTTATTTTTGAGAGAGAGGGAGACACAGAGTGTGAGCCGGGGAGGGTCAGAGAGGGAGACATAGAATCCGAAGCAGGGTACAGGCTCTGAGCTGTCAGCACAGAGCCTGACATGGGGCTGGAACTCAAGAACCATGAGATCATGACCTGAGCCAAAGTCGGATGCTCAACTGACTGAGCCACCCAGGTGCCGCAAAGACATATTATTTTAATTTGCACCTTTATGTTGGTAAAGAAGGCTTCCATTCTATATTGCCTCAAGTGATTTCAGAACTTGCATCATGTTTACATCTGTTATACTTTCTTTTATGAATCTTACTAATTTGCAAGTGATATTTCTTAATATCAATTCAATCCTATGTTAATTGGAACTAGAGAAATATTGGTAATTCTGAAATAAAAATTAGCCAAAAGCCACTTTAAGCATGAACTCCAAACTATTTTATTCCTTCGTCCTTTAAAGGATGTTAAAAAATAGCAAAGTAACTTTTTTATAAGTAATCTCTGCACCCAATGTGGGGCTCAAACTCATAGCCCTGAGATCAAGAGTCACATACTCTACCAACTTGAGCCAGCGAGGCATCCCAATGTAACTTATTTTTAAAGTTAAACTATTCTCTCCTCCTTTTTACTGACAATGATCCAGTGGGAAGCAGCTGAAGACCTTCAAATTCCAAAATCCAAAAGCAGAATGTTATCAGCAGAATAAGAAATGAAATGTATGTTGTAGCATACAGAGTATGCACCTTTTTTTTCTCCTCAAGAGAGACTACTAATGTTAGATCTTTTCTTCTTGTGAAGAAGCTATAAAAGGGGCAGAGAATTTACATGTTTACACCCATGCACACACATACACACATCTGTATCTATATATTTATCAGTTATTTATTTGTTTTCTAGATAGATCAAAATGTTTGCAGTAATGCTTAACACACCTTTCCTGTAAGAGTCCATGCAAGCTATTTTTTTAAGATTTTCTTTTTAACTAATCTCTACACCCAATGCGGGGCTCAAACTCACAACCCCTAGGTCAAGAATGGCACGCTCCACTGAATGAGGAGCCAGGCACCCATATGTAAGCTATTTTTTAAAGTAATGATTTGATATTATTATGAATAAATATGTTTATTCAGAGAATTGGGGTGGAGCATAAAATTATAAAGAAAATATGTCATTCTGATCCAGTCATTTAATTTAATTATGAAATCCCTAAAGTGGGCCGTTAGTATTGTTCTAAAAATTTCACCACCTTATACGGTGCTTTGACATCCTTAGGATAGGGTGTCCACCCTCTACCCTACCCCACCCCCAATCATTAACTTCTTTCATGGCTGCCTTTATGCGGCTACCACTTCCTACTTACGTTCCAGATATCTAAGATGTTACTGTCTGGACTGCCCAAGTATGAGATAATTTTCCCTTTTATGTACCCCTTTATCAAAGAGTTCTTTCATTATACTCATAATTCACATATCCTAATGCTTAAACAATTTAATTCATCATCTCCCTGAAACTCACTCTGAATTTCTCCTGTATGTCAGATTAGACATCCGAACATAAGGAAATATGTGAAGTTTGAAAGAGAAAAAAAAATATGTAATTCTCAGAAGGGCTAAAATTTTCCTTTGGGTCAAATTAGATAGACTAAGAGGAATTGGTAAACTTATTCTGGATTACCAAAGAAGGAAATAAATATCACAGGTTTTCATGGCTGGAGGATAGTCAGAGAGAAGAGAAGAAGCACAATATTATTCAAGAAGTGAAAGCAGTGAATGTCAATCTTAGGATACGTTTAGAATTACACTGGGTAACCAAATTTTTAATTGCCTGGGCCCCATCCCAGAACAATTAAATCAGAATTTCTGGGAAATGACCTGAGCATCAGTAGTGTTTAGAAAGTTCTCATGTGATTTATAATGTACAGTTGGGTTGAGACTAGTTGAACGATGCTATTATAGGGAAATTCAAACGCAACAGAATTTACTATTGTCCCAAGATTCTATAGATCAAAGCCTTTCATTTAAAATTCTGTCATTACGGGGCGCCTGGGTGGCTCAGTCGGTTAACCCTCCGACTTCAGCTCAGGTCACGATCTCGCGGTCCATGAGTTCAAGCCCCGCGTTGGGCTCTGGGCTGATGGCTCGGAGCCTGGAGCCTGTTTCCGATTCTGTGTCTCCCTCTCTCTCTGCCCCTCCCCCGTTCATGCTCTGTCTCTCTCTGTCTCAAAAATAAATAAACGTTAAAAAAAATTTAAAAATAATAAATAAAATTCTGTCATTACATTAAAAATTTTTAAGTTTATTTATTTATTTAGAGAAAGAGACAGAGAGAAAGAGAGAGAGAGAGAAAGCGTGAGCAAGAAGGGGCGGGGCAGAGAGAGGGAGAGAGAGAGAATCTCAAACAGGCTCCACGCTCAAACTCACTGTGAGATCATGACCTGAGCAGAAATCAAAAGTCTAACACTTAACATCCTGAGTCACGCAGGTGCCCCATCATTACATATTCTCCCCTTTCTTCTCTTATGATATCCATTATCTTTCTTTATCAATGGTACTAATAGAAATTTGAAGTTTATGTTATATATTGATAATATTTATTTTTTTTTTAATTTTTTTTTCAACGTTTATTTATTTTTGGGACAGAGAGAGACAGAGCATGAACGGGGGAGGGGCAGAGAGAGAGGGAGACACAGAATCGGAAACAGGCTCCAGGCTCTGAGCCATCAGCCCAGAGCCGACGCGGGGCTCGAACTCACGGACTGCAAGATCGTGACCTGGCTGAAGTCGGACGCTTAACCAACTGCGCCACCCAGGCGCCCTATATTGATAATATTTAAATATTAAGTCAAATAATTGATTCTTCTAACATGCAAATAAGCCGCATTGAAAATATTAATACGGTTATTTGAAAGGTAATTCTTAATAAACAATCCAATAATCTTACCGGAAACTGTTCATATTGCTCACGGTCTATGCTTCGCGTACAAAAGATATCTCCTGTGTCCTTATCTATGTAGAACAAATTGAAGGGCTCTTTGTCTACGCCTGGTCCACTTATGGAGTAAAAGATGGTGTAGTTCTGTGCAGCATCAGATTGGACCTGTAACAATAAGTGACAATTTAGGAAAAGAACAAATACGCGATGATAAACATCTTCAACCTAATATGTGGTGATGTTTCCATTTTTAGCACTTCCTCTCTTTCCTATTCGCCTACTCTTTCTTTCCCTTACTTATTTTCTCATTATCTCCCATATTTTTCTAAATTCTTATTCATCTTCTGCAACATGCAAAGCCACAAACTCAATCATCTATTGGATCCCAAATTCTTTTGAGTGATCTGCATATTTATGGGAAATCTTGGAGCTATACCTTTACAATTCCTATTCACTTAATTATTATTAGTATATAAAGTATAGGAACAATTTCAGTGTGTTGAGTTGTTTGGAATGGAAACATTTCTGATTAAAAAAAATAGAAATAATGCAACTTTCCTCCCACAATTAATTCATAATTTCAAACCTGACCTACTTTTACACTCCAGCTATCTGACAGTGATGCCACCTTTTTGATCAACAAAAATACTGGTCTTTTCTGTGTGGATAACTTTATTTATTTATTTATTTATTTAAAGACTTTATTTTTAAGTAATCTCTACACACAACGTGGGCCTTGAACTCACAACCCAAAGATCAAGAGTCGCATATCCTACCTACTCAGCCAGCTAGGCACCCTGGATAAGTATTAATGAAAGGGACAGTTGAATTATGCAAAATCTGCTAGGCATGTCCTCTGTCCAAGAATGCTAAATTCTGGTAGACTATTCAGGAGAATCTGGATATAGACCCAAGAGCATCAACAACTCAGTATCTGAAACTTGTCGCTGAATGTTAAATATGATTTCTGGAGGAAAGTGACAAAACACACTGATTCTTTTCTAGTTCTGGTGAATCGATGATCCTTATTAGTACAAACAGCTTAAAGTCTTGATTCAATTCAAATGGATTGAATTTTAAAATAAACAAGCAAAATTTGAAAAATAAACAAGCAAAAAGCCTCCACTCTACAAAGTCAAACGAGGTAAAATGTACCTGCTGAACATGTTGTGGAAATGGACCTAAGGAGTTCTCCATCAGTGAACAGGGAATAGGGGCCCATCGCCTCTTGCTGCGCTTGAGAACTGGGTCTTTTGTGTGTCTCTTCTTGGGAACCTGTGTGCGATGAGACATGAAGAAATACAATACTGCCTGTCATCAGGAACTGTGATTTTCACATGTACATTAACATGAGGAAAATAAGTAAGAGTTGTACATAACAAGATCACAGGTAATACCCTCACCATTTCTGTTTTGTATTACTAAGATTCATACACACACTTAAGAACCAGTTTCACCTGATTTAATGAGTTAATCAACCAGAACTTTGTAAGGCATGGATGAAAGATGCCATCTTGAGGAGTATATACCCCCTAAAAATAGGTAATCTGTTAACAAAAGCTAAAAATTAGTTTTATTCCGTTAGGAGTGGTACAACCGACATTTTTTAAAATACTAACTATGGTGCGAAGCATTTGTATAACTATACAGAGACAGAGGTCAGCATTTGTTCAAGTATATTTTATTTTATGTAATGTGAAAACTCTCTAATAAGAAATAATGTTTTACAAGCCTTTTCCTAAATTTGTAATATATGTAATGCATATTAATATGTAAGCATATTCTAAATTTGGTGAAGAATTCTTATAATCCAAAGGAATTTAACTAGAGGGGGTCTCCCATAAATCAAATCACTTATTAATAAATTATTTCATAAAACCGATTCATTGGGCAGAATTTGGTTAAAGTGAGACCTATGTGAATTTCAGTAACCTCTCCCTTCCCACTCCTTGATCACTATTACTCACTTCAGGAAAATGAGCCTAGAGCCAGAACATTCAAACCAATCTTGTGGACTGGCTATACTTCATTCTCTGAGGAAACTGACCGGTGGAATTGTCTATTAAATTGGGAGTAAGCTTTAGAGAATCTCTTTAAAGAGACTGAAACCCATAGTCACTTGGGAGAAAGCCACTCAGGGTAGAGTGCCACAGCTCCAACCTGAATCCATTTCCACTGAGTTTTAGACCCACCCCTGCCTGTTCTTCAGGTTGGTTGTGCTTTTAGCCACACCTCAAACCACTCTCTGAAACCTAAGATATTCTGAGTTTGCTCCCTGGCCCCAGAGCTGTTCATTCTTACACCATTTTGCAAATAGCTCTCCCACGCCTTAAAACTGTCTAGTCTTTACATAAGTTAATTAGAAGTAGAATAAACAAACAAGCGAGCATTCAGGAACAATGATTTTAACGTGGAAGGAAATCTATGAAATGAAGAGTTCTCATAAAGCAGAGTATTACACTTAAGTCTTGACCTATATACCTTCTTTCCTTTCACATCCAGTACAATTTCTATCTCTTTCTGTTCCTGTCTCTGGTCATCTGAAAGAGAAATGTAAAAGCTTTTCCTTGCAGAAGACAAAATGAGGTCATGTGTTGTGTAGATGGAGCCATCTTCTAGAATTCTGAAGTCGGGATCACTTGACAGGATTAGGCTGGCTGACTGGAAGCATTCTTTTGGATTCACTGCAGGGAAGAAATTCACAGTAATTTGTAAAATAAAACAGGAATAGAACAAGTTTTACTGGACTGGCAACTGTAAGTGCTTGAGAAGCAGCAAGAGGGAGGTTACCCTTGGAATTTATTGAGTACCTACTATTATAAAATTTAGGGGCCATGGAAATTAAATAATTAAATAAATGGAGTCATGGTTTCTAGTATTTTCATCATAAATTAATTTGTGAATAGATATAAAATATTTTCTTAGTGTCCCTGGATTTACTGTTTCCACTTGAACTCTTATTTATGGGTTTGTACATATATATATATATATGTGTGTGTGTGTGTGTGTGTATACATATACACATATGTATATAAATTTGTGTATATATATATAACAGATATATATATATATATATATACACAAATTTATCATTTTATATGTAGTATAACTATGATATCAGTAAATTTGGAGCTTGTTTGCAATAATCTTTGGTAGTTAAAACTGTCTTGCAAAAAGTAAGAAAACTAGTCTATACTTAAGTAATACTTAGTATATATTGTGGTTGTTATCAAAATATTTCCTTTACAGATTCATATTTAACATATTTAGCATATTTGCTATATGTCTATAAAATATAGATTGTTTATCTTTCTAAGTGTTTTTAGAAGGTATAAGGCAGTGGATTAATTTAAAACTTCAAAGCACTGGGCAAACGATGTCTGTCTTGGAAAGGATACCACTGCTGTATTGAAGATGTAAACTTAAGGCCAATGAAAAACCTTGATGGAAGGAATGTGAGCCTTGGACTCGGACCAACCAACCTACGTTTTAGGGACGGCTCTGAGAGTAAGATTTGTTGCAATTTTGACTTTCACAAGCTATTCTGTGTCATAGATCACAAATTCTTGGTGAATATTTGTTCATTATAATCAACCTTAAGCACAAATATGATATGGGGGCATTTAAATTTTGACACATTTGTTTTATATCTAATCAATTAAAGAACAACTGGCTTTGGAATTTTGGCAGCAGATTAGCTGATACGGATTAAGATACGCTTCTGGTTTTGGTGCCTTTATTCATTTGAACTAAGCCAATTTAGAGCTTTGATGTTTGCTAACTCTCTGGCAAGAAAAGTATACAACTAACTTGGTACTTTAATTGTTTCTAACCACTACCAAAACAGAGTAGTCCATCTTTCATTTTAGGTCGAATTTTAATGCCAACTAGCTACTACATGGCTTTATCCCAAAGTTTACTAGAGCACCCTGAAGCTCGATATAGCAGTGAAAACTATAATACTGTTTTAATACTGTTTCTCACCTTTGCCTACAAGTGTTTCAGCCTGAAGATGAGAAGGAACTTGAAGAGAAATTTTCCGACAAGCATCGCAAGATAATATTAAAACCTCAAAAAAGAAAAAAGAAAAAAAAATCAGGAATTATATTTGATCACAAACTTTCACGTTACAGTTTCGTCTTATTGATAAAAATCGTGTCAATTTCAGAAACAAATTTATCTTCTAGTCCTTCAGCATTTTTCATATTCATTTTAAAAGGGAAGAGCAAAGGAAATGGCTTTAGGGGCACCATAGTCATTCAGTATCAATGAAAAATTAGAGTGAATAGTAGTTCTTAGAACCCAAATCATATTGTGTCATTTGTAAGAAATGGCTTACAAACCATTGATTTTATATAAAGGTTATCATCTCTAAGACCAATTATAAATGTTACTGTGACTTCTTAGCGTGAAGAAAGCACTTAACTTGAGAATTTAATGATCCAATATTTATACACAAATTATTTCCACAACCCCACACAATTTGAGATTGTAGTTGATTAAGGCTAGAAACCATTGGAGGATTTTTTTTAACCTTGTAAAGAACACCACCCACAAATATTCACTCATCTCAGGTGGCTCCTGGGACTGGCTTGGCATAAACATCAAAGTTTAAATGTTCTCAAACCAAAAAACTAGTCTAAAAAGAAATATAATTCAAAATATAGAGACTAGCCTTCAACAGGGTAAAGATCTGTAATTAAATTCAAGACACAACTATTGTTTTAAACAGCTAGATAGTCAAAGGAAAAAAGACAGACCACTTGGGGGAAAAAGTTACTAGTTTAAAAGTATCGTCAGGTTCAAAATATAGTTTGCTTCTTTCTCTTCACATTCTGTATTTATTTGCCTTCTCTCCTGTTTACCACTATGACTGCTTTTTGATTGTTTAAATACAAGATATAGCAGGGCTAGATTTCCCAGGAACAGGTCAATTTTATTACGATTTTTTTCTGAGGACATATTTCTAGTTATGGGACCTATTAT
This sequence comes from Herpailurus yagouaroundi, assembly GCF_014898765.1. Classification (NCBI taxonomy): domain Eukaryota; kingdom Metazoa; phylum Chordata; class Mammalia; order Carnivora; family Felidae; genus Herpailurus; species Herpailurus yagouaroundi. The sequence continues at coordinate 41,948,367 of NW_024412397.1, read as the reverse complement.
TTGGGAGCGAAAGAGGGCATTATTATCCATACTTGGATATACTGCATCAGCCTATTTAAATAGTTTGTAGTTTTACAAAAACACTGTTAGGCAAATAATACCAAACACTGGAATTTAAAAAGTTACATTTGTACTCAGTTTAATTAATTAATTAATTATATTATTATTATTTTTTTAGCTTCCCTGTAATGTTTTTACAACTCCACACATTTTCCTTCCTGGAATGTAGCAGCAGGCTGATCATATAGTCACCTAATGATCTTTCTGTTTCCAGGCCTCTCTTCCAAGAGCTTGCAAGTTACTTAAGGGGAAAAAACACACCTGCCTTGTTCTCTGTTACAAACTCAGTGTCTAGCACAAGGTAGGTATTTAAACATAAGACATTCTTATTTATTTGACTTTTTAATATACTCATCCCTAATGCCAAGGAATAAACTACATTTATATCTCAAGAACTTTCAGAACATAAAGAATTCTATTAGTAACGATCTCAATATATGATGTAGAAAGACTATTTTGTAATTGACAAAATATATATATATATGTGTGTGTGTGTGTGCACACATCTGTATCTGTATATGCACGTGTTTGTATGTATACACATGTCTAGCCTATATATACACATACATTATTCTCATAGGATATAGCCACATCCCTACTCCCACAACCATCTTCTTTCCTACCTGCCCTACGATCCCCACTTGTTTGCTTCTGCCTCTGTAGGCAAAGCCAGTGGAGGTCACCGGAAGTACTACTCCAGTCTTCAACTTAAATTAACAGCTTAATGATTTACAGGGAGCTGGGGTCAGACACCTTTTAATTATTATGGGGGTTAGGGATGGATGGGCAAGGGATGATCCAAAGGATACTGGACACAGAAGAGACCAGAAGCAAAAGAAAACTGGACGAGTCCCTCAAAAATCTTTCACCACACTTTACCTACTGCTAACTCAAGGTGGTCTCTGACGTTGTTGTTATTGTCTCCCCCAGGCAGTTACAGAATGAGAATCTGACCATCAACCCTGCATCATATATTTATATGGAGAAAATGTTTATCCCCATACAGTAAAATCTTTAAATTCTGAAACTAAAATGGAGAGAGAGAGAAAGAAAGAAAATGCACAGCTCAGAAATGCCAGATGGAGATATGGGACAAGTCTCCTCTCCCTCATCCCTGCCAAAGAAAAATAGCACCTGAGTACACACTTATGAAGCTATGAAAACCCAAGTGGAAGCCAAGGTCATGGATTGTTTTCAATGGCTGTCACATTTTTCTTTATTGTTTTTCTCAAGTTAACCCCCTTGCTTGAACTGGGAGTTCTGCACTTCTCTTAGCTTCGGGTGGGTAAAATGAAAGTCCTGGATAATACACATCCCCACCCAGACTTCCTTCTCCTCCTCTTGCAGCTCAGTGGAACTAAGCGTGACAAACAACTACAGCGCATTTAATGACTGGTAGTGAGAGGAAACCTCAGAACCTTCTGGGACAAATGCCCAAGGAATGAATTCACTCCAATGTTCCTTAGGAAAACACCACAGCAAGATTGAACAGGGATTCCCTTGAAAAACTTCAACATGCTGGCAGTGGGCATGCGAAGAATAAACAAAACACCTGCTATCCCGGGTCACATGTATCTCAGCTCTTGCTTGGGTTTTTCTCAGATCTGTTTTTGTTTTCTCAGTCTATCTTCTGGGCCTTCCACTGCCACCCCTGCTCCCTTTCAAGCCCAAACTAGAGGGAGGAAGCGCGTAGTAACATGCATGAATTCCTTGATCTTTTGGTTGTTACTCACCAGGAGACAGAAAAGGAGCTGCTTACGGAAGATGCTCCCTGGGGCAGCAGAGGCCACAGCCATCAGAAGTGGTCCCAATGGTCAGGGATGGTGGCTGGATAATAGGGCAGCTTGGGATGCACAGGGTGGCTTAAGCAGATTCCCAATGGCTGGCAATTGTGTGGGGTGTTTCTGCTGCCACCTTGATGCAGCCGAGCTTGGTTTGGAAGAGAGTCAGGAGGCCAGTGATAAGAGACAGGAGATGGAGCCGCGGGAGAATTGCTTTCCTCCTATTCCCAGGTCAGTCTTCCTCCTTCCAATTCAATTACTTCTGAATGTAAAGAGGTTTTCCTACAAGTGGGGAGGGTGGGGTACAAAACACCCCAAAGCCCGGTCACTAGCTCCTCCTCACAGCTTTCAAAATTTCTCCTGCCACTTGACACATAGGCAGAAGCAAGAGGGAACACCCTCCATCCTCAAACCTCCTCCTTTTCCCCCCAGGTTGATGCTCCCCGGTTATTACCCACTCCCACGTCCTCCCCTCCTTCTTCTTGGCCTTATTAACCTGTCTTGCCCCTAGGTACAAACACAAATGGTGCACAAACTCCATACATGGAAGTGATGCCTCCTCAGCTGCCGTTTTGGCAAATCAGGGGACATATGCATGTGTAATCACAGCCATCAGAACTTATCTCCCTATCTCAGCGTTTAGGTGTTGTCTGCCTCAGACAGCACCACAGTTCTGCAGGAGACCTGGCGCTCCGGTCACAGCAGCAACTTCTCTGTGTTTACCCCCGTCATCGTCTGTCCACTGTGGTTTGGTCTTCGAGGTGTCACCAAGAATTTAGCAGCGTGTACATAGACCTCATAAAAGTTAGAGAATAAGGAAATAGCTGGCAGATAATTTTTTTATTGCATTCTTTTTTTGTTACTCATCGCGAGGCAATCTATTTTCTTCCTTGACTATCACTATTTGAGAGCAACTACGATCTGGGACCAACTCTCTTTAAAATCACTCCGTTCACCCGAATTACTTACACATTACATGCAAGATATCCTAGCCCAAAAGTACTATATTCCACTGAGGTTAGTTTTTGTTTGTTTGTTTGTTTTTCTTTTTTCTTTTTAACTTTATTCGTTTTGAGAGAGAGGGGCAGAGAGAAAATCCCAAGCAGGCTCTGCGTCATCTGTGCAGAACCCAACATAGGGCTCAAACTCACGAACCGTCAGATTGTGACCTGAGCCGAAATCAAGAGTCAGATTGCTTAACCCACGGAACCACCAAGGCACCCCCATCGAGTATAGTCTTTTGAAAACTAATAACCCTTGCAAGGAGGACTGCAGCATCATTTCTCCTATCACAACTCAGTGAGTTCAGTATTGACTGCACCCATCAGCAGTGATGGAAGTTAGGAAAGGAAGGTAAATATTTTCAAATGGTAATTGTTTAATATAGGGTATAGAGAAGGAACTAAAATTCATACTTCCTGAGCCATTGCTAAAAATCAGGATGTGGCAGGCATTTCAGTGAATCCTCTCAAACAGCCCAGTGAGGGCTCCTTTCAAATGATAAATCCATGAAAAATATGTGATCATCCTTTGCCCACTGACCCAATGAAGAAGAAGTTAACATTGGAACCCAAGCCTGACTGCCTCCAAAAGGCCACTTTTTCACTCTCTCCTGCTATTTCGATGATAAGTATATACACATATGTTGAAAAGGAACAGAAAGTGATGATCAGGCAAGTAAGAGTTCAGCCTTGCTCAACAATAAGTCAGGTTGGAACTAGTAAAATGTATTCAGAAGCAGTTATAATCTATGCTTCTTAATGGCAGCCCATTATTCTGGAATACTGTGGGCACCTGGCCTCTTCTTCTTCTTCTTCTTTTTTTTTTTTTAATGTTTATTTATTTTTGAGAGAGAAAGACACGGAGCGTGAACAGGGGAGGGGCAGAGAGAGATGGAGGTACAGAATCTAAAGCAGGCTCCAGGCTCAGCTGTGAGCACAGAGCCTGACATGGGGCGCGAATGCACGAACCATGAGATCATGACCTGAGCCGAAGTCAGATGCTTAACCAACTGAGCCACCCAGGTGCTCCCCTGGCCTCTTTTTTGGACAGCCATCCTATAGTCAAGGGAAATGCTTGTTTGCATTTATGTAATGCATTTATGTTATAAATTCTTATAAGTGAAATTACTCCCCTTGCTCCTGCTACTGACATTTCTACCTCGTGTTCAACTGAAAAGTAAAGGCACAACCCAATACCCGTGATGATGAGAAAGAAAGTATGAAAGATTTTCTTTTCATTATTTCACAGTGGGAGCAATTCCTTCTTGCATATAAACGTGGGGATAATAATATAACTGCTTCTTTGAAATTGGAGGCTGGGAATATTTGGGAAATAAAAGACCATGGAAGAAGAACTGAGAGATATCTTGTAGTATTTTATGGCCAAAGGTATAGCTACTGATACATATATTTTGTGTCTGCATTGGAATTTGGCTCTGAGAAAATAAAATCACTTTAATTGGATATGTTAATATTTGATACTTTGGGAGAAAAGAATAGAAATATAGAAATAGGAATAAAAAAGTATATGTGTAGATCCAAAGGTAATTCTTTCTGTGTATGTTTGGGCATGATTATCTAAGTGTATATTTAAATGCATGTACACTTAAACATATTTATAATATATATTTTTTAGAAAGAGCTCTATTTTATTTTCATTTTTATGTGTGTGTTTGTTGTATTTTGTTTTAATCTATGCCTAAATTACCAGCATAACTGAATGACTGATAGCATAGAACAGTGGTTAAAAGCTCAGATTTTGCAGATTAGGAGTTTAGACTCTGCAGCTAGAATGCCTGGGTTCAACCCCTGTCTTTACTACTTACTAGCAATATACCATTAAGCGAGTTACTTAACTCTTCTGTGCCTCAGACTCTTCATCTATAAAATGGGGGTAATAATAGCTGCTAATCTATAGATTATTATGAGGATAAATGTGATTATACACAGAAAGCACTTTGAACAGTGTTTGGCTCATAGCAAGCACTAATATTTTATACCATATAATTGCCTATGTATGCAATAAAAAGTTAAAGAGATTGCACTTCAAGTAAAACAAACACAAACTTATTGCAAATACAAGGTCTCTTATGTAAAAGCTATCTAAAGATATAAAAACAGATGTATTCATGGAACAAGTATTTAAGGGTCCAATATGGGGGTCTCACCTCTGCTAAAAGATAAGCACCATATACAGAAAAAAAAAAAAAAAAAGAAAAAGGAAGACAGGCATCTTATTAAAATTTTTAAAAGGCACAACTTTGTGGAGGAAAGCACAAATGTTTTCTTTCTAGTTCAAAATATAGGGTAAAAGGAGGCACCACGGCAAATATTAAATGTCTTAGAAACTTAGAAATTAAGAACAGACAATGAGGGACGCCTAGGTGGCTCACTAGGTTAAGGGTCGGACTCTTGGTTTCCGGTTCGTGAGTTCTAGCCCCGCATTGGGCTCTGTTCTGACAGTGCAAAGCAAGCCTGCTTGGGATTGTCTCTCCTTCCCTCTGCCCCTTCCCTGCTCTTGCTCTCTCTCAAAATAAATAAATAAACTTAAAAAAAAAAAAAGAATAGAGAATGATTACATTCTAAATGCAGAGTCCTATAGAAGAAAAAATTAAATATGTAAGCATTGCATAATCTGTTTTCTACCACAGATTTATGGCCCTACAGAGAAAGATTTAAATCTAAGGACTCACATGGCCCTTATAAGTCTTTAATTTTTAACTTGTGGAAGGCATGTTGAGAAAATATGTCTTCTATTAAATTTTCAAGATTGTGTCTCATGGAAATACAGTGACAAATTTCCTAAGAAGTGTTTATACACAGCCAACTTGTGGAAAGTGTTGTTTATGAATAAATTCAAAGCTTCAGAATAACCACTTATTGACAGAATTATTATCTCTGTCAGAGGACCCAATTTTCTTTCAAAAGACTCTGAACTGGTAGGAATCTGTATACACTGATGAGCCCATAACAAGGCACTTTGTGTTAAATATACATGACCAAAGATGACAGAAAAACAGGGGTAAATGAGGGTATGTGATCTTAAAATGGGAGGGTAGAAGTGTATGAACAAAGGAAAAAGAAGTCTTGGCTATAGAGAACACATTGGGTTCATGAGTTCAATGTACTGCAGTAGAAAGCCCCTTAAATTCCTTTGGATTTTATCTGGGTAAAAGGTTCTTGAAAACTAGAAGTAATTCATAAGTACTGATAACTATTGGCAATGATTTCTTCAGGCTGCTGGCATAGAATAAGGATCAATTTTCATTAAAAATTACTACTTCTCATTATTCTCAAAACTGTTGGCAAACCTATGATAAGAAATGTCAGCATAAAGTCTCTGTTTAATTTAGAACTCTATTCAGCACTCACACATAACCCAAACTGGCTTAAGAGAAACAAAATAAAACAAAATAGTTGTGGACAAGGGATTTGTTAGGTCATGTAATTGGAAAGTCCAGGTATAGCTTGGATTCAGGCATAGCTCAAACCAAATGATCAAAGGATCTCACCAAGCTATTGGTGTCCATCTCTTAGCTCTTTCTTTGTGTTGGTTTTATTGTCATTCAATTTCCTTAAAGTGGAGCCAAAGATGGCCACCAGAAGCTCTAAGATTATTTTCTATCAGTTTAGTAATTCATACTTAAAAAAGCGTGTCTTGCTTCCAAAAGTTTGAGCAAAACACAGTTCCACTGGTTAAATCCATGAGTTGAACATCAAGGATCAAGCCAGACCACGTAGGCAAAAAGTGGTGGAGAAGCCCTTGCCCAAAACAACTGTGGGCTATTGACAGAACAAGAAATATTGTAGATAAGCAGGCAAATCAGAAAATTTCCACCAAACTGACCTTTTCTTTATTGTCATTTCAATAATACCTATTATGCATCAAATCATTTATTAACAGCTTCTGTACTCTCAGCACTATCCATGATACTTATGATAGAAAGCTGAAGAAAACATGACCTCTGCCCTCATGGAGCTTAAAATCTATTACACATTTTGAAAATTAAAGTACTTCATATGATGTAGTTAGGATTAAAATCTTGGCGAAATGAACATAATGAATATTTTACACTTTTATTCACTTCCTGAAATCTCCTCCAATTTTGTTGTTGTTGTTGTTGTTGTTGTTGTTGGTCTTCAAAGTCAAATGTTTGAAAAGTGTGTTGTTTTTTTTTCTATGATACACGGAATCTTACTGTCAATTATTTATCTTAAATATTAAAAATAATGTTATTAAATGTTGATTTTTATGGATAAGAATATGTATAATCACTACCTAAACTTTGTTAAGATAGAGAATTAGGGAGGAGACCTTCACCCATGATCTAAATGTAATCTTCCATTGCATATCTTCCAATCTAGTTTCTGTGTATAGAATTTTAAACATTGTTACATTGTGCTTTAATTTAACTTTGTAGAATACATTTTCCCTTTAATAATTTAATAAAACAAACATTTGTCCCATATTGTGACAAGTCCTATATAGATATGTCAATGACTGTATTAAATTCCTTCAAATAATCACATTACAATTGCTTTAACCACTCTCTAAGATTGAGAATTTAAGTTGCTCCAAATTTTTTTTCTTATTACAAAAACCATCCTGAAAGCTAAAGCCTTTTCTGGATTTAGGATCGTTTCTTGAGATAGAGTCCTACACATAGACATTCTAGGTCAAAAGATAATGAGATTTAATGGCTCTTGGTATATAAAGCCAACCTACATCCCCAAAGCAGAGCACTGATGCACATTCTGACTGACGTGAACACAAACAATAAACATCCTAGCCAGGATTGAATATTGACATTTTGTTAAAAATCCTATTTTGATAAATATGACGTTATCATTTTAATCTGAATCATTTGTCTGATCATGATGTCGAGCTCTTTTCAGAACTGCTAAGCCATTGCATTTTTTTCATGATATATATACTCTTTTAATATATTAGCACATATTTGGAACTATAAGGATAGTAGCGCGTTTGAAGTAAACCAAACAAGTTAATAATTAAAACTCTTTTCAATGGAGCTGCTTCTTTGAGATAAGAAGATTGTTATATTTTTAGTTTTTAGCCTTTTTTATATTTGTAACTGAATCTGATGACAGTACAAAATAGTTTTGCCTTGTTAATCCTTTGAAATGCGAATATTCCCTGAGAAACTTGGTATTTTCTGAAACAACATCCATAAAAGTCACCTAGAGTTTTATAAATTGATTTGTTGGCTAGATTGCAATGTAAATGTTGTAATTTCTATAGAAAATGTGACACATAGTCAAAGGAATCATTTCTTTTTTTTTAAAACTTTTTTTAATGTTTATTTATTTTTTAAGAGAGAGAGAGAGACAGAGTACAAGTGGGGGAAGGGCAGAGAGAGAGAGAGAGACAGAATTCAAAGCAGGCTCCAGGCTCTACACTGTCAGCACAGAGCCCGATATGGGGCTCGAACCCACGAACCGTGAGATCATGATCTGAACCAGAGTCGGATGTTTAGTGGACTGAGCCACCCACGCTCCCCAAGGAACCATTTCTAATGTATGTGTTATTGAACTGAAAATAAAAGCCATTCACCAAGGTTCCTGCAGCTTGTTTTGGATATAACAAAAATAAATGTCTCTTGATCAGATCCTGTATAGTATTTCATGAAGCACCTCTAAGAATTTGTCGTTATCTAAGGTTAATTGACCGGACTGTCATCTCAGTGGTCCTCTGTTGCTTCATGGGTCTAAGTGAAGATGAGGAATTAGACTGCTGGTCTTTACAAGGGTGGTTATGAACCGCTGCTATTTCTTACACACTGGAAGATAATTCGAAAGATGGGAATGGAAAGCAGAAACTGCTCTGCGTGATCAAACAAAACAATGTTCCCCTGCGTGGATAGAGAAACATTTTGTAAACCATGCTGTCTTTTGGTAAAAGTTGCCCTATATGAATTGGAACTAAAATGTTTCTGACACTTTCTGCCCATACTTCAAAGATGTGCATGGGTGCACTGCGTGCCTCCTAAAACAGATCAGAGGTCTCAGGCACAGTGAAAAAGCTCAGAGTTACTTCAGTTTAGCTTAGACTGTTAGGCTAACTGTTGCTTTTTTACTACTATTCTGAAAAGAAAGCACGAGTATGGTATGCTTTGCTTAAGCCCTGGCAGTGTTTGTTATTTTACACCAAATGATTTGACTTCCAGAGCGTGTGTTGCTATACCACTCTATCCCGTGGACTATTCTGGTCAAGGGAGGAGGATGGATATTGCTCTTACTGGAGAGGAAGGTATATAGATTCACACCATGAACACCTGAAGACACAATATGGGGCCGGCCCAGGAAGTGGAATCAGGGAATCATTTCTGGTGAGTTTCTATTTTCTGGGCTTGAGAGGAATATTTAGGTTTTGCATTGTTCTAATTTCTCTGATGTTGTAAAATGTTATATATTCTTATATATGTATAATTTCAATACCTAAATGTAAGTTTATATAGTATATCATACATTATATATTAGAGAGAGAGAGTGAGAAAGAGGAAGAGAACCTAAGTCTAGGAAGACAATCATTGGGTGAACCAAGTCACAGAGGAGAAGCAGGCTGCAACTTACATTGGCTCATGGAAAGCCTAGAAAATGCCCTATTTACCTATTGTACTGAAAACAGATACTAGAAAATGAACACACCTTGATGGAATAGTTGAGTCATGCTACTTAAAAAATGGAATGTAGAACATTCTACAATTCTAGTCTTTCTTAAATGAAATAATTGCATACATCTCGTGTGTCAGAACAATGTATCAGGGTTTTTAAATTCTGTGACACAAAATTAAAGACAGGAGTAATGGTAAAAAAAAATTAATAGACAATACCCAAGTTTATAAGTTTAAAAATAGCATGCTTGACAAAAACATTACAAAATAATAAGAGTTGAAAAGACCAGGGGTAAGAAAAAGAGACAAGACATGAAAAAGACAAAAAGAGGGTAGGATGATCGATGCAACTAGCTGTACTCAGTGCCCATTATGTACCATGCACTAGATCAGGATTTGCCCAAAGAAAAGTGAAAAGTGACAGGGCTACAATAAGCTCACTGTCTAGTGGGGCACAAAGGGGTCATAACTAACCAACTCAGAGCAGAAGGGGCAGGGAGATCTTTCCAGAAACATGACATTTGAAATAAGTCTTAAAAGGGGTGTAGGAATGTATCAGTAAAAATGGAACCAGAAAAAGGTATTCCATGTCAACAGGGCAATAAACAATGGCACAAAAAGAGAGAGAACTCAAAGATTTTCAACATGGTCAAAGCACTCTGCATGGCTAAAACAAAAGGAAGCACAATAAAAACATGTGTATTTCACAGGTGATTAAGAAAAACACTATAAGTCAACGTGGAATAATTCCTCTGAGCTGCACACCTTATAAGTGTCCAGACCAACCTGGGAAAGTTTGATTGAATGTAACATTGCTTTTACCAAAAAGAACAGGAAGCCTTGTTAAATTCATTTTCTAGGTCCCTGATACTAAAGACCATGAAAAACAGAGCTCTTAAGATTATTAGTTGTTTAGGTTTTACTTTTTTTTCCTTCCCATTTTATAATTTAGAGTATTTTCTTAAAAGTATTAAAATATTATATTAGAGTTGATGAAACCCTTTCATATACATTATCTCACTTAGTCCTCCATTTCCAGATAAGAAAACTAAGAGAAAAAGGATGTGCCCAAGGTTGCACCATTGACCTTGGATATAATCAAATCAAGATGTTTTGCCCATTAAGCCCATAGATCTGGCTTACTGATTTGAGTAGTAAATTAGTGAAAAACAGAAAATTCAAGGCTGTAAGACAAGAAGTTTTTTTCACAATCATAATTTCTAGAATTGGATGTTAGGTGCTCTATGATCTCAGCATACAATTCAGATGTCTAAATCCTGCAAACCTTGGGGCGCCTGGGTGGCTCAGTCGGTTGAGCGTCCGACTTCAGCTCAGGTCATGATCTCACAGTCCGTGAGTTCAAACCCCGCATCAGGCTCTGTACTGACAGCTCAGAGCCTGGAGCCTGCTTCGGATTCTGTGTCTCCCTCTCTCTCTGCCTCTCCCCCGCTTATGCGCTCTCTCTCTCTCTCTCTCTGCCAAAAAAAATAAATAAACAAAAAAATAAAAATAAAAAAAATAAATAAATTCTGCAAACCTCTTAGTGAATTTCAGTTAAAAGAAATGGCAAAATTGGGAAAATCTTTAATATTATTAGTTGTGTCATAAAACAAATAGACAAAAGATAGAATGAAAAGAAATCCTTTCTTAGACATCTATATTTCTATTTTCATTAATAAAGTATATAAGAACTTCTAACTTTCAAATGCAGTGTAGGATGTATAAAATAGTTACAGATGGAGAAAGAGAAGGTAGTAGCCCGTGAATATTTTTAGACTAAACTACATTAAAAATATACTTCTACACTTTACATTTATGGTAATTGTGGTTTCCCTAGTGCAAATGGATTAAGAGTGAGCAACACTGAACAAAAGAAACTACACCCTTTTAAAGCACACTCCCTCTTAAGAATTAGCCTCAGTTAGCCACCGGGCTCAAATTATTATTGCATTGTAAGTGCTTCTGCAATCAATTGGTAACAGACGATTCCTATGCCATGAGATAATTCAGGAAAAGTTAATCTAGAAAATGCAGAGTTTGAAACTTCCCAATTTCATTCACAGAGTGTGGATTCAGATTCAATATTTTATCAGGTCCTCAGTTGGTATGAGTCTAGAAGTCCACTATTCATTAAGTATCTGGGAAAATCAATTATGCTCTAAAAATGCTTACAGTGTTGCTAGGCAGACAAAATGGATATGTATCAAAGCAAAAACAGTGAAGCAAAAATCAGTGAAGAATAGGATAATCAGAAAACCAAATGATCAGCACATATTAATGAGCCAATTCATTAGCCTAATAGGGTGACCTGTGAGGAACACAAGCATAGCATAAGACACAGGTCTTTAGCTCAGACACACTAAAAGTACATTAAAACAAGGAGAGGTGAATTAATCGTGTCTTGCTAACTATAAAGGAAACAGGTTCAGAGAGAGAGGAGTATGTCCTGTAAATGGAAACATGAAAGGTAGATAGGAATTGGATAAGTAGAATGAGGATGGGAACACCTGAAATAAGAGAGATGCAGGAGAACTGACCAAAATGGATTAGAAGGAAAAGCTATTCCATGTAGAACCAACTTCATCGACTGGTATCTCCTTCTATGTGTCTGTGCTTTTCTAGGTTTTCAGCATACAGAACAGCCTCTACTCACAGCATAACAAGAGACAGAGATGAGAAAAATATTACAGCAGAGCATGATGAAATAACAGCTATGAACAAATGCCATGAGTACAGAGAAGAAAGTCATTTGGCATGGCGGACAAGAAAGGCAAGGTTATTAGATTTGGTGTGTTGCAAGGGAGGAGGTGCTATTTTAGTGGCTCTTGAAAGAGAATAGGGATTAACCAGAAAGGGGGGTCCCAAGGAAGGACAATCTCCAGAGAACTGTATAGTCAAAACGAAAAAAAGCATGGAAGAGCGATGCTTATTCAGGAAATGATCAGAAACTCCTAGACAGAGACTAAATTTTCAAGTTGTATCATGAAAAGAATGGTTCAACAAAAGGGGAATTTTCATCCTACAGAAGAGGACAGTGATGATAGCATAGAATATTTGTTTTCAACTATCACATAGGAGAAATTTTACACTTGGTTCTCCTGTTCTTGTTTTTATGCTTTAGAAGTTTCAGGTTTGCAAAGACAGCACAAAGAGTTCCCATATACTTTGCACTTACTTTCCCCTTATTACTATTTTATTAATAATTATTAACATTAGTTATTAATATCATTAGTATGGTATATTCGATATTATTAATGAATCTGATTGATACATTATTGTTAACTGAAGTCCATACTTTATTCAGATATCCTTAGTTTTTATCTAGTATGCTTTTTCTGTTCCAGTATCCCATCAAGGATAACACATTACATCAGGTAATTATGTCTTCTTGGGTTCCTCTTGACTGCAACAGTCTCTCAGGCTGTCCTTGTTTTTGGTTACCTTGACCGTTTTAAGGAGAACTGGTATTGCATGTTCTATTTGGATTTGTCCAATGTTTTTCTCATAATTAGATTGGGGTAAAGTGCCATGTTCATTACAACCTATCGAGGGTACATGCTATCAACATGACTTACCCCATAATTAATTTAAAACATGCTAAGAAGTAGAAAACATTCAAAAGGAGGTAATTAAAAAGCAAGAGTTAAATACATTATTTCCAAAGACTCAGGATCAGAGAGAATGAACTTGCCTGAGTTCACCTGGCCAATAAGGAGCCAGACCAAGACTCAGCCCCAATTGTCCTTATTTTAAATTGCGTGCTTCTTCTTCTACTTCATCAGGTTATAATGGTTATTAAATGAGTAAATGTCAATAAAGCTCCTGCCTGGGGTGTGCTATAAAGCTGTGTGTCCTGCTTCTCTATAGCCAATTGTGCATTATCTCTTCTAAAATCTGCACTCAGAGACATTGAGTTGGTAGCTTGAGATCAGCTATGGTGGCAGTATTTACACCATGGCAATCATCGCATGTTCTAAATCAGATGGGTTTTCTTAATAACTTGATTTTTTTCCAGAAATTCATTGTTAAGCAACCAACAAGGAAAGCATTGATTGTATATTTTGTATTTTTGTTTGTTTGTTTGTTTGTTTGTTTGTTTGTTTGTTTTTAGGCCTGGACAATCTCATTCTATTTCCAATAGTAAATTAAGAAAAAAAAAAAAAAAGACAAGGAAATAGTACCATACATTTAATTTTCTCATAGAGGAAATAAAACAAAGGAAAAATTCTGAGCCTGCATAAAAAAATCTAACTGCAGAGGGTTTGAAGATCTAAGTGAAAAATATCCATAGGTAAAAAGGGAAGAATATAGTGAAGAAGGAAAAGAAAGAAAACCTTATTTGTTATTGCCTCAAAATGTATCATTTTGATATTATTGTTGATGATGATGCTGTTTTATTCATTTGTGTTGGTTTTGTTTGCTAAACGTGGAAATCCTATTGTGTCTAGAGCAACAACTTGATATTTACTAAATACTAGCTGCAAAATAGTCTTTCTAGGTGACATATGGATTTCTAGAAGCCCATGCTGATTTGAGAAGTACAAATGTACATAGCAGATACTGTAAATTAAAATGCTGTATATAATATTTAAACTATGGCAATATAGGAGTTCTTTCATCCCTACTCCACCCACTTGGACTTGGTAGTTGCATCTCTACTTGGTTGAAAGACACCTGTCTGACAAAAAGCAGCTTTGCAGTGTCTTACTGGGCAGAGCCTCTTGGAAAGGCTGGTCAGCAGAATAACTCCCTTCCCACCCCCAATTAGTGGTATTATCTTTAAAATGAGGATGAGCTTAAGGTGTTCTGGTGGGGAAGATTTGAAAATTGAAGGAAAATGTGCTTGATTATATGCATTCTAGACCCAGTGCTGTCAGACTCTAAGAATGTCAGTTAAGGATCTCAATTTGTTTGGATAGAATATGATGATTCAGAACTGGTAAGGAAAGAAGGATCTGATTGTAGAGAAAGAAATGCTCCCCGAAAAAAAAAATCACTTAAAAATGTGTTTTTGGTGTTTAGAGTGATTATATAAACACAAATATTTTACCACTATTTAGTTTGTTGTTTTTATACATTGTGTGCATATGTGAATGCATATAAAATAAATATTGCAAATTGGTTCTTGAATGCCCTGAAAGGGATTGATTGATAGCTAAACTAAATATATGTACACAAACACATACACCCACAGAAAAAAAGTAGAAAAATTTAAAAGGAAATTTTTTTCAGTGAGAGGCTGCAATAAGATGAGTTTGAGGAAATTTTGTCATAAAGCAAAAACCAGACCAGTCTAGCGTGTTCTGTATTTTTATTGGATGCCTCCAGTGTTTCTCAAACTTGGCTAGTTACCAGAAACACTTAGGGTGCTTCTTAAAGTGTAGGTTCTGGTGGTCCACCTCAGGCTTATGGAATCAGATTCTTGAGGGAGGGGCATAGGCATCTGTATTTTTAACAAGTGCCCCAGGTGATTTGGTTGAGTGGCCAGGATGGGAAACACTGGGTAGATCAGGGATTTTCAACTTTGGCTACACACTTCAATCAGTTTAGAGTCAAAAAACAAAATACTGATGTCTGGGCACCACCTCAGACCAAGTAAATCAGAACCTCTGGGATTGGAGGTTCAGGCACAGCTCAGGCACATCCATTAAAACAAATCCAACCAAACAAAAGCAACAAAACTGGTGATTTTGATGTGATTTGAGAGTGAGAATCACTGGCCTTACCTCAATAATAAGCTGACAGAATACTACTCTAAAACAGGAACCAATGAAATCATAATGAGAAAACACCGATTGTCTAATCTGTGGATACTACAGAAATTTAGAAGAGAAAGTAGCAAATTTGAGGCATTTCTAGACGTTTTGATGACTATAGAGGTGAATCTCTCCCTTCATCCTGTCATTTAATGTATGCATTTTTGGACAAATACAGAACTGGAAGGGAAGGAGGAAATAAAATGGAAGAAGCCCCAGCATATTCTGAGTATTTAAAATCTCTGTGGATATCTCACCCATTCGCCTTAACAATTTAAACTTGAGCCTATCCTGTTTGTATAAGTATCTACTTGTTATTTAAGAAGTTCTTTCTCTTTTCATTATCCAATCTTGTACAGAAAACACACTCTTTTCATCTTAATAAATTCCAGTAAACTTGTAAATACATAAAAGGATATAATCAAGTGCCCAAGGAAGTTGCTCTCATCTTGACAATCTGCAAATCCAGGAGCAAAGCCACAAACTGGGCAGTTAGGACATGGCTAAGATTAACATTATTGGAGAAAACCTTATTTTTTTTTTTTAAATTATGTTTTATTTTCAGTTTAGATTCACTGTGAAAACCATTGAGCTTATTCAATAAAATACAGATTTAGTATTGGGGCACTTGGGTGGCTCCGTCAGTGGAGCGTCAGACTTGATTTTGGCTCAGGTCATGATCTCATGGTCATGGGATTGAGCGTCCAGCTCCATGCTAAATGTGAAGCCTGCTGAAGATTCTCTCTCTCTGCCCTGCCCCTGCTCGTGCTCTCTCTCTCTCTTAAAAAAAAAAAAAAAAAATATATATATATATATACACACACATATATATACATATATATATAATTATTTAATTATCAAGTACAACTTACAAAGCTGGCATATTTACCTATAAATATATATTTTTGAACAGACAGAAATGTCATACTTCATACTTACTGAATTAGAAGAATTTATTTTGCTTTCACATACTTTGTGATATATTCTACATTAATAGTTTTTATTTTTAGGGAAGTTTTAGGTTCACAGCAATATTGAGAGGAAAATAAAGCGATTTTTCACATACCCTCTGCCCTCACACATTATAGCCTCCCTCACACATTATCAATATGTCCCATCAGAGTGTTACATTCGTTACAAATGAGGGCACATTGACAGATCATTATCACCCAAAGTCCATAGTTTACATTAGAGTTTACTCCTAGTGGTATACATTTGCGGGCAAATGCATAATGACATACATCTATCATTATAGTATCATACAAAGTAAGTTCACTGCCCTGAAAATCCTCTGTGCTCTGCCTATTCATCCCCTTTCCCTCATAACTCCTGACAACCACTGATCTCTTTATTGTCTCCATAGTTTTGCCTTTTGCAGAGTGTCGTTATGATTACAATTATACTGTATGCAGCCTCTTAAAATTGGTTTCTTTCAGTTAGCAGTATACATTTAAGTTTCTTCCACTTCTTTTCATGGCTGGCTAGCTCATTTATTTTGGGTGCTAAGTAATATTCCATTGCTTGGATGGACCACAGTTTATTCACCTACTGAAGGACAGCTTGCCTGCTTCCAAGTTTTGGCAATTATTAATTATAATTACATATAAAACTAGTTATAAAAAAAGCTGTGTACAGGTTTGTTCATGGACATAAATTTTCAGTTTCCGTGCTGGAGCATATATGGTAGGTGTATGTTTAGCTTTGTAAGAAACTGCCAATCTGTCTTCAACATCGCTGTTATTTTGCAAACGATGAATGAGAGTTCCTATTGCCCCATATTCCCACCATCATTTGGTGATACCAGCGTTCTGGATTTTGGTCATTCTAATGGGTGTGTGATGGTATCTCTTGATTATTTTAGTTAGCATCCCCCTGATGATATATGATGTGGAGCGTATTGGCATATGCTTATCTGCCATCTGTAGTGTTCCTTGGTGAGGTCTCTTAAGTTATTTGGCCCATTTTTTAGTTGGCTTCTTTGTTTCCTCACTGTTGGATTTTAAGAGTTCTTTGCATATTTTGGATAACAGTCCTTTGTATATCTTTTGCAAATATTCTTTCCTGAGGGTGTAATGTTTGTGTGTATGCACGTGTGTGTGTTTGCGTGCGCTTGTGAGAGACACTGCCAAGTTATAGGGGAGGCTATGCATTTCTGTACATTTATTTCACTTAATATAATATGGTAGGTAATTCCAAGTTTATGTTTGTATTAGTTTGCTAGGGCTACCATAACAAAACACCACAAAGTGGGTGACTTAAGCAACAGATTATTATCTCAGAGTTCACAAGATGTTAGCAGGGTTGGTTCCTTCTGAGTGAAGGATCTGTTCCAGTTCTTTCTCCCTGACTTGTAGATTGCTACTTTTTCCTTACATTTCCTTACAAATGTCCTTACATTGTCTTCCCTCCACATGTGCATCTGTGTCCAAATTTTGGCTTTTTATAAATACCAGTTATATTGGATTAGTGTTCACTCGAATGACCTCTTCTTAACTAATGACATCTGCTTCCAAATACGTCACATTCTGAGGTACTGGAGGTTAGAACTTCAACATACAAATTTTGCAGGCACACAATGCTACCCATAACAACGTTGAAGTCATTTATTCAACGTTTTCAATCCAGCTGGGAAAAAACCAGTTATGCCCCATGTATTTTCATGCATTGTTAGTTACACATAACTCCTATTTATGTCCAGGTATCTGCTTAGACATCATTTTGCAGGCAAACCTTTCCTGGTTCTGCTACACCCACCCACACTGGTTTTAGGTACTCTTTTGATATGAAGCCTCTTCACTCTGATAAGTCACCTCCAGGGGACTTGTAAGATTTCCTTCCTGGATGAGAATTTCTTCATGTTCAGGGACTGTGTATTCTCAGTGGCTGGAACTATGCCTCCCATGTAGAGGGAAGCAAATAAGTATTTATTGAATAAAAAATAACAAGATTAAACATTGACAAATTACTTTGTCCACACAGGACCACACACTTCAGTAGTCATTCTTGTCTGGAGTTGGCTACTTCCTGTCCCTCTGTCTGGAGTGCCTCCCCACCACGTAGCACATGGTACCTCATTCTCATCTGCCATGAATCAGCTTAAATCATCTTCTCAGAGAGTTTCTCCTGGGTACCCAATTTAAAGTAGGTATCCTGGTCCCCTTATTTTCTCTGCCAACCCCTTCTTTGTTTCCTTCTTAGCAGTTATTACAACCCCTGTATTTTACTTCTTTTTTGTTTCTTGGCTCTTTGTCTATTTTCCCCATTAGAATGTGCCCTCCCTGAGGACAGGGCCTCATCAGTCTTCATCATTGTATCCCCAGAATCCAGCACAATGCCTTCCCAGCACACAGATTTTGTCCCTTCTGCTGCTGCTGTAGTCTCACTGGGGGAAAAAATACAATGAATACATTATTTTTTCCTTTTAGGAAAAATGAACAGATTTTTGTATTCTGAGCTTAGAACTCCTTTCCCAAAATTGTTACAGAGGTTTTTTGTTTTCTTTCGTTTTCCAAGCAGAAAAGAGAGAGGGATAAAGATAAAGAGAAGAAAAAGGAAAAGAGGAACAAGAAACATTGCCAAGCTCCTGGAATAATGTTCCCACCTAGACAATGGGCAAAGTCAAACAGACCTAAATTTAAATGCTGATTCTACCTCTTACATTTACATACTTTGAGTAAGTTAAAAACAACAACAACAACAAACAACTCCTCTGCAGATCAGTCACTTAATCTGTGAAATTTCATATTTAATTCAATTAAATATGAAAATGCTTTTTTCAGGGTAGGTACATCTTTTGTGAACTTGAAAATACTTGAAATTGAATTTCCATTGATTTCATACAAGGTAAACAGACTATTTCTTAGGGTGTAATATTCTTGGGTCATAGCTTTTATTTTTTTCCTTAAAGTTATTTGATTTTGTTAATTTTTATCTTTTTGCACATTTTTTCAAGATTTTTCTTTTGGTTCTGGAATGGAAAGATTTTGCAAATATATCTCTAGGTGTGGGTCTCTTTGAATTTATATTACCTGGAACAGATAGCTCCATCTACCTTTATCCACTGTAACTTTTGTAGCTGTGTTTTTTTTTCCTTTTTAAATTGAATATTTTATTTGTAACAATGAAGTATGTAAATCTAAAATACATTGGTTAAAAAATATAGCAGTTTGTTGCCTTATTCCTCCCAAATCCCAATTCTTACTCTTACTCTTAAAACTACATTAAGTGTTTTAAGCTATTTATTCCATTTTTTGTCATCACTTTGCTGAATACCATGTTTGCACAGAAACTGTTATTTTCCAAATTTAGATTATTGACTTTCTACATTAGAAAATATGTGTCTATCTCTCTTACATCCTCCCCATCCACAATTCTCTACCTCTCACCCAACTTCCTTCACAAACTTAGATTAAGTAAATGTCCATTTTCTACATTATTATGACTATCAATCAGATTAGGCACGTCTAGCATTTGCTCAGTTCCATTTATAACTTGCAATAATTGTTCCTGAAATTTCCATCCTCTCGCCCCAAGCTGGCCTTGTGGAGCTCTAGGCATTCAGCACAGCTAATTTTCTGTATATATCATCATGGGAATTTCCTTTGCCAATTTTGTCTCTTTTCCTTTTTTTTTTTTTTTTCAGTAACTTTTGATGCCCCAGTAGCAATGAGCACACCCAAGGCTCAGATCTTGGTTTCGAAATCTCCAATTAAAAAAATGAGAAATCCTTGAAAATGGATTGATTGAAGGCTTGAGGAAAATATAAGACGAGCCTAGCACATCTCATGATGTCAGAAAATAAGGAAATGCTTAAAAAGGAAAGGGATGATGGCATGCCAAAAGGGCACAAGAACCAGCACTAAAGAGCTCCCAGTGGCCAAAGTTAGAACGACTTGAGCAAGAAAATAATTACATACTTTTGAACTACAACCCAAAGAATAAAATAAATATTACAAGTCCATACTGATGTAAATAACTAGGCAAATAAATAAATGGGGGTAAATAAACTATTCTTTACGTATGAACTCTAATTAATAGATGTAGAGGGAAGGAAGGAGATAGAAAATTACTTCTAGAGTACCACAACAGAAAATGCCATTATATAGCCTGGACAAACTGCCTATATCATCTTCCACATCTGAACCAGCTCATATTCCTATACTGTCTTGGTAAGTAATACATAAGACAAAATCATCCTTGACTCTTCCGTATCCTCCTATTCTTTTCTCTTGTTGCTACTGCTTTATTTATAATCTCTCTTCTTTAGGCTGAACAACTGCGAGATATTCCAAAGGTTGAACTGAAGAGATTATAGATCAAGTGTGAAGCTTATGGTCAGGGTTGGCAGAAACCCAAGGGTCAAAAGTTAAGAGAGTAGAAGAAGTGATGACCTGTAGTATCTGAGCTGGACAAATATCATCATTGTTAGAATCACCATTAGTCATAACAGCTACCATTTATTGACTGGTTTCTCTGTATCAGACACTGCTAAAGGTTTTATATGCATTATCTCAAATCATACTCATAGCAATTCCATAAAGCTAGTACTGTTATTATGCCATTTTATAGACAAAAAACTGAGGTCTAGAGAGTTTAAGTAACTTACACAAGTTCGGGGAACTAGCAGAGGATGGAGACACAATTTGAACTTACTTGAAACCAGCAGGGAACTGTGAATAGGATAAAATGTAGGAGCAAAGATTGAGAGCTGGAAAGCACATAAGATAAAACTAAGAAAGTGAGAGGACATAATTATAAGAGATTGGTTATGATCAGAGAATAGAATGCTTGGGTTTACTATTTTACCCCTCAAGTAGTTCTAGGTGACAAATTTCAAGGTTCATTATGGAAGCAATGAGTCTGTATGGTGCTCATGTGTACATAATATAGAGCACAATCTTGAACAATAGAAGATGCAAGCTGATGGATAAATGACTCTCCCTTGCACCCTCTAGCCAGAAAGTTCTGGGAGACATTTCATAGGGCTCCCTGTGCATCAGTCACCTGTGCTGGTGACAAACTCAGTAATGTACCTGTGTATTGGCTCTTCCTTCTCCCATGTTCATTCCCCTGCCCTCCACTCCCTGAGGTTCTTTCCTAAATAAAAAACCTCCACTCAAGGCTCTCCTTTGCTCTGGAAGAACCCAGGCCAAAACAATAAGTGCTCCTGGAAGACAAACCCTCAGGATCAATCCTCCTTGCTGGAAACGAGAAGCCTCTTTCAAGATATATCCTTGTCTCTTTTCATTGCTTCCAGGACTATAATCAAGTTTAGGTCTTTTGTTAGCCAGAGTTCTCCAAAGAATCCAATTGAGTGTGTGTGTGTGTGTGTGTGTGTGTGTGTGTGTGTGCACGCGCGCCTGTATGAAGAGAGAGCAAGACACATTTATTTTACGGAACTAGCTCATGCAATTCTGGGGATGGGGAGCATGACAAGTTTGAATTCCATACAACAGACCAGCAGCCTGGAAATTAAGGTTAGAGTTGATGTCTTGAATCCAAATTCCAGAGATCAGTAGTCTACAAACTTAGGCAGGGTTTTTAGCTTGCAGTCTTGAGGAGAATTCTACCTCAGAAAAACTGTCTTTGCTCATAAGGCCTTCAACTGATTGGATGAGGTCCACCCATATTATGGAGGGTTATCTGTAGTACTTAAAGTCTACTGACTCATCACATCTAAAAAAAATGCCTTCATAGCAACATCTAGACTGGTGTTTGACCAAACAACTGACACCATAGTCTAGCCAAGTTGACACATAAGATTAAGCATCACAGATATCAACATAGCCTATGTAGACATAAAATCTCTGCTCTGGAGAAAAATAGCTTATACACCAAAGGAATTGAAAGTGCTGGTCCATTTGGACTGGCGTGAACTATGGGATCACACATGGAAGTTAGTGTTGGACTACAGAAGGCAGAACATAAAACTGGATAAGGGAGAATTTTTGATATGAGAGTATTCTAGGACTAAGGATGTAATGTCCAGGAAGCACCCTTGAAGCTGATCCTAACATGCTGCTGAGAATGCTCCTTGAATTTGGACATGGAAATGGTCTACAGTAAATGAAGTGGAGATTCTGAATGTTGGGGGCCACAAGGTTTGCAAAGTGGGAGCATTTTAATGAATTCATTAGGTGAGATGATAGAACCCATCACCTGATGATGTTTCTTGAGGGGGCCTACGAGGTACTATTTAAACTAAGGAAATGAGGAATGCACTGGTGCAGGGACACTGGCACTTTGAGGAAACTGACAGTGATCATCCTCTATAGGCTGGAGTCTATAGTAAACAATGATGCCACAACTTCCAATTGGGGATAATGAGATTCCAGGATGGCAGAAGCCAGATGTAAGTTTGACATAGTTATTATAATGAGTAGCAAGGCTGGAGTGGCAATTAAGGTGCCTAGACCCAGTAATATCTGTGGTGATGGATAAGAGTTTATGGCGTTCTAGGAGTTGAAATATAGGGTCACCCATCAGGGTACTGCTTTATCAAAAGGTGATGAGAAAAAGGCTGCTAGCCATCATAAACGAAGACTTCTGATTCTTCATCCACTTTCCAGATGTAAGTGAGCTTACAGACACAGAATCCATTGGTGAAGGGTAAACTGGCTCTCCTTGAGGAAGGGCCCTGTAATGTAACTGCTTTTCCCTCCTGTTCTGGACATTATAAATTATACCAACACGTAAGACCTTGGTCTCACTTGTGAGGGCATGAAAAAAAATCATTAGATTATAGATATTATATATTTGGGATTGGGTCCAAGAAAGCCCAGAAACACAAGTGAATTTTATGACCAGATAGCCCAAGTTCTTGTGGCTCCTATTTTTTTTTTTTAATTCATGTCTTTACCTTAACACATGTTACCTCACAGGGGTCAGTTGTGATCGACTGGTGAAGTATGGAAACACAGAACAGAAACTAAACCTATTCGTGGCTCTCAAATGGGTCAGCACAGTATCTTAAGGTTAATTATAAGTGGACTGGTCCCCTATTACAGCCCCACTCAGAGGTAGGCCTGGTGGTGAAGGGAAATTCTCCCAATGGATAAAGCCAAGAGCAGTATACCCGTTTTTTCATGTTGTATGAAGGAAGAAGTGGCCTGAATCATAGTGATTCATAACTCGTGGGCAGTGATGAATGGCCAGGCTGATTGGTCGTAGTCCTCAAAGAAATAAGATTAAAAGATTGGGGGGCACCTGGGTGGCGCAGTCGGTTAAGCGTCCGACTTCAGCCAGGTCACGATCTCGCGGTCCATGAGTTCGAGCCCCGCGTCGGGCTCTGGGCTGATGGCTCAGAGCCTGGAGCCTGTTTCCGATTCTGTGTCTCCCTCTCTCTCTGCCCCTCCCCACTTCATGCTCTGTCTCTCTCTGTCCCAAAAATAAATAAACGTTGAAAAAAAAATTAAAAAAAAAAAGATTGGGGAAATTTGGGATGAAGGGTAGTGGGGATGGTGACAGCGCTGGTAGAAATAAACAGTGATACTTACTTAGATCCATCTGTTTATATTAGTTCCAGTAGCAGTCTATTTGTAATAAATGCCCAACCTTCTAGCTTTCTTCCCTCTTTCCTTATTACCTGTAAGATTTCCCTGTTTGGGAAACAGTGTTGTTTATTCAGATTTGGGAAACTGAAGAGGACATCATTTCTGTGGGGTTGTGTTGAGTTCAGTAATGAGTTTTCTGATCTGACAAATACCCCTTGGATCCTCCCTGGCCTCTGCTACAAAACACAGTATTTTCCAAACACAAAATTCTCCAAAGTCTCTAAATACTTGCATGGATAGTTAGTGTCTTTAAAATATTTGATACTCACAAGCTATGACTCTTACTTTATTATCTTTTATTTATCAGTAAAAGTTTGCAATTTTCTTCATACAGATTATACCCATATCTTATTCAAGTCCTTCCTCGCTGTATTATATGATATGATTTAATATGAGATGAAATTGTTGTAGCTGCTAATAAGCAACTTTTGTTTGTCTTTTGTTTGTTTTCTTTTGTCTTTTCTTTGGTTTTCAAATATGTTTAAATTCTAGTTAAGTTTTTTCTTTTTCCAAAAATCTACTGCATATGTTTACCTGGGCTGTGTTGTGAGTAAGGGTCGCTGGGAAAGGAGAACAAAAGATGAAATCCGGTCACAGCCCACTCGCAATCAGCTGTGTGCCCTGGCATGAAGACATGTCTGCTAGAAAAAAGAGCTTCTTTTTCTATTTCTTGGAAAGTTACCTCCTAGACCCCATGTCGTGTGTGTGTGTGTGTGTGTGTGTGTGTGTGTGTGTGTGTGTGAGAGAGAGAGAGAGAGAGAGAGATTGTTTTGTTTTAATTTTTTTTTTTTTTTACTGTTTATTTTTAAGAGAGATAGAGCATGAGTGGGGAGGACAAAGAGAGGGGGAGACACAGAATCCAAAGCAGGCTCCAGGCTCTGGGCTGTCAGCACAGAGCCCGATGTGGGGCTTGAACTCATGAATCTTGAGATATGACCTGAGCCGAAGTCGAACGCATAACCACTGAGCCACCCAGGTGCCCGAAAAGGTTTTAATCTGGTCATCTCTTATATTTTAAAATATGTTCATTTTTACATATTTCTTTGCCTTTTACTTCATAAACAATATTTTTAATTATTCTTTTCCGCTCAGCCCTAGCACACCTGCTCTAAACCAAGGTCCACTGGGGCAGAAGTACTAGTTGGTGCTGCTTAGTTTCTAGGCATCAATACTTTGACTTGTCAAGGCCTTGTGTATATAGGTAATAATACCTTAAGGGTTACATTCAAAACCTTATAAAGAAGACAAAAGAATTTATAAGAATGACTAACTAAACCTATATTCTGTAATCGGAACAGTAGCCAGCTTACCATATATATTTCTATATAATAAATGATAAGCATGTGTTTCACAAAGGTTCCTGGGAAGTCCCAATGAACAACCCTCTAGTAGTCATATACTAATTTCAAGTCCAGTAATATGCTGATTAAAATGCTATGTGCAAACAGCAACAACTTTTCTCTACTCTCTTCCAATCCTTTCCAACTTTCTATCTTTTCCTGTTTTATCACACTTGTTAGCATAATGCTAAGTAATAGTGAGTAAAAACCATTTTTCCTTCCTTCCTGAATTAATTGGAAGAGCCGTTTTTCACCTTTAGGTATTTTCTACTCTATGTCTCCATGCTTTAAATGCAGCTGGCCTGGGGCGCCTGGGTGGCGCAGTCGGTTAAGCGTCCAACTTCAGACAGGTCACGATCTCGCGGTCCGGGAGTTCGAGCCCCGCGTCGGGCTCTGGGCTGATGGCTCAGAGCCTGGAGCCTGTTTCCGATTCTGTGTCTCCCTCTCTCTCTGCCCCTTGTCCGTTCATGCTCTGTCTCTCTCTGTCCCAAAAATAAATAAAAACGTTGAAAAAAAAATTAAAAAAAAAATAAATGCAGCTGGCCTACAAGCACATCATGCCACAGGCAATAGCAAAAAAGCCGTGAGCGAAGGCTCTGTCTCGGGCACCCCCCAGACTGTTGCCTTAGCTGTTGACTCTCTTCCCCAGCTCTCAGCGCCCAGCCGAGGCCCTCCTGTTTACACCTATTATTTACATTTCCACTCTCAGGTCATCCAATTTGAACTTTTGACTTCGTTGCTCTCAGGCAGAACCCAGCTATCATCCTTTCATCTCTGAAGTCAACCAAGGCATTACCGTGTGGTGGTTAAGAGTGCTCTGCTCTGCTTTGCTGTAGATCTGGTGGCATTTTTCACATCTTGACTCTGCCAGTGACCAGCTGCATGATCTTGGATAGGTAAATTACCCTCTTGCTGCTTCAGTTTTCTCGTGCGCATAAAAGGCACAGTAGTCCCTACCTGATAGAGGTTCTTGTGAGGCCTCAAGGATAATATGGGTAGAGTGCATAATTAGGGCATGGCAGGTAGTATATGCTCACTATATAATAATATTTACTAGATGGGAAGGAAGAAAGTGGCCCTGCCCTCTTCCGAGTCAGGACAACCCTGTAACCACTCTTCTATACCCCTGTCTGTTTTGCGCCAGCCTGTCATTCTCTTTCCTGTGATCACCACGTGGACTTCCCTGACCACTCCTTGAATGTCCAACCAGCCACAGCTTCCTTTATTACCCTAGCATTTAATGCCCAGAACACAGTCTCCATGGGAATGCATAAACATACCAGGGTTCGCTGGGGGTTTATAGAGATGAGCAAGTGGGTGAGAGAAACTAGGAAGCAAAAACAACGAAACAAAACAAAACCTTACAATATTAGAAACACCTCCTCTTAAAATCCTGCTGTAATCTACCCAACCACATGACAGGAATTTCTTAGTAGCCTCTGTTACTCAGGCTCTGGCCCCTGCTACAACATTTGAATTCCCTCTCTTCTCTCATTCTTTCCTCTCCTATCCTCTGCTCTGCTTTCTTCTCTCTTCTCCTCTAGATTCATCTTTATTTCTAATGTTGCATGATTTATCCATTTCTTTGTTTCCTTATCTCCTTCCAGTCTTTGCTTCAAGTACTCAGCTTTTATCACCAACAGTGTCACAATACTTCCCTAAATAATGACATTTCTCTCTTCAAGCAAAGGTCTGGTGCCCGATGCTAAGATAACCTCATCACAACTGTCAAACACCTGTTGGGACCGTGATCAGGCAATGAGACAGTTAGGCAATGAGACAGATTAGGCAATGAGCTTGTTGGTTTGGCTGGAAGAGCTTTGTTAATGTTAAGACAATGTCCTGCTCTTTCTAGATTAAAGAAAACAGTAATGATAGTAATGTTATTTGGAATAACTGCCAAATTGTCAAATGGCTTTTTGAGTGTCTCCTAAAATGTGTGCATTACTGATGCACACGTTGATAGAAGAGCTTCAGCTTCATTCACAAAAATCCCATTTCTTATTTTCATAGTTCTCTTCTGCTTTCTTTACATTGGTTACCTTGTCTATTTATGTATTTATTTATGTTTATATGGAGAAGCCAATGGTTCCTGAAGACTAGTGAAAATAATACTCTTGTTTCCTTTAAACCCAAGACTCAAAACCTTACTCAAGTTTTATAACATTTATATAGCTTTCACATTTTCCTCTTGCTGTTTTAAGTGTTTTATATCAGTTTATTTAGTCCTCACAATAATCCTATGACATAGATACTATTATTATCCCCCTTTAAAGGATAGCACACCCAAGGCATTAAGTGACTGTTTAAAAGCACACAGTGAGAACATGATAGAGATGAAATTTGAATCCAGGTAGCCTGGCTTTAACCACCGCACTAAATTTCTTCTCTAACAAATAGAGGAGCGGTTAATGAGAAATAGATTTCAAAAGTATACTATTATGGTGAAAACATCCCCTTTGAAAGGAATCACTGTAAGCTCCTATCAGTAATCATCCTAGAAAGAATCAGAGAAATAGAGTCTAGTCTGAAGGGTGTACGGGGTGGAGAGTGGATTTGGGGGGTGGGGGGAATTGATAAGAACCAAAGAAAAATGGCAGAAAATACAATTTTATAATTTTGGTTCCATCCATGCCATGCTACCTCCCTGGACCAGGCTATAGGAAACATTCTACTTCTACCTTTACCACACCTGTCATAAATTTCCCGCCCTTGTTCTAGTCCCCAATAATCTGGATAAGTGTTCTCAGAGTGGTGTCTGGATCACAAGCATTTGGAAAGAGACACTTAAGTGCTTCGATCTCATTCCAGACTAGATGCATTTGTCCTGGGATGGGGGAGAGAGACGATCAAGGAAGATGCATGTTTAGCAAGAACAGTAGGTAGAACTTGTGCACACTGAAGTTTGCAAACTGCTGCTTTACACTTCTGCACGTGCATCTTTGGTGTTGGCCTGTGGTACTGAAATAACTGCAAAGCGACTCTGTACCTCGATTCTACAGTCCTGAGGACCAGACACCAACATAAATAATGAGCTTGTTTACTTTGGAGCTCAATTTTCCCTTTGATGTGGCAAACAGATTGCAAAATGCAAAAATCTCTTTTCCTGTGAAAGAGGGCCAAGTTAAACTTCAAAAAAATTAGCGTAACTAACCTAACACTAATAAATCTATAAGCAGACTTTACAAAATTAAGAAAATAATCCATTCGTCTTCTCTTACAATAGCTTCTGCTAGTATTTCTAGGTGCCCTGAAGTATCTCACTTCATTTATTTGAGAAATGTTTGTGTAAGCATCTCACTGTACATCCTTGCCATCAAATATTTTGTTTTTGAAGTAGGCTTTGTGGCTTAAAATATATTTCCAAAGGCCAAGGTCTACAAAATGTTCATAAGTATAAATATCTGTTGTTAAGTTAATATAATTCTACAACTTATAAGAACTACCAGAACACTTCAGATCATCCAAAATATATTTGAGCCAAAAAGCTGATGTCCTAAATCTGTAAATTGATGAGAATTAAGAAAAAGAGACAAACTGAGTAGTCAAATCATTTCTCCACATTGAATTTTATATCTTTAAATTGCATGATAATTTATTTACTAGAATATAGTCAATTTCAATCGCCTTGTTCTTTAACATAAAGTGGCAATTAGCATTCCTTTTAAGATGTGCATGTTTTAAGATAGTAAAGTAAAACTGGACAGGATTTTATTAATTTGACTTTATCCAATCTTGAATCATTTTGGATAATGCTGACAAATTTAGTTTCTTCTGTTTGGCGGTTGGCTCTTCCAAGGCATATAATTGAACAAGTTTCTACCTGTAGTGCTTATCCCAACTCAAAATATGATTCAGTCTATCTGTGCATGTAGAACAAGTTTAAGTTTCTTGTTAAGTAATGATCACACAGAGCATTTCTCACTATGTAATGACTATACATTTGATGTTCCAATATAATGGAAATCATTAAAAGATGGTACCAAATGGATGCCTGAAGTTCATCTCTTCATATGTTCATGTTGACAGAGTGTCATTTACAACCCCAAGGACACAATCCCACAGTCTGTTTATTATGATGTCTTATATTATCAAATCATCTTTTATCAGAGATCTCAAAGGGATTCTACACCACTAATTTCACCTTTTCCTGTGATATGTAGGGATAGCATTCCATAGCACTGAGCAAAGAGTTGAAGAACAGCTCCAACCCGTTGGCCCCTTGAGAAACTGAATGGATGGGAGGCTACAAGTGGGCCCATTTCCTATCAGTAGCAGGCACAATGCCATGCAAGATGGTGCTCAGACCCAACTTCTGTTCCGGGAGAGTTAGAGAAGTCCTCTTTTGTTTAGAGTTTTTTGTTTTGTTTTGTTTTTGTTTTTAATTTTTTTTGATGTTTATTCATTTTTGAGAGACAGAGAGAGACAGAGCAAGAGCGGGGAAGGGGGAGAGAGAGAGCGAGACACAGAATCTGAAGCAGGCTCCAGGCTCCTTAACACTCCTTTTTTGGTGGAATGTAAGATGAGAACACAGAAGTTCAGTTCCCCCATGACACAGGGTCAGATTGTATGACCAGCCAGGAGATGGTAGGGACCCAGCTATGACATGGGGTCAAAACTTTGAGTTCAGATTAAACTCAGGTAAGCATAAGAAAGAAAATTCTATTTAAACTAAGATGGGATGAGTATTCCCCACAAGGTACAGAATTTCTTGCCACTAAGGAAGACAAATATGGGTGGGTTAATCATTTGATTGGGATATTATGCAGAAGGTTTCCACCTCAGAGGGGGTTAGCTCAGTACCGGGAACACCTTCTTCCTTGTTTCTGTCTGTACATGTTACTCATATTGGTAGCATACGCTTCCTATATTTTCCAAGAAATATATAATTTTTCCGTGTTGCTTTTTGTTGTTGTTAAGGATATTAATTCAAAGGGACCGTGATCTCCACTCATTTTGCACTTTCCACAGTTCCAGTCTCAAAAGCTGAGCACTAAACAAGTCAACAAGTACTAGTCAACTAGTACTTACCAACTTGAAACGCAGACACATTTCCACAGAGACCTCCCCACCTTTGCCATAGATACAGATGGACACTGTAGTCAGCATCACCTGTGACCATACAACATATTTTTCACGTCTTCACAGGAGCAAGAAACACGGCATTCAGCAAACTGTAGAAGTGCACAGGCCCTTTGATTATGACTCAAACGTTTGACTGTGGAGAATGAAACTACAAAAGGCTGTGTCAACAAGCTAATGATGAATAAAAGCAAAATACACTTAAACAGTATGGTAAATACTACAAGCGTAGCCTGAAAATGAATAAAAAACACAAACACATTAAAAATCATTATAATTGGTGTTCAGATCAGAAGACATCTTGAGATTGTTCATTGTTTGAAAGTTTGAAAATGTTTACTATGTCAGGTCAAATATAAACTGCAGCTAAAATTATAGATAAAATGAGAGGAAAGTGACAGATTCTGGTAAAAACATTGAAATCACCTAGATTCTGTTAAAATAATATGAAAAAAGTAAATAGAAAAAAATAAGTAGAAAAAAATCTACTTAAATTGGAGGAAAACATATCTAACAAACTGTCAGAACTTACAAATGTATGAACAATAAATTTAACTTATTTGGGTAGCTTTTTCCAAAATCACTGGTATTTTTAATTTAAAATACATTATTAAATTTAGTGTATAAGAAATTGAGCTGTGTAAATATTTGCATTTATGCAAAAACAATAAACCTAAAATATATTTAATAATAACTATGGAAGTCGAAGTAATATCTATCGTCCCTCTCTTGGTTTAATCCTACATTTTCTAAGAGGCTGTTGTTTTAGCTTTCTATTTTCCAGAGACTGGCCAGCAATGAAAGTTTATGTGACAACAGCCAGCAATAAAGCTGCCTCTGCCATTCCCTCTCTGCAACAAGTGCAGCAAATGAGAAAGTCAAATAACGTCTACTTTCCCTAAAAGGTATATGAAATTTAAGAACGTCTTGAATTTTTATTGAAATAAAACTCTGGGTTGCAAGTTCTAGAAACCCAGCTCAAACTGGGTTTTGAGGACAAAAAGAAAAGCTTATTGACTTACAAAAACAAAGAATTGCAGGTTGGGAGGAGAGGTAGGAGGCTCAAGGGACTGTAAGACAGGGACTCCAGCACTGCCAGGACTCTTTCTATTTTGTCCTGTGTTTTGTCTCTCCATTCTCCTTCTCTCTTTTCTATAGGAGATTGTCTCGTGCCTTCACTAGCAGAAATGAGAGGATCTTTTCCTTGTGACTGCTGCTTGAATTAACCCCAAGAAGACCTTGTGCAGTTATTCTTGAGTCATGTGTCCAGTTGTGTGGTCAGGTTCGAGGGATACTATGGTTGAGATTTCCCTCTGAAAAGGTGAGCACAAAAGGAAAGGGAGATTGGTTCCCAGAGGAACAGAGTGCTGCTTCCAGGAGAACAGAGGAGTGCTAAGGACAGAATGCTATAGTTGTCCTCCATAACCAATAACTGCCCTAATGGGGGCCAAGATGTCTGGCTCTGGCTTATTTGGAATATCAAAATACGACACCATTAGAAATATCTTTCTTGGTCCTTTAATTATATAACTTGTTGAAGTGACGAGCAGGGATACAATAGGAAGAGACTGAAAGAAAAACCTGTAATATTGGGGTTTATAAAATCCTATGTGAAATATACACTCTACACATTAAATTTGGCCTTTGATTTTTGCCTGACAGCCATAATGCCATTTGATCAACGATGTGGCCTATGATGCTGTGGCTTCTGGATTGGTTTCTTTTAATGTTATTCTTGGATATCAATCAACTACAGACATCTTTATACAACTACTACTACTAATAATAAAAAAAAAAGGTAGTCTTCATTAATTCTTATTGGGTATTTATTCAAGGTTTAGTCAAGATGGTGAGCTGTCATTTTTTCCAGTTTATTCATTTATTTTGAGAGAGAGAGTGCACATGTGCAAGGGGGAACAGAGAGAAAGAGAGAGAGAGAGAGAGAGAGAGAGAGAGAGAGAGAGAGAGAATCCCAAGCAGTCTCCATGCTGTCAGCACAGAACCTGTCGTGGGGCTCAATCCCATGAACTGTGAGACCATGACCTGAGCCAAAACCAAGAGTTGGACACTTAACCGACTGAGCCACCCAGGTGCTCCTAAACTCTCATTTCTAAGTCTTCCAAAATTTATTTTGATCATGGAGTCAGTTGTTCCTACATAAAAATTAAATGTTCAGGCCTTTTAATGAAACTCAGAGGTTCTCTTACATATGCCATAAATGAAAGAGTGACAACAAAGATCTTGGAAAGAAACAGCTTGAAATTGAAATTATTGGGTTTTTCTAAGTTAAACTTTTACTATTGCATTCCTTAAATAGCTAGATACTTTCTTACTTTAGCTGGATATTATTGCCTACTTTCTGTTGAACCATTTTGGAAAGCAAACATGTGCCTATTTAATATCCACTATTTCTTAAACACTGATCCATACTTAGGATTTTAAAAACACCTATAGGGACTTTTTAAATATATTAATGCCTGGATCCAACCTTACCAGATTCTGAGCCAGTAGATCTGCATTGGGTCCCTTAAGTGTTTTGTTTTGTTGGTCTCTATTTTTAATTTTCCAGGTGATTCAGAAGCACTGTCATTTTGAGAAACCATGAATTTAAACTCAAATGCCTAACCTTTCTGCAGATTTCATTAGCAATAATTTGTAAAGTGTATTCATTATATATAACTCATGAAATAACTCTGTTTTAAAAAATTAGAGTATCTCTAATACTTCTCTAAAGACTGCATTTTTTCCCTGGCAAAAATCCTATCCTATGTGACAGTAGATAAGGCCTCCATTTTGCTCATCTATAAAATGAGGGTTTTAGATGACATGATTCTTAAAGTTCCTTTAAGCCATAAATTTATTTATTTAACCTATGTAATCCTACAGAATTAGATGTAGAAAATAAAAGAAATGTGAGTAGAAATACTTATTAAAATTTTCCTCAAAAATATATGGGTTACATAAAATGCTAGAAAAATGTAGAGCAAATAAAAAAATCCATAAATAAATGAGATTAATTCTTGAAATAAAAAAAATCCATACTCGTCATAGCTAAATCTATGTAAGAGACCAGCATCAGAGTCATATAGTGATTTAACATGCCTTGGTCAGTATTTTCATATAATTTCCTTGCTGATCCAGAGTAAGTACAGTGACATGTCTAGAAAGTAGTTGTCAGTATGCTGAGCTTTGGCAAAGAACAGTTTCCAACGTGGGTGGGGTGAGCCTTTTTTTTTTTTTTTTTTTTTTTAGTGAGATGTCACGCCTATCTGATTAGGACGCTGTGAGTCACTGTGTATTTGGCATACTCTCAACTGAAACATACCTTTGCTTTTCTTTGCTTTGGTTTCTCCCTCACTTATCATCATGGAAAAAGAAAAAAGTCACAAACTATAAATTCAGATACTCTCGAAAGAAACATTTCTGGAAGCACATCTAACTTCTCAGAACCTTGTATTGGTTGGACTGTCTTCAACCTAAAAATATCTGTGATAAAAGACTCTGTTTTTGCATTGCTGTCTTATGTTCTTAAATTATACCGTAAGTATATTTACCTTTTGTTCCATTGGTGAATGGTTTTAAATGAAATATTAGATAGTGATTGCTATTTCAGGTCGTGAATTACAAATCATTTCTTAAACTTTTAAGATTATTTTTGTCTTTACCCTGTCTTGTACCCTTAATAACTCACAGCAATACCATACCACCATTTTTATCCTAATTAATGTTATTATACAGATATCAACCCCACAATGGAGAACAAAAATGAGAAATAGCCAGATGTTTTATTTACGGTAAATTAGCTTTACCCAAGTAAATTCTGCAAGACGTTGGTTATGTTGTCTCTACTTTTCATTTTCATGTGAATGAGAGTCAAAGTCATTTCTTTTGAGGCATTCAACAAGAATCACTTTCCCCATGGCAAATTTAACTTTGGACTTTGGCAATAAATTGCCTTCAATAAGATATTCACATTAAGAATGTTCTCTCCTACCCATTGATCCTACTGTGCATGTCTAAGATTTCCTCTCATGACATCAGAGCAAGTCTGATATCACCATCTCCTCTTTTCATCTCTTGGATCTTTATTCTTCAGGTCCAAATGTCTCCCTGCTCTGAAGAGCTCAGAAATCTAACACTGACTTTTAGATTTATACAAGCAGATAAAACCTGATTTTCTTCCAAGACTCCAGCTGACTTCTGGTGTTCCTTTCATCAATGATTAACTTCATTATGAGGCTTAAGAAGTGGTGACAAACCCAGGGTTGCCTTGTCAGCGAAACAGGCCATATCTCTCACCTAGCAAAAACTACTTTGCTGGCACATCCAAATCCATTTTGAGATATGAAGCTAGTAGCCTGGTCAGAATAAAAATGCACATTTACTAAATGTCCCTCACATTGTAAAAATCTTTCCAGAAGCATTAACTTTTAGACTACATGAAAGCTAAAAATATCTAACACATGTATAGGTGTGCATGTGTCACAGTTTGAAAATAAAATGCAAGCTTTGTATATGTGAGTAATATTAGTGTGGAGAAACACAGGTTATATTTCTATAACCTGCCAATGTCCGTTTTCTGAAGAGTAAAGCAGCAATCACTTCTGCCTCCAGGTCTCTCCAGGTGTCCTACTCATGGTGCTTTCTGTGCAGCCATCTGTGTAAGATTCTCCACCCTTGCACTCAATCCACAGCCCCTCCCTGTTGAGGCTTGCCCCATTAGTTTTCTGAGGTCAGATTAAATCCAGGCGAAAGTTCTGATTGCTAGCTGAGATAATCTGTAGTAACTGGATTGCATTTTGCAACTTCTCAGCTGGGCGGTGGTGGTGGTGGTGGCTTAATAGTTATAATTGAGGGATCCCATAATGCCTTCCTAGAGACTGGTATCCATATCAAAAGCCCTCCTGTTTACCTTGACACTATTAGATTTGCCTTGAAAGTTTAAACTCCGCAAACTTCAGGAAGTATCTTACCATGAGACTTTGACAGCTGTTTACAGTAGTTTTTATCCGTAGTTTAACAGAGAAAATTTTCTTCATTGCCTCCTGAGGAAACAAATCCCATGTGAGAATGCTTGATATTAAAATAGAAAATACACAGCAAGCAAAGCTCATATGGAAGCCATCTGAAGAAATTTCTGGGCCTTTATGTTGTGAGTTCTCTGTGTGCTAGAAGTCTGTGTCCTATTAAAGGGGTACACATATATAAACTTATCTTTTTACGAAAAATGAAACTTAAAAAGAACACTAGGCCTTTGTATCATTTTTATTTCCATGAGTCTTTCGTTGTTGTAGTCCTCATTTTAAATTCATAGAGTTGTCCTAGTTTATGAACATGTGAGCTGCCCTCATTCAGATAGCTGTTATGGAATATGTTGAAAACTTGAGTGAAGTTTTGGGAGGATAGGAAATAGCAGTGGCTAGACTTCCCCCAGGTGGAAAAGTGAGGCAAAGGGACCAGGAGTCAATATTTAGTCTGTTACTAGCATCGAATATAAAGCGTTTTAGAATCTGAGGATGGGTGTATAGAAAGGCTTGGTGTAATTTAATTTATAAATGGATAGCAAATTCATCCAGCCCTCCTTATGCCTTATTTGTGGTGAAACTAGGCATTGAACTCCAGAAGTTTACTTCCCTGAAAAATGAAACTAGATTACGGTAATTTAAAATCTCCAACTTTGTATTTGTAGAACAAACTTAATTTTGCAGATGTTATGGGAAGGAGGAGAAGTATTTCTATCTGTGCTTATCTGCCTTCAGGTCAACTATAAAATAAGATTTCTTTGAGTGGGTCTAACTAAACTATAATGAGATTCTATAAAAAATTCAATTGAGAGGAATGGAAAGAGTTCTCTATCATTTACTTTTACATTTCCCAATAAGCAGCATCTCATAGTAAGAGTTTCTTGAGAAGTATGCAAAATCTGAGAAGTAAAATGAGCCATAGGAATTACTATGATTAGGCCTCAAGTTAATAGCTTTGGCTTGTGGTCACAGAATTAAGATCGTCAAAGCACAAATAGTGAAAAGAAAAAAGTAGCTCAAATAAGATAAGCCAAGATTTATTTTTGTTTGATTCCATTAGAAAACAGGAATTGAAGATGAAAGGCATACAAGAAGATACTATAAGTAGAATATCACAGTCTTAAATAGTATATTAATCTTCTTATCCCTCACATGAAAATTCTTCTAAATTGTAAAAATGGCAAATGTATTTATATGTATTTTTCAGCTTCTAATTGGTCAGTAACCAATCAATGGTTCTGAATCGAGAGCTCATGGTTTCCGTTTCATGCTATGTAATTCAGTAAGTAAGCTGCATGTATAAATCTTATTCTTTCTTTTGTAAAATATTATTTGAGTGCAATTGCAATAAATTATTAATAATGGATAAATAGAACAAGTGATTAAGCTTTGTATTAAAGATACCTACCTGGTTTCGAGGTGCATTTACTCTGTGCTCAATATTGGGTTTAACAATTTTCATACATTATGAGGTTTAATCCCCAGAAGAACCCAATGAGTTAGTGAATGCCTATTTAATAGTGAGGAAACAGGGCACCTAGGTGGCTCAGTTGGTTGAGCGTCCAACTTCGGCTCAGGTCATGATCTCACGGTTCGTGGGTTCAAGCCCAGCATTGGGCTCTGTGCTGACAGCTCGGAGCCTGGAGCCTACTTCTGATTCTGTGACTCCCTCTCTCTCTCCCCCTCCCTTGCTCGCGCTGTCTTTCTCTGTCTCTCAAAAATACATAAATGTAAAAAAATTTTTTTAAATAATAATAATAGTGAGGAAACTGAAATGCAGAGAGCAGTTAACTTGTTCAGCTCACACAGTTAATAAAAGATGGAGCGAGAAGTCAGAAAGAGAATTTTGCTCCCAGAAATATACAATTTTGATAAATGGTCCCAGTAGCCAGCTCTCCTTTGGGACACACCTGTACTTATTTGAATAAAGCAGACGCAGTCTGTCATGTGGATTAGTAAGCTGGAGCTCCGGAATCTGGGCTCAGTCAACAGAAAAGGAATTGCCGTATCCTTGATGGGTTAGAAAGAGCATAAGTGTTTACATCCGTCTGACTATTGGAAACTCATACTGTGATCTTAAGTAAGCTGCTTAACTGTTCTGTGTGTTCCTTTCTGTAAAATAAAAAATGAACGTGGTACTCTACACAAGGTTGTCAAGAGGATAAATTAGATATGAAATCCCTCCAACATGGTCATTTTATCAATTCATGCTGATACCCCTCCTTCCATATATTCTTAAGGCCTCAGGTAGCTGATTTGTGAGATAGATATGATAGTTGCTTAACTGATGATGTAATATTTCAGCTACACTGACTTAAAAATGTACTTTTCTGAAGCGAAATTATCTACTTATAAGACAAATTATGAGTATTTGGGGGGAGGGGGAAGCATATTTTATAAACAGAAAAAGCACATCCCCCTGAGTGTACCTAGCTGGCATTTTGTCAATTTCTCAGTAGTATGTCTTACAATTATTTTTAAATGTAATCATCTATGGGCCAAACACAATGTTCATGTATACTTAGAAGATGCGGGGTGCCCCGGCCTGGCTCAGTCGGTGGAGGAAGGAACTCTAGATCTCGGGGTTGTGAGTTCAAGCCCCATGTTGGGTGTAGAGATTTCTTAAAAAAGTAGAATCTTTAAATAAAAAAAAGAGGAGGAGCATATGCTTTTTATTTTTAAATTAAAACAGTTCCTTGCACGTTCTACATTATATTGTTTTTAAAACAATAGGCAAAGGCCACCCAAGGCATTTAATTCTAAAATGTTACTAACATAACTCTTAAACAGGAGCCAACTACTGTCATGTTTAAATTAATATTACTCATTTCCATAAATTGGAGCAAAATAATTATCATTCAAAAACAAGAAATGTAGAGATAATAATATGCATGTTTGTAGTATTATGACTGAATACAATTTGCTGGAAAGCTCTGCTTGTAAATTCCATTTCTTTTCTTCCTGACAAGCTGGCTTCACAAACTGTAGAAGTGTACTTCTTTGCATACATTTATTCACTCAACAGATACTTAGTGGAGAACCTGCTCTGTCATGCGCCAGGCAGAGTTAAGTTGTACAGGTACAGTGATGACAGGAGAGCTGTGAGCTCTGCCCTTGGGGGACAGGGGTCTCATGGGGATGGCGTTTATTAACTAAACAGCACTACGATATGCGTGAGGGAGGCCATGGCAGGGAAAAGGGAGTGGCCATTGGGAGCACACACTGGGGAACACAACCCAGACTTCATGGAGGAGGTTGGGAAGGCTAGCTGGTGGGAATGACTTTCGAGCTCCTCTCTGAAGGATAAGAATTACTAACTAAAGGGGAAGAGTGGAGGAAACAGCATGTGTGAAGGTCTCCAGGAGACATTAAGAGACATACAAGAATCTGAGAGAAGCTTGATCTGGCCTGAGCATAGAGCGTGAGGTGGAGAGGTCCAAGAGATGAGGATAAAAAGCTAAAGAAGAGTTAGATTTTGCAGAGTTCTTCTAACAATACTTAAAACTTTGGGCTTGCTTCTAAGGGCAATGGATTCCAACCAGTACAGCAACACAATAGGGGTGAGGGAGATGTTTAGAAACCATTGGTGTCCATTTTGATGTCCAATTTCTTAGACTAGA
Organism: Herpailurus yagouaroundi; assembly: GCF_014898765.1. Taxonomy (NCBI): domain Eukaryota; kingdom Metazoa; phylum Chordata; class Mammalia; order Carnivora; family Felidae; genus Herpailurus; species Herpailurus yagouaroundi. The sequence continues at coordinate 41,909,519 of NW_024412397.1, read as the reverse complement.
TTATGCTTCCACATATGCAGAGGTCTTACAAAATTGCCTGGCACCTTCTATGTTGGGTCTCTTTGCTAGGATACATGGATTATGGCCAATGCAGCCATGTTATAGAGAAAAATGAAAAGCATATTTGTAGGCAACCATCTGCTTTTAAACCAGTTAATGACTATGGCAAGAGAGGCTGCATCACCTTCAACCCACATGTACTTCTTGCCACTGTCACTTGTCTTTGGCCGTATCTATTGTTTGCCTATCCACTGAGGCACCCTTCTCTTTGTGAGTGAAGTGGGAGAATTGTTCTCAATGTTCAGTGCCACAGGGCTGAGAGGATCTGTAAAAAGTTTCTCAAGCCAAAATGACCACCTCCTAATACAACCTCAGTGGCCTCATTTCGCAGAAGTAGAATACATGGTACTTTTCACATTGCACTGTGAGATAAAGCACTTGGCTAAATAAATGCCAAATGCCAGCCTTGATTCCTACTTCATTGTGTCTTTATGTCATTTTTGGAAAAGGCATCGAACTTGGAAGTCAAAAGACTTGAACTTTAATGCTAGCTTTGCTACCTAGCAGTTTTATGATTCCAGCAAATAGCTTAACTGGTATAACCTCATTCCCTTCCTCTGTGAAACTGGAGTCTCACTCTTGCCTCGAGATGGCTTTAGAAGGATATGCAAGATAACTATTAAAAAAAAGAAAAAAAAACGCCTAGGGGCACCTGGGTGGCTCAGTCTTTTGAGTATCCAACTCTTGATTTCAGCTCAGGTCATGATCCCAGGGTCATGGGATTGAGCCTTGTGTTGGGCTCCATGCTGAGCATGGAGCCTACTTAAGATTCTCTCTCTCTCTCTTTCTCTCTCTCTCTCTCTCTCTCTCTCTCTCTCCCTCTGCCCCTCTCACCCACTCATATGTGCTCTCTCTCTCTCTCTCTCTAAACAAACAAACAAGCAAACAAACAAAACCATAAAAAACCCCCACCTAACATAAAACGTAATAAGTAGTAACAGCTGTCATTTGTTGAGTACACACTATGTCTGGCTACATTATACCTTTTTTAAATCCCCATAACACCCCTTTGATAGATATTACTTTTCACTGTCTACATTTAAGGAAAATAAGGCCTAAAGAGGTTGGTTAAGCAACCTGCTGAAAGTCACACAGCTTGGTGGCAGTGGTGGGATTTGAAGCCAGTTCTAGCATATACCAAAGCCATGCTCTTCACTCCAGTGACGCTCCCTTCTCTTCCTTCCTATTTGGTACATATCAACCACACAGTGCTATAGGTTGCAATTGAAAATACTGAATAAAAAATATTTTTATTCACAAAAACCTAAATACATACTTATATATGTATCATGCATATAATTTCATGAGCAACACATTTTTGCAATATAATTAATTCAAGTAATAATTCTGTCCCACCCTGATATTATGCTTGTCCCATTCCTGATACCATCTTCTATGTTCCAGAGATGTGCAATCCTACTTGTGCTTGCTCAAGCGAAACAGACTCAACTGCTCCGTGCCTCTCACTCCCCAGTCGGCATGAAGACTTCCAGCTGCTTTGGTGAGTAATGGAGTGACTAAAGCCAACACAGAAAGGAAGCAATGCCTTTTTAATGGAGGTGCAACATAAAGGAAGACATTCAAGCTGGTCCAGCAAGTGCAAATGATTTACTGGGAGAGGCCCACTCCAGTAGGTCCAGCAATTTCCCATTTGTCCCTTCCCAATCCTGCCCCTCCCAGTCTCCACCCTCCTGCCCTTCCCCTGGCACCTCCCTCTTTTTATGGTGATTGCACCTCTTCAGTTAACAGCTCACACACCGCACCTTGTCTACGGTACTAGCTCTGGCCCCAGCAATCCTCTCTGTCTCAACCCTCAACCCACCCCCCCCTCCAGCTTCTACCTTCATGAAGCCTCTCATTCATGTGCCTTTCCTGACTCCTCCACAGACAGCTCCCAGCTAGATGGCTCAACCTGTCTTCCTGCATTTCCCGTTTCCTTTTATGGATCCTTTCCAAATTACTTCAAATTGCAAACCAGATTGCCTGAGTAAACCTTCTGGGAAGTGTCTTCCCAAAGACAGATCATCTTATATGAATGGATTGCTAGACTCTTAATTAGTCAGGTCAGCTCCTCTTAATTAAGCAAGGCCTCATGTAAATGCCACATGATGTCCAGTCTAGTGTAGACAGATAATCACTAACTACTGGTTAACAATTAGGATGGCGCTTATTTCCTTACAGTAATTACAATAATAATAAGAATAATAAAGCCTATTTATCGGTCCAAAACTCTCTGTGTGGTAGGTGCCTTTCATGTAGTTTCTCACTCAATACTCATAACATTCCTCTCTAGGTAGGTATTTTTGCCTCCGTATATACCTGTTCAAACTAAGGCAGAAAGAAATCAAGACTCTTGTTTGCTATCATATGGAACTAAGTACCAGAAAGATGCAAAGTCAGTCTCTTTAAACTACCTGCCTAGGCTTTCTGATGCTTCCAAGGTCTGCTACACCCTCCATCTGTTACTGGCCCTTCTATCCTATTTATCACAAAGACGGGAAACTTCAAAGTCATGGTGGCCCCTCCCTATTCACCATTCTCCTTAAACAAGTTTTTGCTAGAATCTTATCTATTTTATCTATGTAACAATTTTTCAGTCTGTCTCTTTGTTTCACTTTTCACTGCAACCACCGAGTTCAGGCTTTCATTACCTTTCTCCTAATCTATTACAACGCCCTTCTAATTGGTAATTCTCTCTCTCTCCCTCTCTCTCTCTCTCTTTCCAAATCCAGTATTCACACTGTCACATATTTTTCCTCCTTAAACAAAAAACCAGTATCTTTTCACTGCCACTTGAGTGAGAGAGACCTCTCACCTTAGCATTGAAAGAAACTCTACAAAATGATATCTGGTTTATGTGTTGTCATAGTTATCTTAAGTGGTCATAGTATATCACAGGGGAGGTTTGGGAACAGAGATCAATCACACAAACAGATTTAAGATCAAAACTAAGATGTCTAACAAGATCTTGAGTCCATTAGAAGGAATGGACTTCTAATTCCATTCCTTGGTTGGCAGGAAACCAAGGCAAAGCTTCATGCAGAGAAGTCAGAAGTACTGTGAGCCAGAAATATTGTAGTGACAGAAAGAGCGTTCAGAAGAAATGGGTTCATTCAGGTGACAGTACAGATACAGGACCAGTCCAAATTAATAACAAATAGGGGTAGTGCTGAAGGAAGTAGGGAAAAGAGAGTCAAAGATGGTATGTCGTTGAGTCTAAGTGAATTAGAAGGTACCTGTAACACAAAGAGAAAAGAGTAAAGAGAACTTTTGGTCTAGAAAGATAGAAATTCTGCTTTGGACACACAGCTCTAACGTAATTTATCCCTACTCTTGAGATACCTACCAAAATGAACTAAAGCAAATATAAATTTGCCTTAATCATCCAAGAATTGTCTCAAGTTTATTTATTTATTTATTTATTTTTTTAATATATGAAATTTATTGTCAAATTGGTTTCCATACAACACCCAGTGCTCATCCCAAAAGGTGCCCTCCTCAATACCCATCACCCACCCTCTCCTCCCTCCCACCCCCCATCAACCCTCAGTTTGCTCTCAGTTCTCAACAGTCTCTTATGCTTTGGCTCTCTCCCACTCTAACCTCTTTTTTTTTTTTTTTTTCCTTCCCCTCCCCCATGGGTTCCTGTTAAGTTTCTCAGGATCCACATAAGAGTGAAACCATATGGTATCTGTCTTTCTCAGTATGGCTTATTTCACTTAGCATCACACTCTCCAGTTCCATCCACGTTGCTACAAAAGGCCATATTTCATTTTTTCTCATTGCCACGTAGTATTCCATAGTGTATATAAACCACAATTTCTTTATCCATTCATCAGTTGATGGACATTTAGGCTCTTTCCATAATTTGGCTATTGTTGAGAGTGCTGCTATGAACATTGGGGTACAAGTGCCCCTATGCATCAGTACTCCTGTGTCCCTTGGATAAATTCCTAGCAGTGCTATTGCTGGGTCATAGGGTAGGTCTATTTTTAATTTTCTGAGGAACCTCCACACTGCTTTCCAGAGCGGCTGCACCAATTTGCATTCCCACCAACAGTGCAAGAGGGTTCCCGTTTCTCCACATCCTCTCCAGCATCTATAGTCTCCTGATTTGTTCATTTTGGCCACTCTGACTGGCGTGAGGTGATACCTGAGTGTGGTTTTGATTTGTATTTCCCTGATAAGGAGCGACGCTGAACATCTTTTCATGTGCCTGTTGGCCATCCGGATGTCTTCTTTAGAGAAGTGTCTATTCATGTTTTCTGCCCATTTCTTCACTGGGTTATTTGCTTTTCGGGTGTGGAGTTTGGTGAGCTCTTTATAGATTTTGGATACTAGCCCTTTGTCCGATATGTCATTTGCAAATATCTTTTCCCATTCCGTTGGTTGCCTTTTAGTTTTGTTGGTTGTTTCCTTTGCTGTGCAGAAGCTTTTTATCTTCATAAGGTCCCAGTAATTCACTTTTGCTTTTAATTCCCTTGCCTTTGGGGATGTGTCGAGTAAGAGATTGCTACGGCTGAGGTCAGAGAGGTCTTTTCCTGCTTTCTCCTCTAAGGTTTTGATGGTTTCCTGTCTCACATTCAGGTCCTTGATCCATTTTGAGTTTATTTTTGTGAATGGTGTGAGAAAGTGGTCTAGTTTCAACCTTCTGCATGTTGCTGTCCAGTTCTCCCAGCACCATTTGCTAAAGAGACTGTCTTTTTTCCATTGGATGTTCTTTCCTGCTTTGTCAAAGATGAGTTGGCCATACGTTTGTGGGTCTAGTTCTGGGGTTTCTATTCTATTCCATTGGTCTATGTGTCTGTTTTTGTGCCAATACCATGCTGTCTTGATGATGACAGCTTTGTAGTAGAGGCTAAAGTCTGGGATTGTGATGCCTCCTGCTTTGGTCTTCTTCTTCAAAAGTACTTTGGCTATTCGGGGCCTTTTGTGGTTCCATATGAATTTTAGGATTGCTTGTTCTAGTTTCGAGAAGAATGCTGGTGCAATTTTGATTGGGATTGCATTGAATGTGTAGATAGCTTTGGGTAGTATTGACATTTTGACAATATTTATTCTTCCAATCCATGAGCAGGGAATGTGTTTCCATTTCTTTAAATCTTCTTCAATTACCTTCATAAGCTTACTATAGTTTTCAGCATACAGATCCTTTACATCTTTGGTTAGATTTATTCCTAGGTATTTTATGCTTCTTGGTGCAATTGTGAATGGGCTCAGTTTCCTTATTTGTCTTTCTGTTGCTTCATTGTTAGTGTATAAGAATGCAACTGATTTCTGTACATTGATTTTGTATCCTGCAACTTTGCTGAATTCATGTATCAGTTCTAGCAGACTTTTGGTGGAGTCTGTCGGATTTTCCATGTATAATATCATGTCATCTGCAAAAAGCGAAAGCTTGACTTCATCTTTGGCAATTTTGATGCCTTTGATTTCCTTTTGTTGTCTGATTGCTGATGCTAGAACTTCCAGCACTATGTTAAACAACAGCGGTGAGAGTGGGCATCCCTGTCGTGTTCCTGATCTCAGGGAAAAAGCTCTCAGTTTTTCCCCGTTGAGGATGATGTTAGCTGTGGGCTTTTCATAAATGGCTTTTATGATCTTTAAGTATGTTCCTTCTATCCCGTTGTCTCAAGTTTAAAAAGTATGTGTTGATTCTAAATATTAGATACTAAGTGCTGTATTAAAAAAGAGAACTATATTATGCTCCAATCAGTCAGCAACTCCCTTTTGGTAGTTATTTCTATGATTTCCTTTGGCTTCAAACAATAGCTAAGGCCCCTGTCATTAACCTCCATATGTTGAGTTGAACACTTACATTAATATCTCTGGTGAACTTAGGTTAATGACTAAAATTATTTCAAGGCTATTGATCAGTGACAGTAAGGTAACTCTATGAGTGGTGAATCCTGGAATGAGCACCTGTTGAAAAATGGGTCTCATGGTGCTTAAAATTTCCATCATTTTACTTATCCTTTTGTGTGTATGTACAATTATTAAGATAACTGAGGAGGCATTTCAAAGGATTTTTAGAACTGTAAGTAAAGTGGTTAATAATTATAAATAACCATCATTATTCCCTTGGAGAGCAAGGCAATAAAAATTGAATAGCTAAACCATGTAATGAATGCAGATTATTTAGCAGAAGATGTCTCTAGAACATACCTATATAAGGGTAGTATGCTTCCAACATACATCCAAGTACTTTAGCACACCTACGAGCATTTTTTAGTGAATGAACAATCTGATGCCTCATAAGATGATGTGGAGTGACAACAGATATATGTGAGGAAGAAGAAGAAGATTAACCAAAATGTTAAGTAGTTAAGAAACAAACAATTATGTTTTTTAAATTAGTAAATATTATAGTGCACATTATGTTGAAGCTGGCTGAGTCACAGACAAGAAGACAAGAAATAAGCTCATTTAATTTCTAATTTAGTGTTCTCTATAAGGGAGAACTGTTTGAGAAAGTGCTATCTTGAGACTTCATCCTGGAATCATTCAGACTTTTAAAGGAGTAAGAATAAATCTGAATTGCATTTATGTTTGAGAAACATCACTAGCCCTAAAAACAACCCCAAACTCTGAGTGCAGAAACACAAACACTTCACCTCTTTCTAGAAACTTAATTTTAAACTTACACACACTAAAATTTATTCTTTGTGGTGTTGAGTTCAAAGCATTCCGAAAAATATTTTGAGTCATATATCCACCATCAAAATTGTCTTAGAGAATAGTTCCATTCTTAGAGAATTTGCTCATGTGGTCCCTACACAGTAAGGCCCTCCTCCCCCTTCCAACCCTTATCAACCACTGATAAATTCTCCAACTCTATAATTTTGCTTTTTCCAGAATGTCATATAAATGGAATCCTATGGTATGCAACTTTTTGGGTTTGGCTCATTCACTTAGCAAGTACTTTCAAGATTCAATCATGTTTGTGTGTATCTAGTCTACTCTTTATGGCTGAGTAGTATTGGATTGCATGTATGCATTATAGTTTATTTATCCAATTACCCATTGAAAGACAGTTAAGTTTTGTCCAATTTTAGCAACTGAATAAAGCAATTATAAATATTTACATACAGGTTTTTGTGTGAACATACAGTGTTATTTCTCCTGGGTAATTACTCAGAGTGGAATTCCTGGATCATATGGTAAGTATATGCTTAACTTTACAAGAAATGGTCAAACTGGTTTCCAAAGTGGTTGTTCCATGTTGATCTTCACTAGCAATAAATAAGAAATATAATTGGATCTCTTTGTGCCTCATTTTGGGTAATGCCTATTGACTTAATGCCAATTAGCCTATTGACTACTTCCTCAGTGTATCAACTCTCCTAAGGAGCCTTCTAATGTAATTCTTCATCTCTGTTACTATCCTTTTCATTCTAACATTTCTATTTTATTCCATTTATAGTTTCCATCTCTGCTTTAATTGACTATCTGTTCTCATATGTTGTCAATCTTTTCCTTTACAACCGTCAACATATTAATCACAGTTATTTTAAATTCCTTTTCTGATAGTTCTATCATCTCTGTCACATTTGAATTTTGTCATATTGATTGCTTTGCTCTTGGTAGTTTGATATTTATTCTTGCTTCTTTGTATGCCTTGTACTTTTTTTGTTGAAAGTTGGATCTCTTGTGTAGGAATGGAAACTGAGGCAAACAGCTTCTTTGCTTGCATATGCTTTTCATTATACTAGATATTTACTTTGGGGAATTGAGACAGTCTAGGAAAGGGCTGAGTTGGGTCTGGGGATTTTTGTTGCTATGGTTAAAATCAGTATGCCACAGCATTAAAATTTTTCTAGAGATCACTTGCATTTAAGCACCTCGTCTTTGCAAAGAGATTTTTTTCTCAATATTTGCTTTACCTTTAGCTTGAGGTCGTCTCTTTCTGTTGTGCCTCGGGGTGGGGGGGTGGTTCTCTCTCCATATTCTTACAGCTCTCCCAACATTATTCCACAGTTACCCATTGTTCAATATTGTTAGCTTGGGGAAGGGAAGCAAGTGGGAGGAGTCTGTCATTCTGGCTAAGTGCCAGTCTTAAGCAAGCACTCTCTCCCTGGATCTTGACAGTGTGGCCTTCTTGATGCTCCTGAACCCACACACAAGCTGTAGTTCTGGGCTCCACAAATATTCTTGCCTTTTCCCCAAGACTACAGAGTTTTTTTCTGTTCCCTCTACACAGCTAGAATGGTTCTCCCCAGTGCCAAAAGTGCCAGAAGTGTTTGCTGTTCCTCTGCCTGCAGTGTCAGACTCTTATTCTATAGGGGAGATAAGCAAGAGGGATCTGCACATGGCTTCATACCTGCCTATGGAGACTGCAGTTCCCCTCCCTGGGCCATTAGGTTGCTTTCTCAAAGTGCTCACCAATATTTTTTTTGTGAGAACCGGGTGAGGTTCCCGGAGAAGCATCTGCAAGAGGGTGCAAACTTTCTTTATATCTATAGATCCCAGGGGCTCACCTGCTCACTCTCAGCTTCCATCAGTTGCTTAATTGAACTGAAAGTGAAGTTATTGAGGGGCTTGTGTGGCTCATTCAGTTAAGCATCTGGCTCTTGATTTAGGCTCAGGTCAGGATCTCACAGTTTGTGAGTTTGAGCCCCATGGTGGGCTCTGTGCTTGGGATTCTCTCTCTCCCAATCTCTCTGCCCCTCCCCAACTTTCTCTCTCTTTCTCTCAAAATAAATAAATAAAAATAAGTTATGAATTCATAGTTGACTTTTTGCGTGACTATTATAAAGGTGAGTGAGAGTGATGCTTTCTTACTGTTGACATCCCATTAGAAAACTTGAAGTTTTCATATCTTTTATGATTCATCATAAGCATTTAAGATTATAGGGATTACTTTTCAATATATTAGCCTTAAACAACATATTGGCCTAAAACACCTGCTTTATTCATTAACATGTAGACCAAACTTGATTTATACAGCCAGAAATTCTTCACTAGTTCCTTCCATTTTATCCCTATGGAGCCCTGATTGCCCTTGTATACATCTAAGTTGTTAGGTTGAAACAGTAGCACACTACATTAGGAAATAGGAGAACTGGTTATCTAGCCTTGTATTAACAGTACATTTTTTGCCTTTTATTTTAATGCCTTTTGATCTCAGCTTTCTCAAGAATTTAGGGTTGGTAACCTTTACAATCTTTTCTAGTGTAAATAAAATTGTCTGTTATTTTTAATCTTTTTATTTTTGTTGTTCATTGTACCCCCAATTGTATCCCATTATGTTTAGTTACTGTCATGAAGTTTCTCTAGAGTAATGAGTCTATAGCACAGTGATCAAGCCAGCAAGATGAAGGGTGAAACTGCCTAGGTCCAAATTCTTACTCCACCACTTTGATACTCTATATACCTTGCACAAATTACTTTTTTTCTAAGTCTCATGTTTCTCATATAAAGTGAAAATGATAAAATAATATACAGTTATTTAAAAATTTTTTTAAATGTATTTAAGTAATCTCTACATGCCATGTGGGGTGCAAACTTACAACCCCAGATCAGGAGTTACATACTCTTCCAATGGAGTCAGCCAGGCACCCCTCCAGTTATTTTAAATTAAAGATGTTGGGGTGCCTGGGTGGCTTAGTTGCTTAGGTGTCCAACTCTTGATTTCGGCTCTGGTCATGATCTCATGGTCCTGAGACTGAGCCCTGTGTAGTGTTCCATTCCCTGCTTAAGATTCTCTCCCTCCTTCTTCCTTCGCCCTTCCCCTAATCATGCTCTCTTTCTCTCTCTCCCTCAAAAAATAATAAAGAAAAAAAATAAAATCAAGCTGTAAATTATCTAGCACAGAGAGTATAGGAATTGAATAGACATTACTTAAGAGTTTTCCAAAACAGTGGTTGAAAATCGAATTGGGCAGGCCCACGACTACTCTCTAATTGTGGGTAGCAGTGGAGAAAGACTGATTGACATTTGCACATGTCCTAGATGGAGCTTAACATCTGGGCTTTTTAAGAACTTACTTAAATTAAAAAACAAACAAACAAAGACTACATCATACCTCCAGTTTTGGAAAAGGACCATCCTGTCACCAATAAAAGGTGTGCCAACCCATGTATTCTCCAATCAATAATTTAAAGTTGCTGGCCTGAAGAAAATTGGCTCCAAGTATGAAATGACACTCCATATTGCCCTCCTTTTCATGTCTCATTAAAAACAAATATTTCCTGAATAGAACATTTCTTTCTGTTTGATGAAGTATGCTTAATTATGATTTTAAAAGAGGAAGAGGAAAAGTTGAGAAAAGCAAAAAGGAATGACATTGGTAAATTTGGGGCAGGTTGAGAAAGGAGAAAGCACATGGTTGGGGAACATCAACAACAAGAACAAAAAAACCTTGATTAATTTATAGATTTTAATCATCTTGGAACAACTACACTCATTTTTATGGTTTCATCATTTTTGGGGGGAAATCTATAAAAAAAATCCAGATTCCAGATTAGGACCCTATCAGATATTCTCATTCATTTGATCAGCTAGGTCCAAGAGACCTATTTTAGCACATTCCCTACCTCCTCTGGTGTGTTTTCAGGTTTGGAAACTGCTGCTCGATTACGAGGGTCATTGAGCATGCATGAAAGACTAATTCAAGTGTAGTCTTGAAAACATCCATAGTCGGGGCTCCTGGGTGGCTCAGTCAGTTGAGCATCTGACTTCAGCCCAGGTCATGATCTCATGGTCCGTGAGTTTGAGCCCTGCATCGGGCTCTGTGCTGACAGCTCAGAGCCTGGAGCCTGTTCCAGATTCTGTGTTCTCCCTCTCTCTCTGACCCTCCCCCGTTCATGCTCTGCCTCTCTGTCTCAAAAATAAATAAACATCCCCTGTGTTGGGTGCTGGATAATTCACAGGCTCTTCTACCCTCTCCACAGTTGATGACTCATTGGTATCCTAATTCCTATGCTTCACCCTGACAGCTTTTAACCTAACACTCCAAGGTTAACAACCCTTCTTTCAGCTGCAATTCTGGTCTTGATCTTAAACTGATGTGCTGAAAATAACCTCTGCTATTTTAATGCCACAGTCCTTTTAGAATTGAGAATCATATTTGATTCACGCCAATTCTTCTCATCCCCTATTAGGAACACATACTAAACCCAAACCCAGTGACTGGGTCTTGTTGCCAGAAGACAGATTACGCTGATATTGACAACCAACCTGCCTACACTCTGTCCACCTTATCACTTGTTCCTTGATCCCATGACTGAGCTTTCCAGTTCAACAACTTGATTCAAATTCCATTCCCCACATTTGCAAACTCATAATCCTGGCCAAGTTATTTTATTCTTTCTAAGCTCTGGGTTCCTCTTCTTTAAAATGTTACTGGCAATAATTTCCTCACACACAATGAAGACTGAATATGATTATGTATTAACTGAAATGCTAAGACTGGTAGCAAGCACTCAATTGCTACCAATTTTTCCTCTAATAAGATTCATGTATTGAGACACTCTGTTTCCTTAATTGATACGTCCCCCTATTTTCTTCTGGTTCTGTTCTCTTCTCCTCAAAACTACTTGATTAAAATATGATTATTTTTATCCTTTCAGCCTTGTTTCTTAATATTTTTCACATCACAGCACACATATAAAGTGGTCATATTTGAATAGAAAAATAGGTCAAGTGGATGAAATTGCTGATGAACAGATACATTCAGCCCAGAAGCTCCAGCCTCCTCAGGGCTGACCTGAAAGCCAGGTGTACTAAGTTAATCATCTATAACTCATCACTTGAACCAATTAAGAAATTTGCTTCAATGGACATGTTCTGCCACTAGACTAGACTTTCTTCCAGTACCTACAATTGTGTCTGTTTCCTAATATCTACCACACCCAAGCAGGTGGCTCTATTTCCAGACTCTGCTAATTCCAGTCAGCCCATTACAGATAAATGAAGATGGTCTGAGAATAGATAAGACATCAATTCAACCACCATTCACTCAATTATCTGTGTCACAGATAAAGAGCATTTTTAAAAACTTACCCTTAGAAAAATAAAATAACAGACAACATTGCTTGCAGATTAATACCCTACAGGAATGAGCAAATAGAGGCAAAGTGGTTAATTGTGTGTTTGTAACATCTTTTAAGGAACATGTATACATTAGCATGGGCGACATTATGCTGTGGTAAGAAACAATCCCAAAATACCAGTAATTAAAAAAAAAACAAACACAAGATTTATTTCTTGTTCATGCTGCACATGCCTTACAGGTAAGCTCAACTCTGTTCCATGTTTTGGCCTTACTCTAAGACCAAGGCTAACAGAATAGCCCCTGACTGTATCATAGGCTAGTCACTGAGGCAAAAGAAAAAGTGACACAGCAAATCAAATGATGATTCTTAAACCTCTACCAGGAAGAGCCACACATCACTTCAGTGTCACTTCAGATGATGAAGAGAAGTCACATGGAGCACGCAGCTATATTCCACCTATGTGATGGCTTTCTTCCTGCACCACCCACCAGATCCCCCATGATCTGTATGCTGGCCCATTTTCCCTCTATTTTTAAACAGATTTACTGATGTAATTTACATATTAAAAACATCTGACCATTGTAAGTAAAGAATTCAATGGTTCTTTTAGTAAATTTATGAGGTTGTGCAGCCATCACCCCAATCCAATTTTATTTATTTTTTTAATATTTATTTATTTCCGAGAGAGAGAGAGAGACAGTGCAAGCAGGGAGGAACAGAGAGAAAGGGAGAGACAGAAGCCGAAGCAGGCTCCAGGCTCCCAGCTATCAGCACGGAGCTCCACGTGGGGCTCAAATTCACAAAATATGAGATCATGACCTGAGCTGAAGTGGAACACAACCAATTGAGCCACCCAGACGCCCCACCCCAATCCAATTTTAAAACATTTCCACCAGTCTAAAAAATTCCTATTTGCAATCAACTCCCTTACACTCTCAGCCCCAGCAGCTACTGCTCCTCTCTTGTGGTCCCTATAGATACTAATTTTCTGGATGTTTCATACACATGGAATTACAGAATATATTGCCTTTGGGTCTGGCTTTTTTCATTTAGCATAATGTTAAGGTTCATCTTTGTTGTAGCGGGTTTCAGAGGTTTACTCACTTTTATTGCTGAATAATATTCAATTGTATGGATATACCACATTTTGTTTAGTTATTCACCAATTGATGGATAATTGGATTGCTTCAGTTTTTTGGGGGGAGGGGGCTAATACAAATGGTCTAATGGGCCATTAGTCCCATGGACTATGCAAATGTCAACTCTAGAATTTCCATTTAGTTCTTTCTTTAGTTATTTCTATTCTTTTTCTTTATTGGTATTCCCCATTTTTGAACCGCTGTCAACATATTTTCCTTTCATTCTTAAATATATGTTCTGATCCCTTAAATTCTTCAAACATATTTGTAATATCTGATTTTAAAGTCTTGATCTTCTAGAACCAACCTGTGGGCCAAGCCAGAGACAGTTTCTTATTGATTGCTTCTTAAGCATGGTTCACACTTTCCTGGTTTTGTTTTGTTTGTAGAAAACTAAACATTTTAGATAATATAGTGTAGCAACTCTGGATTATGACTTTCTTTTTATTTTCTCTGAAGGTTTTTTTCTTGATATACTTTGTTGTTAGATTGTTTGTTGTTGTTATTTTATGCAATTTACCTAGATTTAATCCAAGGAATTTGTCACCCCCTGTGGTGTGAGGCTGCTCATGTCTGCTCATATTTATTTTATTTTATTTATATTTGAAGGGGTTCAGAAAAAGCCTCCCCAAAATGTGCCATCTTGACATGTGGATTAATTTGAGATGAAGTCAATCAAGGACCAAAAGATTCAGATGAGGTTTTACCTCCCCCTTAGCTGCCTGAAAGATTTTAGATGAAGACCTGGTTCAGGAAGAGAACTATCACCAGAGATAACTACAAAAAATATGGCCTAAGTGTAATGAGCTGGGGGGAAGCTCTGCAGGGCGTGGAGACCAAATTCCTGTCTGTGTCCCATTGTTCTCTGCAGGGCAGGGCAAACACTTGTTTACCAAATATTTGTTTTTCCCATCTTCCTGTAAATTGTCTTCCTTCCCTTTGAAGCCCCAGACCCCTACCCCTTCTTCTTAGCTCAGGATGGCATATGACCCTCAATTACCTGAATGCCTGTGGGTCTCATATTCTTATGAGGCTCTCATACTCTTATGAGGCTCTCATACATATTTAATTAAATTTGTTTTTCTTCTGTTAATCTGTCTCATGTTGGTTTAATTAATAGACCAGCTAAAAGGGTACAGGAAAAATTCTTCCTCCCCTACAAATTTTTTTTTTAAATCAAGTCTCCTAAGATTGACCCCTAGATTTGCAACTTATTAGTCAGTCAAGAATTTAAAAAAGATACAGTCAAACACTTCAGGCCCATAATGCTTCCCTCCCTCTAATGGTGAATCTATGTTTGGTTTGAGAAACACATTCAAAGTTTGGGTGGATTTTAGGTCAGCCTGGCTTTTACTTTCTGCTGGGCCTCCTTGGGTCCCCACCACACATGCACACAGGCCTCCAGACAGTCAGGGATGTGTGGAATGTTTATCAAGTCCCTCAATTACTATCTCACTGCTAAATATCTTCCTAGTCTTCTGGTGTGCTATTTGCCCCTACAGGGACCCCAACCTCAGACCAGAAGAGCTGTAAGATTTTCCTGTTTGCTGCTGGGTGAGATTTTTTCCAGCCTCCACTCCAAATAATGTCACCCACTGTGAAAGTGCTGATTTTCATGGCTAGCCAGCCCTGGTAGCAGAACTACTGTATCTTCTGAACTGGTACAGGGCAGGTGGATAATCCCAGCCAAGAATGCTATGGACTCCCACTGTTTTTCTGACATGTAACAGTTTTTTTCCTGAATATATGGCAGTTGTTGTTTGTATCTGGTAGATTTCCAGAGCTCTGAAATGATTTTTCTTTCACATTCTTGCAGCTTTATGGTTGTTTGGGGAAGAGGGGATTTGTCACTCTCTTCAGTCCTGTATAGTTGAAAGTCCTGACTCCTTTTGCTTTATCATGTGATCAATTCAACCTGCTATAACACTAAGATGCAAATATATATAACCAAACCCTTCAGGATACTCAGCAGAATAAAGGACTCTATTCAACAAGATCAAACTTTCATAAAAGGCAGTTGGAGATTATAATTAGAATTATTTTTTTTTCTTTTCTATCAACAATACCCTAGACATTTTTCTGGTATGAACTTGGCTACATGAGTCATATTTTTCTTCTTTTTTTTTCTTTTTACAAGTAATAAAAAAGCAAAAGGCATACAACCACTCAGATACACAATAACACGTAACAAATCTCTCATCTCATTCCAAAAATACTTTCTTTACTTAACTTATTGAAGACTTCCTCTTCTATTATTTCACAAGTTATTCTTTCTCTACTCCTGGCCTCTGAATTTTGTGGGCCCCAGTGCTAAGTTTTCAACTTTCTTCTATTCATCGACACACAGACATATTTGGTGGTCTCATTCAGTGTTTTAGGTTTAAATATCATCTTCAAACTAATGAGGCCCAGATATACAGACACTTGTTTAACGTTTCTACTTGGATATTGAATAGATAGTTAAAACTGAAGATATCTAAAACAAAATTCTTGGTTTCTGACCACATCCCAAGTTTGTTCCTCCACAATTCTTATATCCACCCAATATTTCTGGCCCCAAACTTAGGAATCACCTGAGTTGACTCTATTCCCTTTCACTCCACCTCTAATACACTCCCCATGTCCTATGGGGTTCATAATTCAAAATAGATCTAGAATATGAACTGATTGTCCTCCTTCAATGCCACCATCCTACACTGAGCCACTGAGCCTTTATCTCTCATCAGGTTTCTTGCAATAACTACTGAAATGTTCTCCCTGCTCCCACACAGTCAGGTCTTTTGTATAAAATGTAAATTAAATCTTATCATTACTCAGCCCTACTGAGGAAATGCTCTTGAATGTTTTTGACCACCTTATTTATAGTATTGCCTTCCAAAACACAATCTTTATATTAAGCTATTCTTTTTTTAAGATTTTATTTTTAAGTAATATCCACACCCAACGCAGGGCTCAAACTTATGACCCTAAGATCAAGAGTCATTCGCTCTACCAACTGAGCCAGCCAGGTGCCTCTAAGCTATTTTTCTTTAAAATATTTTTCAATACTTAAGTTTACATTATATGCCCATTTGTTATTTTATTATTGTCTGTCTTTTCACTATAAAACAAGCTGAACAGGGCAGGCATCTTTATCTTATTCGTGGTTCCAGCTCTAATATGTGATACTTAGATATTTAATATATATTGATAATTGAAAAACATGAATAGAAGAATAAATTGCATGTATCAGAGTTATATTGAAGGAATTATGTACCTAAATGTCTCTGTATTTGTTTAAAGTAAATGAGCATTTTTCTATTTATGACGTCTATTTAATTTTTAGAAATTAGTAAATTTCTTTAGTAATTTTAAAAATACAAAATATTACATATTAAATCATTAAAAAATCTAAAGATGAATAAATAGGAAGTTAAGTGATATTCACTCTTAAAAGTTCACACATATGCCATTTATGCACACACAAGTTTATACATACATACATACAGGTATATTTTATGTATATGCACATAAATTAAGGTTATATAGTATCTATTCTTCCACAGTTTTCTCCATGCACACATGAACATATATATAGTTATCTAGACCTTTTTGTCACTGTTGTGTGTTTTTACAAAATTAGTATCATACTATGCACATTCTATTCAAGTGTTTTTTTACCATATAACACATCTCGAGCAAGCATCCAATACAAATATATTCAGCCAGATAAATAGCCGGGTTATATCCCATAATATGTATATATCATTTCTTTTTTTTCCATACTAGCAAAATACCTTTATTATTTTATAATGATAAAAGAAGAAAAGTAAGATTTATTTTTGGTGTATATCAGAGTTAAGGGAAATACAAGAGATTAATAGAATTTTTATGTTTTTTGATGACAATAAAAGATTAACAATACCAATTGTTTGCCATAAAACTTATCATAGCTCCCACAAACACATATATAAATGATCATAGTTTCAAAATCTATAAAAGTAAAAAATACACAGTGAGAAACTCCCATGCTTTGATATAAAATTGTAAACATTTATTTACACAAAGCAGATGTGTTTAACAAAGTCTGAGCACCCTTTTCTTTTGAATCTTGGCTCTTGGAAAAGGGGATTTGCACTGAAGTGGAGTCATCTTCTCCTCTGACTACCCAAACACCAGATTCATAAAAAAAAAAAAAAAAAAGCCATGGGCAGCTCCCTGGGCGGGGGAGGGGACCCCAGGCATCACATTTTATTGTTCCAACACTGCAGCGAGTGAGAAGCCTGCTATCTGCCCAGTGACCCCCTAAGGCAGGGGTAGCCCTCCCCAAAAGGGGACAGAGGGTGAAGTTTTCACTGGCTTTATATAATCATTTTTTTAAGTTTATTTTGAAAGAGAGAGAGCAAGCAGGGGAGGAGCAGAGAGAGAGAGAGGGAGAAAGAGAGAGAGAGAGAATCCCAAGCAGACTCTGCACTGTCAGTGCTGGGCCTGATGCAGAGCTCAAACTAATGAATTGTGAGATCATAACCTGAGCCCAAATCAAGAGTCAGATGCTTAACTGACTTAGCCAGCCAGGTGCCCTATAATCCATTTCCTTTTTGATGGATATTCCGATTGTTACTAGTTTTATTGTGATGGAAAACAATATTGTGATACATCATTGTACTCACATCTTTATATATTGGCGCTTTTATTTCCATAGAATAGATTCTTATAGTATCATAAATGTTCTTTTGTTAGGCACATAGTAGCATTGTCCTTTCTGATTGTTTTGAGGTTAGGTATGGCCATGTGGCATGTTTTGATTGATGAAATGTGAGTGGAGGTGACAGGTGTCACTTCTGAGAGCTATTTTAAGGTCCAGTGCAGAACTTGGCAAATCCTCTTCCTCCTTTCGAGTGTTTGTGGGAGCTGCTGTGTAGATGGGTCCTCTCTCAGCCTGGCTCTTTAAGTGATTACAATGAACAATCTCCCCAGTCAGCCTGTGTTGTTATGTAGCACAAAAAACCTCTATCACATTAAGTTACTGAGATTTGAGATTGTTTGTATGTGCAATATAACCTACTCTTTCCTAACGAATACACTTTGGAAGAGTTAGATTCCTGTGTAAAAGAACGATGCATTTAAGAAATTTTGGTAGGTATTACCAAGATACTTTCCGAAGAGAAGGTAGCATTCCATAAATCTACCAGTTTTCTAAAAAGCTGCCAAGACATAAAATTATTATTCTTTAAAATTTTCCCCATCTGAAAGCTGAAAAACGCTATCTCATTGTTGCTTTATTTCTTTTTGTTTGTTTTTTTTGGGGGGGAGGGGGGCAAAGGGGGAGAGAGAGAGACAGAGACAGAGACAGAGAATCTGCCAGTAGGTGTGGAGTCTGCCTCAGGCTCGATCTCAAGACCGTGAGATCATGACCTGAGACAAAACCAAAATTTGAATGCTTAACCACCTGAGGTCTCCTCATTTTCCTTTTTTATATTAATTGTGTATGAGCTTTCTTTATTCTATTAATACTTTATATATTATATACATTGCAAATATTTCATTAAGTTTACCATTTTCCTTTTCCTTTGATTTTGTTTTACTGCGTCATTTGCCATACTTTGTAAATTCTGTTTTGGTTTTGCTTTTAATTCATGGGGATTTTAAAAAGAATGTTTTATGAGATGTAATTACATTTTGTTGGTTTTTAAATCTTACATTATTTTTAGTTATTGGATTGTGATCACATAATTTGGGAGAGGATTTTTAAAAGATTTTATTCATAGCCAAGTATGTGACTGGTTTTTCTAAACGTTCCAGGGACAAGAGAATTGAATACACATTCTCTGTTTGTAAGTTATTGGACTAGTGAACTATTGATCTATTTGGCTACTAAAACATGTTTGCTGTTCATCTACAGACCTTCCTCCACTTATGATGGGATTACATCTTAATAAACTCACCATAAATTGAAAATATCATAAGTCAAAAGTGCATTTAATACACTAACCTACCCAACATCACAGCTCGGTCTAGCCTGCCTTAAATGTGCCTACGGTTGGGCAAAATCATCTAACACAAAGTATATATATATTTTTAAGTTTATTCATTTATTTTGCAAGAGAGCACACAAGTTGTGGAGGAGCACAGAGAGAGGGAGAGAGAGAATCCCAAGCAGGCCCTGCACTGTCAGTGCAGAGCCCAATGCAGGGCTCAGTCCCACAGACCATGAGATCATGACCTGAGTCAAAATCAAGAGTTGGGCACTAAAGTGAATGAGCCACCCAGGCGCCCCCACAAAGTCTATTTTATAATAAACGTTTGGATATCTCGTGTAACTTATTAAGTACGGTACTGAAAGTGAAAAACAGAATGGCTGTATGGGTACAGAATGGTTGTAAGTATATGGGTTGTTTACCCTTGTGATCTTGTGGCTTCCAGGGTGCTGTAGCTCTCTGCCACTGTCCACAATCCCACCACTTGCCCTGGGAAGGATCAAAAGATTGAAGTACAGATTCTACTAAATGTGCATTGCTCTCACACCATCATAAAGTTGAAAAATCATAAGTTGATCCATTGTAAGTTGGGGCAATCTGTAGTCATAGCTTCTATCTTTCCTTATTTGTTGCTTAGGTGTTCTGACAATTCTGAAGTATATGCAAATTTCTTTTAGTTATACTAAACCCCTTCCATAATTCTGATTTTGTCACAATCTCTCAATGTCTGTAAATCTTAGCCTCTTTTTTATGTTATATTTTTTTCATGGGTTGTCTTTTTCCATTATATTTCATACTTTGAATCTTGAATTCTCCTTTGGCTAGTACTAGTATTGCCATTCCTCCTCTTCAATTGCATTTTCCTGGTGTAATGTTGGCTCTCCTTTATGTTTCTACCCTTCTTTGTCATCTTTTTAATACATGTTCTTTTGAGCAAGAAATAATTAGATTTGTTGTTTAATTAATACCTGCTGCTTCTGCTTTTTACAATGCAGTACTTTCACATTTAGTGAAATAACGAACATACTTGATTTTATTTGTTCAGGAAATGTGATGTTATTACCACTCTTGTGGTTATTGTTTCTTTCTTTCTTTCTTTCTTTCTTTCTTTCTTTGTCCTTTACATTTGCAATTTTGGCTTGAATATCCACTTCCATTACTTAGAGTAAAGGCTAAGCTGCCATTACAAAGAAACCTGAAAAATGCAGTAGCTCAAGGACAGAAGTTTCTCTCTATCATCTAATAGTACTGGGAAGAGAGGTCCGAGATACATGGGGGCATCTCTGTTCTGCAGGGTCTTTGAGAAAACCAAGTTTCTCCTGCTACCCTCTAATGCAATTTTTTCTCCTAAATAGTTGAATCTGGGTCATGGGCACATCTGTATTCCAGCTCATGGGAGTTGGCGGGGGGGGGGGGGGAGACAGGAAATTAGAGCAATCACTTATCTTTAAACAGTGAGGTAGAAATTGTCCTTAGCAATTATACTCACATGGCATTGGCAAGAATGCAGTCACATCACATTATTATCTGCAAGGACACCGAGAAATGTAATCTTGGCCAAGGAAACCATATGCTCAACTTACAATGTATTACTCCATAAGAAGGGAGAATGGAATTTGGTGGACAATTAACAGCCACTGACACAATAGTTGGCTCTAGTCATCTATTTAGATGTAAATTTCTTTCTACAAAAAGAACATACTTTTCTCCTTTCCAAGGATTTTTGGATGTAATTTTGGACATAATTCCAAATCCAGTTCAGTTATTTAATCCAGCTCAAAATTCAGGATCTCTGGTTGAAGCATATTCTTCTTCATCAAGTGAATATGTCATCTTCCTCCTACATCCCCTTTTCTAAATAAATAATAGTGGAGTTGTGCAATATTGTGATTTGTATCATACAACTCCATTACCTTATGTATTTGGTCTTTGTCTATGGTTCCTGGCTCATAGCTCCCCCCAAAGCCTTGGAAGTTCCTGAGCAGTAAGAGCAATAGGAACATCCTTTGTCATAACATTTGGTCTCTTGTACTCAGTTCCTAGGATCATTTCAAAGCCATAAAGGTGCAATGAGTGTTAGGTTAATCATAACAAGCTCCTTTCCACAATTAAGTTTTGTTAATGAGGTTACTTTTGGAAAGCACCTAAGGGTGGAGGCTCATTGCCAAGGGAACTTGCATTCAGTCCCACCCCTGACCTTTGGGGAGTTAGGCTGGAGGTTAAATTCACTGCCAATGGTCAAAGAGTTAATCAATATGTCTATGGAAGATTGCCTATGGAAGCCTCCACAAAAGCCCAAAAGGACAAGATTCAGAAAGCTTCTGGATTGTTGAACACATGGAGATTTCAGGATAATGGCGTGCCTGGTTGAATATGGTAGCTTAGTGTCTCTTTCCACATTCTCTGCCCTATGCATCTCTTTCATCTGGCTATTCCTGAATTATATCTGTTTATAATAAACTGATGATCTAGTAAGTAAAATATTTCTCTGAGTTCTGTGAGCCGTTCTAGCAAATTAATCTAACCCAGAGAACTGGGACATTGGAAACTCTGAGCTCTAGCTAGTTGGTCAGAAGCACAGGTGATGATAACCTGGGCATGAGACTGACATCCGAGGGGGGAGGGGGAAGTCTTGTAGGACTGAGCCCTTAACCTGTGGAATCTGACCATATCTCCATGTAGTCTCAGAATTGGGGTGAACTGTAGCACACCCAGCTAATGTCTTGGACATTGTTTGGTGGTGTGGAGGAAATCCCCACACATACACTTTAGAATTGGTCCCAGAACCTTTGAAGCAGGATGAGGGTAAACTGCAATAGAAACTCCAATTTGGAAAAGAAAGCATGAGAAACACACTGGAGAGAATGATCTAGAGCAATTTCACTCTGATAGGCAGGAGTTGTTTGTCTGTTTGTACCGGCAGTGGAGTAGGTTCTTGGTTGGTCCATTTGGCTATCCCTGGTTCTGCTCTTTGAGAGTGGCTCTTCTGTCCATGGTCCTTGTAGGCTTCTGAACTTGCCTTCTGGAAACTGGTTCTTTTCTCTTATACTCCCTGGCAACTTGTAAGTGATTGTTAGTAGTATGCATTCCTTGAGGACAGCTTCAGACTTCACAATTTTGCTTTTGTAGGCCATGCTGATGGCTTATTTGGTAACACAATCCCTTAAAAGCAGTAATCTGCAGGTTTATTTGCTTATAATATGTTGAATGTTCTAATAACTACACACACACACACATATACATACATATACATATATATATTAATTTTAGTCTTGAGTATATCTCTTTTAAGACTTCTGTGTTATAACCATCCTTCTCACTTTATCTATCTGAAAATATCCTACTACTTCAGCTAGAGGTACAAGCTCAGTGGGAAATTTGTCTTGTAAATCACCACAAGTAATATTTTTACCAAATGTTTCCTACATGTAAACGAGGGTAAGTAACCATCTTCCAGTCTACTGTGTCTTCATCCTCAATGTATATTTCTTGATCTTCAAGTCAGCATCACATCTTTTCTGGTTTTGTGATGGCTGCATCCCACTTCCAGTACTAATTTCTCTAATGTTACGGCAAAAGCTAAACTGTTAGTAATGGAGATCCAAAAATATAACAGCTTTATTAAAATATACATTTATTTCTTTTATACATATTAGCCCCCAAATGAGCAATTCAGGTTTCCAGGGTGACTGTGTTCCACATAGCCCTCCAGGCACACAAGATCCTTCCATTTTGCTGTTTTGCCAAAGCTCAGATTTTATTCTTAACTTTATAGCCAAGGCTGGTATATGAACATGTATGTATCCAACCTGTAGGAACAGAAATATCAAAGCAGGCAATTGTTGTTTAAATTACGGCAGAAATTTACACATTACTTCTTTTTTAAAAAATTTTTAATGTTTATTTATTTTTGAGGGAGAGGGACAGAAATAGAGTGCAGGTAGGGGAGGGCAGAGAAAGAGGGAGACACAGAATCTGAAGTAGGCTCCAGGCTCTGAGGTGTCCACATAGAGCCCGATGAGGGGCTCAAACTCATGAACCATGAGATCATGACCTGAGCTGAAGTCAGATGCTCAACCAACTGAGCCACCCAGGTGCCCCATTTACACATTACTTCCATTCAGTCTACTCGTGACAGCTTAGTCACATGGCCAAACCAGGCAGTTTCTAACTTTATGTGTGCCTGCCATCTTAAGCTCCAGAAGAAGTGGAAAATGTTCATTCCTTTTTCTCTCCCTGATTTTTAATTGTAAAGTCTATGATACTTTTCTAATATGCCCTATGATTATTTTTCTATTTTTAAGAGTCATACATAATATTTCTCTATTGTCAATTTAAATTAAATAATTCTTATACCCCCTCCCCCAACAATTTGTACATTTATCTCTTACACCAAAAAGGAAACCTTTAGAATTTTTTTACTTCCCCTACTTTCTGCCCTAACCCACTCTACCCACAATTCTGGCATTTTCCTAATTTAATTCATAAAAAATTCGTTTCAAATTATTAATTTTCCTCTTGCACAGTGTTTTTTGTGACTAAAAAAAAACGAGTGTGAGGATAAGATTGTGTTGGTCTTTGAACATTTCCTGGCATCCATTATAAATGCAATAAATTTTTGTTGGTTAAATGAATAATTCCTTCTTTTTTCCCCTTCCTTTTATCATGTCATAAATTATATATATGTATATATACGTACATATATATTTGATCCTAATGCTACATATTACTAGGAGTGGCACACAATCCACTGAAATTATACAGTATTTTATTAATATCATTGAAGAAATTTTATTTTATTTTATTGTTTTTTAAAGTTTATTCATTTTAAGAGAGAGAGAGAGAGAGAGAGAGGGAGAGAGAATCCTAAGTAGGCTCTGCACAGTTAGCTCAGAGCCCAACACAAGGCTCAATCTTACAAATTGAGAGATTATTACCTCAGCTAAAACCAAGAGCCAGATGATCAACTGACTGAGCTACCGAGATGCCCCTCATTGAAGAAATTTAAAAAATAATATATTTTATATTAGGTAATCACTAATATTTTATTAGTATATGGCCAGGTGTTTTTTTCTTGTGTTAATTCTGACACTTTGTGTACTATTTTATTTTTTTTATTTTTTATTTTTTTCAATATATGAAATTTATTGTCAAATTGGTTTCCATACAACACCCAGTGCTCATCCCAAAAGGTATGTGTACTATTTTAAAAAGATCTATAAATTGATTTATTCTATGGTTCTTTCATTATTATTTTCAATTTTTAGCTATATTTTATAGTTTCTTTATTTTTTAATATAATTTATTGTCAAGTTAGCTAATATACAGTGTATGCTCTTGGTTTTGGAGGTAGATGCCAGTGATTCATCACTTACATACAACACCCAGTGCTCATCTCAACAAGTACCCTCCTCAACCCATCACCCATTTTCCCATCTCCCCCGCCCTCCCCCCATTAACCTTCAGTTTGTTCTCTGTATTTAAGAGTCTCTTATGTTTTTGCCTCCCTCTCTGTTTGAAACTATTTTTTCCT
Organism: Herpailurus yagouaroundi; assembly: GCF_014898765.1. Classification (NCBI taxonomy): domain Eukaryota; kingdom Metazoa; phylum Chordata; class Mammalia; order Carnivora; family Felidae; genus Herpailurus; species Herpailurus yagouaroundi. Next base: position 41,884,834 of record NW_024412397.1, on the reverse strand, counting down.
CTTCCCTTCCCCCATGCTCTTCTGTTTAGTTTCTCAAGTTCCACATATGAGTGACAATATATGATATCTGTCTTTCTCTGACTGGCTTATTTCACTTAACATAATACCCTCCAGTTCCATCCAAGTTGTTGCAAAAGGCAGGATTTCACTCTTTCTCATTGCCAAGGAGTATTCCATTGTATATATAAGGCACATCTTCTTTATCCATTCATCAGTTGATGGACATTTCGGTTCTTTCCATGATTTGGCTATTGTTGAAAGCACTGCTATAAACATTGGGGTACATGTGCCCCTAAGATCAGCACTCCCGTATCCTTTGGATAAATTCCTAGTAGTATTGTTGCTAGGTCATAGGGTAGTTCTCTTTTTAATTTTTTGAGGGACTTTCACACTGTTTTCCAGAGTGGCTGCACCAGTTTGCATTCCCACCAACAGTGCAAGAGGGTTCCCATTTCTCCACATCCTCTCCAATATTTGTTGTTTCCTAAGTTGTTAACTTTATCCACTCTGACTGGTGTGAGGTGGTATCTCAATGTGGTTTTGATTTGTATTTCCCTGATGATGTGTGATGTTGAGCATCTTTTCATGTGTCTGTTGGCTACCTGGATGTCTTCTTCGGAAACGTGTCTGTCTATTCATGTCTTCTGCCCATTTCTTCAATGGGTTATTTGTTTTTCTGGTATTGAGTTTGGTAAGTTCTTTATAGATTTTGGATACTAACCCTTCATCCGATATGTCGTTTGCAAATATCTTCTCCCATTCTGTCAGTTGCCTTTTAGTTTTGTTAATTGTTTCCTTTGCAGTGCAGAAGCTTTTTATCTTGATGAGGTCCCAATAGTTCATTTTTGCTTTTATTTACCATGCCTTTGGAGATATATTGAGTAAGAAGTTGCTCCGCTCAGGTCAAAAAGGTTGTTGCCTGTTTTCTCTTCTAGGGTTTTGATGATTTCCTGTCTCACATTTAGGTCTTTCATCCATTTTGAGTTTATTTTTGTGTATGGCATAAGAAAGTGATCCAGGTTCGTTATTTTGAATGTTGTATGGCTCTTTTATTATTACTTTATTGTGATGATTTATTTTATTTTTGATTAGTAATCATAATACAGTTGACCCTTAAACAATGAGAAGGTTACAGAAACCAATACAGTTGAAAATCAGCATATGACTTTTGAGTCCCCAAAAACTTAATTACTAATAGCCTATTGTTGACTGAAAGCTTTACCAATAATATAAAGTCAATTAACAGATAGTCTGTATGTTATATGTAACATATACTGTATTCTAACAATAAAGCTACCTAGTGAAAAGAAAATATTAATAAAATTATAAGGAAGAGAAAATATGTTTACAGGACTGTACTGTATTTATCAAAAGAAAATACACATAAAAATGGATCTGTGTAGTTCAAACCCATGTGCTTTGTTCAACTGTAACACCACAAGGCAGATCATGTTGCACTTGAGGAATAGATATGACAGAATCTTATAGGGCAAATACCTAGACAAGTCAATAGTAAGCAGTCAACTTCCTTATAACTTTGCTTTAACTTTAATCGGTTTCTTTGTTTTATTTATTATAGTGTCGATCTATTGGTCTGTTTGGCCAGTTATCGTGTGAGGAATCTATGACCATATTATATGCATAAATAATCCTCTATCTAAGAAATTTCCTGGAACAAGATAAACAAATATTACACTATCACCATTGGGCCGAAGAGAAAAGTGAAACTTGGAAATGTATTAAAAAATAATGATAGGGGTGCCTTGGTGGCTCAGTCAGTTAAGCGTCTGACTCATGACTCAGGTCATGATCTCAGGGTTTATTAGTTTGAGCCCCATGACGGTGTGGAACCTGCTTGAAATGACCTCTCTCCCTTTTTCTCTGCCCCTCCATACACATGCTCTCTCTCTCTCTTAAAATAAATAAATAAACTTCAAAAAAATAATGATAACAAAGAGTTATGGAAAAGATCTTCTAAACTCAAATACCTTAACTAAAATGTACAGTTTGTTGATGAGGCAAAACTACCTCCAAGAATTAACTCATTTGCTGAACATTATAAAACACTGTATTGTCCATAAACTTGTGAGAATTAAAATACTCTTGCAGTATATCCCATAATGAATAACAATGCATTGCTTAAAATGTTATCTATTTTTTCATCATAAATTGTTTCCTACCTCAGTTTATTTATTTATTTATACATTTTTGATAGCATAAAGACGCCATGCTGTGACTCCTAGTTATGACTCATAAGTATGAATGCATAGTAAAAAAAAAATAACACAACAGTCATCCAGATACGCTCCTGTTTCAACTAAACAGGATTAACAATGCTCTGTTTAAACAAGACTTTTTTTCAGTAATGAAAGATGGCCCTTTATGTTTAGTGAGTCAAACCTAACCAAAGACATGCTGGAACGACAGAGTGAATATGTAGAAATAATACAGGCTTTGTCTCACTTCTCTGAGAAAGGAAAAGGCAACCTATGTTCATTAGTTCAGTAAGTTTTGGATTAAGTGAGACATATAATTGCCAAATGAATACAAAGTTCTTCAAAATAGATTTAGTAGTTTAGATTTAGTAGTTTCTAACTACATAAATGGTCTCTTCTGGTGAGTCCACTTGATAGAAGGTCAAATTTACAGTGATTCACAGATTTGCAGTTCTTCCAAAATGTCAGATTGTAAGTAAAATTGTTTTAAAAATCAGGAAAGGACTTGTTTTTTAAATAATTTAGCCTCCTACTTTCCAAAGGGATTTACTTTCCTTATAGTATCATTTAATACTTGTTTTTTCTATCAGAATTCTTACTTAACAATAATCAGTGAGAAGATCAATAAGGAAGTTGTTGAATAGATATCCTAAAATCAATGAACTTACAATTCATGCACTTTATGCATTGAAGATTCTTTTGGATCCTCTGTTTACTTTTACTTTACACACTTGTAAAGAATCTTTATTAATTTGATTTCAAATCTAATGATGATTAGAAACAGCCAAGTAGGAGAGTTAAGTACATATATAGAACGATGATTGTTCATAATGTTGATTTTGAATCATTAACAAAAGGAGAATAATGTTATGAAGAGAGGGAGAGTGCAATGTACATTTTCCAAGATTTTCATGTAATATTTTAAGTTTGAATTTCTGATTTCTATATGGAAATCGAACCTGACTAAAACATGTTCTTTTAATATATATCCTTGTTAAATGATTCTGTCTTGGAAATAATCAAATTGTCAGAATTATATAAAATGCTTTCTCACTATATTCACACAATGAATAAAAATACTGAAACCTAGAATGTTAGCAGTGGACTTAAGGTTCTGCAATTAAGCTGTCACCAGATAGAATAGATATAAATGTACAACTAGTAAAGTGTTTACCAGTGGATGTTAGGACTATATTACTGAAACCAATCATAGTCATTTGATATCTGCTGTTTGCACAAGGTGTTGTTAGCTAATTTATCCCCATCTTTTTTAGAAAAAAAAAAAATCACTGGAGGTTAAAAGATCAAAGATCCTCTGCAAACTGCCTGCTTCTCAACTGCTTAATCCTTTAGGTTGAACTACAAAAGCAAAGGAGGTAGAGTGAGAAAAATCACATAAGACAAAATAGAATTTAAGCTAAAAATAGTAACAGGAGACAAAGAAAGTCAATATACAATGGTAAAGGGGTTAATTCATCCAACAGATAAAACAGTAGTAAATATATATGCACCTAACATTGGAGCACCTAACTTTACTAAACACTTACTAACAGATCTGAAGGGGAAATAGTCAACACAATAATAGTAGAGGACTTCAATATCCCACTTTCAGCAATGGATAGATTATGCAGAAAGAAAATCAATGAGGAAGCGCTGGAGTTAAATCATACATTAGACAAAATGAACCTAACAAATATTCATAAAACATTCCACCCAACAGAAGCAGAATACACATTCCTCTCAAGTGCATACATCATTTTTTCAGGATGGACCATATGATAGGACACAACACAAATTTGCTACCAAAATTTGTTAGGAAATTTAAGAATATTGAAATCATACCAATTATATTTACTGTTCACAATGAATGATATGATACTAGAAATCAACAATAAGAGGAAAACCCTAAAATCTATAAATATGTGAAAATTAAACAACACACTCTTGAGCAACCAATGGGTCAGAAGAGAAATAAAAAGGGAAGTAAGAAAATCTCAAAATTAATGAAAATGGAAACACAACATACCAACATCTATGGGATGCTACCAAAGCAGTTCTGATAGGGAAATGTATAGTGGTAAATCCATATATTAATAAAATAGAAGGATCTCAAATAAACAAACTAATTTCACACCTCAAGAACTTGGAAAAGAATAACAAACTAAGCCCAGAGTTAGCAGAAGAAAAGACATGACAAAGATCAGAGCAGAAATACATGAAATCAAAATCAGAAAAGTAATAAACAAAATCAACAAAACTGAGAGCTGGTTTTTTGAAAACATAAACAATATTGACAAACCTTCAGCTAGACTAAGAAAAAAGAGAGAAGACTTAAATAAATAAAGTCAGAAATTAAAGAGGGGATACTACAACTGATACAAAAAACAAAGGATCATAAGAGACAACTATAAACAGTTACATGCCAATAAATTGAATAACCTAGAAAAAAAAATGGATAAATTCCTAGAAACATAAAATCTACCAAGACTGAGTTGGGAAGAAATAAGAAATCTAAACAGAACAATAATAATTAAGGAAATTGAATCAGTAATCAAAAACTTGTAAACCCAGAAAACCCCAGGGCCAGATGACTTCACTGGCAAACTTTACCAAATATTTGAAGAAGATTTAATACCAATACTTCTAAAACTTGAAGAAGTTTGGAAATTCTAAACTCATTTTCTGAGGCCAATATTACCTTGATACCAAAACCAGATAAGGATACTATGAAAAAAGAAAAATGCAGACCAATATCCCTAACAAGTATAGATGCAAAAATTCTCAACAAAATATTAGCAAACTGAATTCAACAACGTATTAACAAGATTATATAGCACGACCAAGTGGGATTTATCCCTGGGATGCAAGGATGGTTAGAAATACATAAATCAATAAATGTGATACTGCATTAATAGCATGAATAATTAAAATCTTATGATCATTTCAATAGATGCAGAAAAAGCATTTGTCAAAATATAACATCCTTTCTTGATAAAAACCTCCAACAAATTGCATTTAGAAGGAACATACTTCAGCATAATAAAGGTCATATATAACAAATCCAGAGTTAACATCATACTCAATGGTGAAAAATTGAAAGCTTTTCCTCTAAGATCAGGAACAAGACAAGGATGCTCACTCTCACCACTCTTATTCAACACAGTACTGGAAGCCCTAGTCAGAGCTATTAGGCAAGACAAAGAAATAAAGGAATCCACATCAAAAGGGAAGAAGTAAAATTGTCCTTAATGGCAGTTGATATGATAAAAAACCCATACATTTAAAAATTGTAAAAAAAAAAAACCAAAGCATGATTGGAACTAATCAACAAATTCAGTAAACTTGCAGGTTATAAAGTCAACATACAGAAATCAGTTGTGTTTCTATGCATTAACAACAAAACATCTAAAAAAGGAATAAAGAAAACTATCCTATTCACAATAGCAGTAAGAATTTAGCCAAGAAAGTGGGTCACCTGGGTGGCTCAGTCAGTTAAGCAAGCGTCCAACTCTTGATTTCAGCTCAGGACATGACCTCACAGTTGTGAGATTGAGCCCCAGGTTGGGCCCTGTGCTGGGTGTGGAGCCTACTTAAGATTCTCTCTCTCCTGTGGTGCCTGAGTGCCTCAGTCCATTAAACGCCCAACTTTGATTTCTGCTCAGGTCATGATCTCACTGTTTGTAATATCGAGACCTGTGTTGGCCTCTGCACTGACAGCATGGATCCTGCTTGGGATTCTATCTCTCCCTCTCTCTCTGCGCCTCCCCTGCTTATGCTCTCTCTCTCTCTCTCCCTCTCTCAAAATAAACTTAAAAAAAAAAAAAAGAAATATAACGATTCTCTCTATCCATTTCCCTCTGCCCCTCCCCCACCCCTGTTCACACACACTCTCTCTCTCAAAAAAAATTGTTTTTACCCAAGAAAGTGAAAAATCTGCACAATAAAACTATAAGACTTTGATGAAAGACAGTGAAGATGACACAAACAAATGGAAAGGTATCTTGTGTTTATGGATTCAAAGAATTAATAGTAAAATGTCCATACTATTCAAAGCCATCTATAGGTTCAATGCAATCCCTATTAAAATTCCAATGGCATTTTTCACAGAAATAAGTAAAAAATTTCTAAAATTTGTATTGATCTACAAAAGACCCCAAAAAGTCAAAGCCATCATGAGAAAGACAATCAAACCTAGGGGCATCACGCTTCATGATTTCAAACTATACTTCAAGCTATTACTTAAAACAGTATCATACTGGCATAAGAATAGACACATATAAAAATAGAAAAGGATTGAGAGACCAGAAACAGCCCCTTGAATTTATGGTCAACTAATATTGCAAGGGAGCCAAGAATATCCAATGGGAGCAGAAAGATCTCTTCAGCAGGGGCGCCTGGGTTGCTTAGTTGGTTGATGGTCTGACTTTGGCTCAGGTCATGATCTCATGGTTCATGCCCCATGTTGGGCTCTGGGCTGACAGCTCAGAGCCTGGAGCCTGCTTCAGATTCTGTGTCTCCCTCTCTCTCTGCTCCTCCCTTAGTCATGCTCTGTTTCTATCTCTTTCTCTCTCTCAAAAATAAATAAAACATTTTAAAAAATTAAAAAAAAAGAACTCTTCAACAAATGGTGATGGAAAAACTGGACAATCACATGCAGAAAAATGAAATTGGACCTCTATCTTACACCATTCACAAAAAATTAACTCAAAATAGAGTAAAGACTTAGGCTGTAAAAGTCCTAGAAGCAAACATATGAGAGAATCTCCTTGATTGGTCTCGGCAATACATTTTTAATATGACACCAAAGCACAAGAAACAAAAGCAAAAAATCAACAAGTGGGACTACATAAAATTAAAAAGCTTCTGCACAGGAAAAGAAACTTTCAAAAAAATGAAAAGGCAACCTACAGAATAAGAGAAAATATTTCCAGCCATGGGGTTAATATCCAAAAATCTAAAAGAGCTCATGCTCTCTCTCTCTTTCAAAATAGATAAATAACCTTTAAAAAAACAAAATAAAACAAAACAAAAAAAATAAGTGTCCATCAATAGATGAATGGATAAAAGAAGATGTGATTATATATAAATGGAATATTATTCAACCATAAGAAAGGAGAAAATCTTGTCCTTTATGACAAGGATGGACCTTGAAGCCATTCTACTAAGTGAGATAAGTCAGAGACAAACAAATACTGTATGATATCACTTATATGTACAATCTAAAAAAAAAAAAAAAATGCTGACCTGGTAAAAAACAGAGAGTATAATTGTGGTTATTCAGGGCTGGAGAGTAAGGGAACTGGAAAAATGTTCTGGGTTCAAACTTGCAACCATTAGATAAATAATTCCTAGAGATCTAATGCTCAGCATAGCAATTATGGGCAACAATATTGTATGATAAACTCAAAACTGCTAAGAGACTAGGTCTTATTGCTCCCACAACAAAAAGAGAAAATAACTATGTGAGGTGATAGATGTATTAGCTAATGCTATAGAGGTGAGCCCATTGTGACATATAAATGTATCAAACCAACACACTGTGTACACCTTAAACTTACACAATCTTATATGTCAATGATATCTCAATAAAAATATTTTTTTTAAAAAAGAAAAAAAAAACAACCTAGCTTAGGTCCTTGGTTCTCAGACTTTGGCACGTATCAGAATCATCAGCAGAGTTTGTTAAAATACAGATTCCCGAGCCACACCCCTGGAGTTTCTGATTCCCACACCTGAGCAATCTGTAGCATCAGCAGAGGAGTCCCACACTTAAGGTGGCACCAGACCCTCCTGAGTACATTGTTCCAGAGGCATACCGACCTCAGGCTCACGTGCAGCCAGGATGCACAGGACAGTCAACCAAGTCTCCTCCAGCTGACATCCATGCTGACTGCTCAGTGCCTGTGTCCACTGGGTTGCCAAATATTTTTTTTTTCTATTACCCCTGTCCTTACCTCTGAATGGTTCAGGTACTGGTTCAGAGAGAAAGCCCTGAAATGTGCACGTTTCCAGAAAACAGATGAAAGTTAACTGCTCAAGGTAGGACAGGAGTAGATTCTTTTGGCAAGGACCAGAAGAATTTCTGGTAGAGTTTAATAAAATTCAACGTAAGTAGAAAGTTTATTTTTTTGCAAAGTAACTTCAAGCTATCTCAAATAAACAAACGTTCTTAAGTAAAAGTAATATTCTTGCTACAAGCTAAATCTCTTAGGCCTGCTTTCTTATCAACTTGTTATCTACCCCTCAGCTCTTTGTCTTGCCCTTGTGGAGATGGGCTGGCCCAGGGATCCGACAAGAAGCACTGTCTTCATGGAAATTAGTGTGTACAGAGTCTGCTGGAGAACCACAAAGCACCCCTTGTACACTGAGACACCCAATGTTCTCCCCTCCATGTACACACCACTAAGGAAGAAGAATGACCATGAGGAGAGGGGCTTCATCTTTGATATAATGGAGTTTTAATCCTGAATTAATTGAAAAATTGTGGAATTTGAATGCTTTTACGTTAAAATGTCTAGATCGATTTTTTTCCCCCTCCTCCCAGGTGATACGGACTTCAGACTGCAATTATTAGAACAATATTACATTTTTGCAGATCTGTCTTAGAGTCCCCTGTATATTCTATTTACTACTTAGTCTGGATGTGGCAGAGAAAGGACAAGATGAGCAGACTTTCTCGGCACAAATCTGACAGTATTTTCCAGGATGGACTGAACTGGAGAGGAGCCGGGGTAATAAGTAATCTGTAATACAGCAGGGAAGCCATGGAGATTGGGCCTTGGATTGTGGCAGTGGGGAACAAAGAGGAAGAGCTTGACATAAGGAAAACACCTGATAAGGCTTAGCAATGAAGAAAAGATACAAAGGGATCAAAAGGGATTAAAAAGGATCAAAAGGAGTGAGGTCACTGAGCCCTTAACAGAGGATGGGTGCTCTCTGGAGGCGTCTCACCTGAATGTGCATGGTGGCATCTCGTGGCCACAAGCGTTGGAAGTGCCAGTGCGTTTTTTTTCTTCTGAGTGTGGTTGACCTTGAATTGGAACAAAGTGTGTTGGGGGTGACAATGTCCCATTCAGTAGAAAGATGGAAACACAAGAATAGCAGCCAGATAAGAGGACTCGCAAAGGGATGTCTTTGTGAAACTTTGGCATAGAAGTGACAGTTGACCCCAAAAGTCTGAACGACGGTTCCAGAAGTGAAGGGAGAGGTGGGCAGAAGGGCAGAGACTGAATCCAAGCGATTGCCAGTCAACATGACACATCTCACGTGGCTTTATTTTTCCTTTGCTCTCTGTTTCCCTACGGATTTTTAAAAAGAAAGGTGAATTGTTTTTGATCAAAGTGAACCACCACAATTTGTAAATACGGGCTTATCAACAGAAAGAAAACATTTCTAGAATTAGCAGTTTGTTCAGTTTTGTCATCTTATGCATTTGCAAATATTATTCAGTGTTCATTAAACTTCTTTAAAGAAATCTTCGGACAAAAGTTCAGGCATTAAATTCCTTAAGTAATACAGTCTGAGGGTTATTTTCTATTTTCTGATAATAAAACTATTCTTCCAGGTTTTATCTAGTAAATACAGTGTTGCAGTTTTGATCATGGAAACTTATAAAGGTTATACTTAATGCCCTGGTTAGTTCCAACTGTCCCATGAATACAATACCTTATGTTACCAAATAATTTGTATTTATTTCAACCATTACTGAGACAAACAGGAAAGTATTCTTCTCCAGTTAACAAACCAGTTATTTAGAAAAAAGAAGAAAAAGCCTTTTCTAAACCCTAGGAGTCTGGGGTGCCTGGGTGGCTCAGTCAGTTAAGCGTCTGACTTCAGCTCGGGTCATGATCTTGCAGTTTGTGGGTTTGAGCCCCATGTTGCGCTCTGCACTGACAGTATAGAGCCTGCTTGGGATTCTCTCTCTCTCTTGCTCACCCTGTTCCTCTCCAACTCATGTTTTCTCTCTCAAAAAATAAACTTTAAAAATGAAATAAAATAAATAAACTCGGAGTCTAGTTGCTGAAAAACGACAAACTTTTTAAAATAGGAATGTATGAAAATCTTTGATTTGGCAAAAATGTTGAATTCATATTTTGAACATAATTAAGCAGTTTAAATTACACAAATGTGATATAAGTACTTTAAATAATGAGTCTCATTTGGTTTCTAGAAATATTTGCAAAGGGATTTGGGCCATTTGTCTTGATTGAACATCCGTTGTTTTAAAATATCCAAAATGAGGGGCGCCTGGGTGGCACAGTCGGTTAAGCGTCCGACTTCAGCCAGGTCACGATCTCGCGGTCCGGGAGTTCGAGCCCCGCGTCGGGCTCTGGGCTGATGGCTCAGAGCCTGGAGCCTGTTTCCAATTCTGTGTCTCCCTCTCTCTCTGCCCCTCCCCCGTTCATGCTCTGTCTCTCTCTGTCCCAAAAATAAATAAACGTTGAAAAAAAAAATTAAAAAAAAAAAATATCCAAAATGAAAATTTCTAGCTAAATATACTTCAAAGTAGGTATTATTAAAATAGGAGTGATTAGTAGGAGAAAAGAGATGTTTTCAATACCAACACAGGAATATTATGAACTGTGCTAAAATCTCTGCTTGATTTCAAAACTATTGCTGATGAACTAAATCATGGCCAAAAATAAAATAAAAGTGAAATACACAACATTAATAATTCTAATTTGTTGTTAATTTTTTCTTCCTGTTGTTAATAATTTCTTCTTATTTTTCTTAAGTTTTTGCTTCCAAAAACTTAGCTCAATCGTTACCTGTGTAATTGGTGGCTCATTCATTTACACGTTCATTCAACAAATAGTATTACAGGCCCAAAACCTGAACCAGGTACTTTCCAGTCACTGCTTCTGGGAGCCTACAGGGTCAGGGAGGATTTGTGAGCACACTTGATAAGTGAATTCAGATTTATTTTAAGTCTATTCAAATTATGAAAATGTCTATATTACTGAACAAAGTAAACTGTTGTTGTTTTTTTGAAATCTCTCTCTACACTAATTAAGTAGTCTAGAGTTTAATGTTTATTTATTTCTGAGAGAGAGATACAGAGCATCAGCAGGGAGGGGCAGAGAGAGAGGGAGACAGAATCCGAAGCAGGCTCTAGGCCCTAAGCTGTCAGCACAGAGCCCCATGTGGGACTCGAACACATGAACTGTGAAATCATGGCCTCAGCCAGAGTCGGACGCTTAACCAACTGAGCCACACAGGCACTCCAGTACTCTATAATTTAAATTAGGTACTTCTGTGTGTCCTTCACTAATTCCAACATCACAGGCTATGTTGATGGTGGATGCATCACAGCACTGCACTGACTGATGTTCTTACATCTACTAAAATTCCGAAATTATTGTGAAATATGCAGGGCATCTCATTGTTAACCAAAGAAGGAAAACTGTGTCCCCCAAAGAAGCTTGATGACCTAACAGCTATCATACCTCAAATGCTTCCTGCTGTGCTTTAATCATAGAATCTTATTATGATTGCATCTTTTTTCAGTATCTATGAAGTCCATTATTTATTGGGTTCCTTTTTTTTATCATTTCAAATGGTCAGTCTTTCCCTTCTTTCATATTATTTTATATTTTCAAACCATTTTGTACTTACAACACTCAATTATTTTTGGCAACAAGAATGCTGAAGAACGCTGGTTGATAAAAAGGTGAAAATATGTAAATAATTTTTTTCTATTTATATCATTATTTCAAAACATTAATTTTTAATAATTATTTTATTAATCAAATTGATTTATATTTTCTTTATTTTATTTTATTTTATTTTATTTTTATATAGATTTTTTTAAATGTTTATTTATTTTCAAGAGAGATAGAGACAGAGTGTGAGGGGGGGAGGGGCAGAGAGAGGGGGAGACACAGAATCCAAAACAGGTTCCAGGCTCTGAGCGGTCAGCACAGAGCCCAACACGGTGCTCGAACTCACATACCATGAGATCATGACCTGAGCTGAAGTCAGAGGCCCAAATGACCGAGCCACCCAAGCGCCCCTTGACTTGTATTTTCATTATGTTTTTTTAAATAATACTTTGAGTTTGGTGCTTTTTACTCTTTTTGCTTCTAATAGTTTAATTTATGTATTTTTATTTCATTATTTCCCAAGGCATATGTAGTGAGCTGATTACTTTTCATCTCCAAATAGTAATTTCCATTTGGCTTTCTTTTAACCTCTTTTTTTGGGAAACAAATTATTATGAAAACCTGGGGAAAAAAAGTAAAACTTGATAGATTTTTATTTTTCTGGGCTTTTCCTTTTCAATTTCTAATTTGACAAAATTTTTTTTTTCTTAGAGAGTACTCAATGGCTATTGAATATTAAAAATTACTTGCCATCTAATTTACCTTAATTTGTGAGAAAAAATAAGCGGTGATATTCGATAATGGTATGATTCAGAATAGTCACATTATATTTAATGTGCATAAAATACTTACAGTGGTATTGTTTGTCAACAAAATAGCACCATAAGGATTATTCTTGGTATGCAGGCACACCATTCACACACACATGCACACACATGGACTCACATATATGCTCTACCCCTCTGCTCAAACTCCCCACCTGTCTTCTTCCATTATTTTACCAAAGCCTGGTGAAAGACTATATAATAATTTAATATTGGCATAAATAAGCTTTATTTAGGAAGCAAACTCTACCATAATATTGGGATCCAATGTTATCTAGTAAAGGCTTTTGGATTTGACTTCTTCTTACTTAGTGCCATTAGTGCAAATGGCAATGTGTTGTAGTAAATGACAGGAGGATCACCATGGCATGAGCGTGTAAGCAAAGAAGCATACATGAATAATACACATGACAATTAAAGAGAGGCTGCAAAAATAAATAAGACATTAAATTCCAATCTAGCAGCGGCACTTGAAATAATATACTTGGCATCTTATGACAAAACCATCCCATTAAAAATTTTTTAACAGTTGGTTAAGACCTGTAAATACTCCATTTAAATGGCATGGGCAGTGTAGCATCAGGCGCACTTAGCATTTGGCAGGACTGTGAATGACCTACAGGTTTGACTAGAGATTATGAGATCTTCAGGTGAGCACAAAGATGTGTCTATAGTTTCCCTCCTTTTGGGGGCAGACCTTCTCATGCCAGGGGTGTAAGTGTGAGGGTTCCAGTCCAAAGAACTTTCTGGCATATTTTAGAAGAGTAAATATGGGAGGGAGGTTTTCATATTTCCTGTGTATTCAAAAACTCATACATGTTTTATTAACAGGAGTCTATATTAAGGCCAACTGCAATACCTCTGAGTGTTAATTCTCTGGAGGGTAAGTTCCTCCTTTTATTAGAATTTTCCAATCTTCAATCATTTGGGATGAAGTAAATCTGAGCCTAAGTCCATAGGCAAAATTTGTTCTATTCTCTCTCTGTTCCTGAAAATCGACAGAGCAAGCAAGCACATTTCCAGAAGCACATAAGGTTGGAAATTGATTTCAATTTGCTAGACTTACTTATTTCCAAACTTAACTCTTCATGTTCTGTTGTCAGATTTGTCCTAGTTTGTATAGGTCTTGGGTTAAACTCTGGACTAAAGAAACAAGAAATGGAAACGCAAAAGACCTCTTACCTAGGAGAATTAACTAGAATATGAACTGAAGATCAGTTGGAATCTCAAAATTCACTTCTAGGGGGAAAATGTTAATATTTACAGAGAGATTACTACATGTAAGCACTGAACTGAGCATATTACATGGCTTATCCTCTTTAATCTTTTCAACCATCTCATGAGTTTGGTAAACTCATTACCCCACATTCTACATGAGGTACTTGAAACTTGGATATATTGAGTGACTGACTACAACCAGTAAGGGGTAGAGCCTTATTTGAATAGGCAAGCTCTTCTTTCAGGGTTCTCAACCACCGATATCCTTAACCACTAATGTTCATAACCATTGATAGGCTGTTTTCAAATATACCTATTCTTTGGGAATATTAATACTTGGGCTTCTTGAGTAAAAGTTGTAAGAAAAGAGCCTAATTTGTTATCATTTGGCATATACATTTAGTTATTATATTATGAACTGTTTTGCAGAAACAGAACAGAACTTATTGAGTAGTGAGGGACAATTAAAATGGCTTCTTCATGAACAGAAGTGCACAAAAGAGATCTAGGCATTATGCCCAAGGACCTACTGCATGAAGGGGTGAAACTGCCTTTGTTATGTCCAAAACTCAAGTTCCAGATTAAAGAGGAAGGGCTCCAGCTTGCCCTTGGCCTCATGCAGGGAAAATGCCAATCTTTTTCTGCAAACTGAACATTTTTGCCATTCATATTATTCTTTTTTTTTAGTTTATTTATTTATTTAGGTAATCTTTACACCCAACATGGGTCTCGAACTCACAATCAAGAGTTACATGCTCTTCTGACTGAGCCAGCCAGTCACCCCACCACTCACATTATTCTTTTTTTTCTTTTTTGAGAGAGAAAGAGAGAGAGAGAGAGAGAGAGCCAGCATGCAAGCTGGGGGGGGGGGGGGGGGGCGCGCAGAGGGAGAAGGAGAGAGAGAATCTCAAGCAGGCTCCACAGCCAGCACAGAACCCAACGTGAGGCTCCATCTCACTACTCTGAGATCATGATCTGATCTGAAATCAAGAGTTGAATGCTTGACTGAAACACTCAGGTGCCCCCACTCATATTATTCTTAATCATTGTTTATTTAGGTAAGCCCTAACTAAAGAAAAGAGAGATGAAATGAGATTTAAAGAAGTAAAGATGTACTTCTCTAACCTATAAAAATTAGCATTTCCCAAATAAGGATGTATTCAGCATCACTTAACTATTTAAAGATATGCTGCTTCTTTTCTATCATTAAGACTAAATGTGTCAAAATTCTAAGAGAATGCTTTTACCATCCTTGTTGTCCTTTAGTTTTTCCTTTCTTTCCCACAAGATACCCTCCTTAACCTCAATGAAAGCACAAACACATTAATCACCTATAAACCTCATGCTCCGTTTCTACAGCATCCCCAAAGTACCCCCAATTTCTACTCTTACCTCCTTCTTTAAAACTGTCCACCCACCCCCTCTTCCTTTTCCTTAAGCCTCCCCTTTCTCAGGAAGACTGATATGTTATATTCAGCAGAAAATACATCAGAATAAAAATAATTCATTCTAAGATATGAATGACTACAAATCTTAATAGGTATGTATAAAGGATACTGTCAGATCTAAGCTTGAAACCTGTCTTTCCTCCCATTTACTCACTAGAGAGCTTCTCTGAACCTCAGTTTCTTTATCTCTATAAAATGAGCAGAATAATACCTGATAGGCTTGTTGTGACAATTAAAGATGACAATATTTATGCAAAGTAGTGACTGGACATACTGGATTACTAATAAATGTTATTTTCCCTCTTACTTAAGTCTATGATAATATTTAAACATGTTAAATTAATTTTTTTTACATACCCGAATCGCAAATTGGCAGTGTTGTAAAGTGTGGAAGTCCTCAGGAGATCACTCAAATCAGAGGCCTTACAGCTGTATTCAGTAGAATGGGTTTTTGCAAAACACATATTATAAATAGAAACATACAGAGATAATCATGCACTAAATCCACTCAAGATGTGCTTCATTAAAACAGAAAAGGGCACCTGGGTGGCTTAAGTCAGTTAAGCTTCCAACATCGACCCAGGTCATGATCCCGCGCTTCGAGGGTTCGAGCCCCGCGTTGGGCTCTGTGCTGACAGCTCAGAGCCTGGAGCCTGCTTCGGATTCTGTGTCTCCCTCTCTCTCTCTGGCCCTCCCCTGCTTGCACTCTGTCTCTCTGTCTCCCAAAAATAAATAAACATTTAAAAAATTGTTTTTAATTTAAAAATATAATAAAATAGAAAAGAGCTTTAGATGTAGTTAGCAATTCATTCAAAAAAACATTCACTGGGGGGCGCCTGGGTGGTGCAGTCGGTTAAGCGTCCGACTTCAGCCAGGTCACGATCTCGAGGTCCGTGAGTTCGGGCCCCGAGTCAGGCTCTGGGCTGATGGCTCAGAGCCTGGAGCCTGTTTCCGATTCTGTGTCTCCCTCTCTCTCTGCCCCTCCCCCATTCATGCTCTGTCTCTCTCTGTCCCCAAAATAAATAAACGTTGAAAAAAAAAAAACTTTAAAAAAAAAAAACAATAAAAAACAAAAAACATTCACTGGGGGCGCCTGGGTGGCTCGGTTGGTTAAGCATCCGACTTTGGCTCAGGTCATGATCTCACAGTCCATGAGTTAGAGCCCCGCGTCGGGCTCTGTGCTGACAGCTCAGAGCCGGGAGCCTGTTTCAGATTCTGTGTCTCCCTCTCTCTCTGCCCCTCCCCTGTTCATGATCTGTCTCTCTCTGTCTCAAAAATAAATAAACGTTAAAAAAATTTTTTAATAAAAAAAAAAAGCATTCACTGGACACCCGGCTTGGGCACTGTGCTGCACTCTGGGTACAGATAAAGAAGACCCCAAGTCATAGAGAGAAAACACCCAATCCTGTTGGACAGAGACTAATAAGCTCAGTCTTTAAATCACGTCAGATTATTAACTTTGTCGTATTTTTCTTTTTAAATTCTATCTGCCCCTTTAAGATTTGGGGAAGACAAGAGAGCACAGAATTTCTGCCAAATCAAAGTTTCCAGAAAACTATGTGAAAATAGTGGTTGTAAAAGGATTTGTTCTTTTTTACGTAAGGAAATTTCACTCAAAAATTAATAACAGTTAAGGAATCAAGTATGTATATTCTTTGTTTTTTACCATATAAGAAAGATCCTCTTTGGTGTTTGGGTGTGTGCACATTCATGTAGTCTCTAAGCCGACCGTACTGAGAAATATTTTATCATGATTTTCCCATAGCAATATATGGCATATTTCCAACTTACCTCCACTTATTCATAGCCTGAAAATGCTACATATAAAGGATTTTAAATCTTCCTTTTGAGCAGGATGTTTTATGAACAGTTCAGTTCAATTTTAAATATAATTTTCAAGGGTAGAAATTAAGAAAAGTCCCATTTACTCTGCCATTGGCACCTGCCTTTTCACTGTGCTCTCTATGCATAACCTTTACATGAAACAAAATTCTTTATTCAAATGTGGCAATGTCTCTTTAAAAGTCTCCACCAAAAGGCCAGCAAACCAGCTTAGCAACTTTCTTGGGTGGATTCTCAGATGAATAATTAGCCCTGAGCAATGAAACTGTCCAGCAACTATCCTCTTGAAATCTGTGATCTGCCCGAGACTGCATGCAGGGAACGTGATAGAGAAGTTTGTTCATAGTGCTTCTGAATATTGTCCAGGAAAAAAAAAAAAATTCTTCCTTTACATTAGTGCACCAGACTTAGGCACCGTGGCGGTATGCACAGCAACTGTGTGCATGCACAGGTGACCGTGTGTGGGGCCAGGGAGCCTCTGTTTATAGCCGCTAGGCTGCTACCGTCTTGCTCCCTGTCAGTCGGGAAAGCCTCCTTTCTGGTTTCTCAAACCCCACCTTCAAAAGCTGAAATTACATGACTCATTTATTTTGATACCATCAAAGTTTTGCTGACAACATGAGATTTTTGTCTGCCCTGTGTTAACAAGTAAAGTCCTCAGGCCATCAGACAGATAAATGCAAGCCCAGGTTAAAGCCGAAAAATGAACACTTAACTCGTTCCAATCCCCCTCTTACCTCTTCTTCAGATCACTAGAGGATCAGTGAATTGTGTGACGAAAAATGTTGTGCTGTCAAGACCTAGATGTCACATCCAATAATTACATCCGAAGATCCATAGACTCTCTAACTATATGTCCACAGTGACTGAAACAATATCTTAAATCATAGTCTCATGAGTAGACAAATTTGGTAAGGGATATTTATATACTGGACAATATACATGACTTTTTAGCAAAAATGTGTTGTGCCACATTGCTGGGTCATTGATGAATATTCCAAGATTCAAAGGTTTTACTCACATTGGAGGAGTAATCATTGGGGGAAGTAGTTTCAGTAGATAAATTCCTTTAGTCAAGGTCAGTGCTACTGTACTTTCTGTATTCATCACAACACCTGTTGAGGTGCCTGACACATCGGCAATTGATACACACTAGCTGGATGAATGTACTTGAGCAGGTGACCATTTGACAGTAACTAACACTCAAAGAAGAGGAAGTCCAAGGAGACCTGGGTTCTTATCCTGATTCAGTCAATGGTGGTTTGGAACAATTTTAAATCACATAAATGTGCCGAGTCTTAATATTTTAATGTACAAAGAGTAGGGTGGATAAAGGTACTCTCAGAAGTTGTTTTTATACATCCAACAATCTTTATTTGGTGCAAAGAGAGAATGTTTTTGCTCTCATGGAGCATACACAATGGATAAAAGGGTGGGACTAAACAAGTAAATAACCAATAATAACTGCTATGCAGACAGTATCACAGGGGAAAGGAGTAAAGAGTTAACTCTTCTAAAATGTCTTTAGCTTTCATTGTTGTTTTTAATTTCTTTTTCTTCCAAATGAAAAATCAACAGCCCTTCTTGAAAAGATACCTTGAATATCAGAAGCAAGTGTGGAGCGTTTTACAAATACAGGTTTTAAGTGTTCCACAGGAGATTATAGCAGATGTTAGGAATATACAACCAGACACACAGACACACACACACACCCATATAATTTACATTTTAGTTGTCTCTAAGTGTAAGACTCTGTAAGCAATTCATGTTGAAAACTACTCAGAATTTTCCTGATAGTCTTAGTAATGTCCTTAGCCAGTAAGCCAGTGAACTGACTTGACTTCTAAAATATCTGAGGCCCAAATTATTAAAACTCATTGATGTGGATAACTGACATCCAAAAGAACCTAGCAAATTGGAAGCTACACTTGGTCTGTGATGTCAGAGGGGCATGAATACAACTCACTGGGCACTGTGGCTACCCAGGTAAGGCTTCCTTATTTAAACTTGGCACACAAAGCATGGTCATGCATAGCAGATGGGATCATTTGTTATCTTTAAGACTGATTGCCTGCCCAAGTAAGGCAGCACAAGGGAAATCCCACAAATGCAGCCAGCTTTCAGGGCTAGGAACGGTGCCACAATCACCCAACCACAGGGCAGAAATAGTTGAGATCACACTGTCCCCTGAATGGTGAGCTGCAGCATGTCCCTTGGGCATACCCTCCCCCACAAAGAGATTGGCTATGAAAAGCAGGTGTTCCCAGGGTATAGGAAAGCCTTCGGATAATGCTTCCAAAAAAGTATGCTGAATGTATTTTCAATTCAAATGTATTTTCCTACTATCAGTGCTCTCAATTTGCCATTTATCAGAAAAGCCCCTTTTCCTCTCTTCCTTCCATTTGTTTTTTGTTGGCCTTTGAGGAATATGGCAAGGAAAGATTACTCTGGAAAACAAAGAAACAAAACAAAAAATCAAGCCCATTGAACAGAAATGAAATCCGAAAATGTGGGTTTGAGACTGCCGTCTATCCGTCTTGAATCTGGCTAAGTCTCTGTGACACACGGATGCCATCCAACTCACAGAAGTTTTTGTGAGAGTAAAACAGAACACAACTTGGATATGAAAATGTTCCATAAGAGTCAAAGAACCGCACACTCCGAAGACTTGAACACCTACTGGAATTTTCTTGCATATTGCACTTGGGACACTTACCAGTGTCTGCTCTGAACATAGAGCCGGCTTAAAAATAGCTTATTGGAAGTCAGCAGTTCGGCTTTCATGATATGAACTTTAGAAAAGAAATGGAAACAGAGGTAATCGGACTAACCTTCCTGAGAAAGCTATTCCAGCAAAGCAAGGCAGTGATACCCTGAGCCTCATGATCTTCGCTAGCTTTTGGCTAGTCTTATCACTGAGTCTCAAATAGCACCGGAGTTTGCCAAACAATGACACTCTTCACTGCCAACATCTTGAACACTCCCTTCCTTAATCCATTCTGCCTAATGAAGCACAGCATTTCCTGCAGCCCTCTGTGTCGTTAAAAGAATATTGAAACTGCAAACACAAAAAAGAAATGTTTAGTGGGGTGCCTGGCTAGCTCAGTCAGTAGAGCATGCAACTCTTGATCTCGGGGTTGTGAGTGCAAGCCCCACGTTGGGTGTTGAGATCACTTAAAAATAAAATCTTAGGGGCGCATGGGTGGCTTAGTCGGTTGAGTGTCTGACTTTGGCTCAGGTCATGATCTCGCGGTTCGTGGGTTCGAGCTCCACGTCGGGCTTTTTGCTGACAGCTCAGAGCCTAGAGCCTGCTTTGGATTTGGTGTCTCCCTTTCTCTCTGCCCCTTCCCCACTCACGCTCAGTCTCTGCTTCCCCCCTCCCACTTGAGTTTTCTCTCTCTGTCTTTCTCTCTCTCTCTCTCTCAGAAATAAATAATAAACATTAAAAAATAAAATATTAAAAAAGAGGGACAAATGTTTAGAGTGAAAGGAGCTAATTGGTAAAGGATTGAATGAAGACCAAAACAGGAACTCACCTAAAGCAACTTTTTAAAAAGAAATCTATGTTGGGGGTTAAAAAACACAAAACCAAAAACAAACAAAACCTGGCTTTAGTCTTTATTTTTTTTAATGTTTGCTCATTTTTTGAGAGAGAGAGAGAGACATAGACAGAGTATGAGTGGGAGAAGGGCAAAGAGAGAGGGAGACACGATCTGAGCTGTCAGTACAGAGCCCAAAGAAGGGCAAAGAGAGAGGGAGACACGATCTGAGCTGTCAGTACAGAGCCCAAAGCGGAGCTGGGCCCCATGAACCCTGAGATCATGACCTGAGCTGAAGTAGGAGGCTTAACCGACTGAGCAACCCAGGCATCCCAAGTCTTTAACTTTATTGATCAAAGTTCCTACAAAGTTGCCAGAAAGCACCTAAGAAACAGACATTATTTTATTTTACACTGAAGAGAAACTATATACACTATGATAGAAATTTTGAAAAATACAGAGAAACAAAAACAAAGTCAAATAATTTGTAACTGAATAATATTCAGATATAAAGCCCAGCTTACATTTTGTCCTTTTGATCTAGAAAATATTTTGATGGCTATAAATTAACTATCCTTCCCTTAGCTGTCTGCAAAATACATATTTGCATAGGGTAAGACAGACTTTTTTTAAATTATTAAAAGTAAACATTAATAAGCCTAGGACATAACCATTATGGCCTCACATTTTTAAATCAAACACCAATTTTCCTCAGCAAACTAACATCTCTGCTTTTATATGACTTAATCTGAAACAGCAATGCATTATTAAAACAAAAACAAAGCAACCACAACAAAAAACTTCTTAAAATAGTGGGAGACAACAGGGGAAAACACAGTTGGGAGCCTCACTCCTCCCTGAGGAAATAGTGAGAAGCTCTTTCTCAGAGTTCGCTCATGTGCCCAAACCACCTGTGTGACTGATATTTTCACTTCCTTTTCTATACTTTGACTTTGGCACACAACAGTAGATTCTAACCAAATAAGGGGGCTGTGAGCATGCTTCTTTCAGCCTTTGTGAACCTTTAGCTTATGTGTATTTTATTTATGTGATTACTTGATTTTTGTCCTGTGCATCAAATAGTAGTCGAGTTTACCAGGAAGTGGTTGGTAAAGCCGGTACCAAGAGTCAGAACTGCTAACTACCACTTGCATATTAAAACCGCCTCCTTCTGTGAAGTGTTAATGGACTCAGTCCAGCTCCCTGCAGACATCTGTCTGCATCATACATAAAATAAATTTAAATTGGCAGTGTCAGCAGAGAAAATGAGACTTCACGGGTGTTGGTTGCAAGACAAACCAACCCTTCGGTGAGAAGTGACCTCACATCCTAGAGATAGTGTCCTCACAGCAGGCTCTGGGAAGCCAAACATTTTAGACACTTTTCTCACTGTATCCTGCCCCATAAGGAGCAGGTACAACAAGTGATGCCATCAGATCTCCTTTAATAGCAAACACATCAAATTCTATGAGATTTACAGCTGGTAGTCACATATATTTCTTTTTTTAATTTTATTTTTTTAACATATATATATTTAATTTTATTAATGTTTATTTTTGAGACAGACAGTGAGAGAGAGGGAGAAAGAAAGAGTTGGGGAGGGGGAGAGAGAGAGGGAGACACAGAATCCGATGCAGGCTCCTGGCTCTGGGCCAGCACAGAGCCTGATGCGGGGCTTGAACTGACGAGCTCTGAGATCACGACCTGAGCCAAAGTCAGACGCTTAACTGACTGAGCCACCTAGGGACCCCCACATATGTTTCTAAGCTTACTTCCACTTCTGCGTTGTTCAAAGACTCATTTATTCTCATAATGGCATGTGGTAAAAGGGATTGTATATGTGTCAGCTATTGTTACTGTTTTCCCCTTTTTAAGACAGAAATATTTGATACTCAGCCCTACTGAAGAAAACTTGCAAAAACAAAGTGTTAACCTGGTTAGCATTTTGATATACTCTAAAAATTCCCTAGCAATATGGACAATACATTACAAATGAGCACCTGCTCCTTCAAAATGTTAACTGATGCAGGTTGCAAAATTAATATACAGAAATCTGTGGTATTTCTAGACATTAATAACAAAGTAGCAGAGAGTGAAATTAAGAAAACAATTCCATTTACAATTGCATCAAAAATAATAAAATACCTAGGAATAAACTTAACCAAGGAAGTGAAAGATCTATACTCTTAAGACTATAACACACTGATGAGAGAAACTGAAGACAATACAAACAAATAGAAAGATATGCCATGAGCATAAACTGGAAGAATGAATACTGTTAAAATGTTCCAACTACTCAAAGCAATCTATAGATTCAAAGCAATCCCCATGGAAACACCAGCAGCATTTGCCACAGAACTAGAACAAAGCATCCTAAACTTTGTAGGGAACCACAAAAGACCCTGAATAGCTAAAGCAATCTTGACAAACAACAAACCTGGAGGTATCACAATGCCAGGTTTCAACATATACTACAAAGTTATAATAATCAAAACATTATGGTACTGACATAAAAACAGACACATAGATCAATGGAACAGAATAAAAAGCCCAGAAACAACCCACTCTTATATTATCAGTTAATCTATGACAAAGGAGGGAAGAATTCCAATAAGAAAAAGGAAGTCTTGGGGCGCCTGGGTGGCGCAGTCGGTTGAGCGTCCAACTTCAGCCAGGTCACGATCTCGCGGTCCGTGGGTTCGAGCCCCGCGTTGGGCTCTGGGCTGATGGCTCAGAGCCTGGAGCCTGTTTCCGATTCTGTGTCTCCCTCTCTCGCTCTGCCCCTCCCCTGTTCACACTCTGTCTCTCTCTGTCCCAAAAATAAATAAACGTTGAAAAAAAAATTTAAAAAAAAAAAAAAGAAAAAGGAAGTCTCTTTCATAAATGATGCTGGGAAAACTGGAAAGCAACATGCAAAAGAATGAAACTGGGCTACTTTTTTACACCATACACAAAAAGAAACTCCAATAGCTTAAAGACCTAATGTGAGGCCTGAAACCATACAACTCCTAGAAGAAAACATAGGCAGTAATTTCTTTGACTTTGGCCTTAGCAACATTTTCCTAGATATGTCTACTCATGCAAGGAAATAAAAGCAAAAATAAACTATTCGGACTATACCAAAACAGAAAGCCTTTGCACAGCAGAGGAAACCATCAACAAAAATGAAAAGGCAACATATGGAATGGGAGAAGATAACTGCAAATGACATGTCTGATAAAAGGTTAATATCGAAAATATATAAAAAACTTATACAATTCAACATCAGAAAAACAATGATCCAATTTAAAAACGGGCAGAAGACCTGAATAGACATTTTTTCCAAAGAAAACATATGGATGGTCAATAATAGACACATGAAAAGACACTCAACATCACTAATCATCAGGGAAATGCAAATAAAAACAACAATGAGGGGCGCCTGGGTGGCTCAGTCGGTTAAGCGGCCGACTTTGGCTCAGGCCATGATCTCGCGGTCCGTGAGTTCGAGTCCCGCGTCAGGCTCTGTGCTGACAGCTCAGAGCCTGGAGCCTGTTTCAGATTCTGTGTCTCCCTGTCTCTGACCCTCCCCCATTCATGCTCTGTCTCTCTCTGTCTCAAAAATAAACAAATGTTAAAAAAATTTTTTTTTAAAAAACAACAATGAGGGGGGCACCTGGGTGGCTCAGTTGGTTAAGCGTCCGACTTCAGTTCAGGTCATAATCTCATGGTTCGTGAGTTCCAGTCCCTCATCAGGCTCTCTACTGTCAGCATAGAGTTCGCTTAGGATCCTCTGTCCCCCTCTCTCTTCCCCTCCCCCACTTGCACTCTTTCTTTCTCTCAAAAAGAAATAAACACTTAAAAAAAAACCAACAATGAGATATTACTGTACACCTGTCATAATGGCCAGTATCAAAAAGAAAAGAAAGAACAAGTGTTGGTGAGGAAGCGGAGAAAAAGAAACCCTGTGCACTGTTGGTGGGAATGTAAATTGGTGCAGCCACTGTGGGAAACAGTATAAATTCTCCTCAAAAAAATTAAAAGTAGAAATACCATATGATCCAGCAATTCCACTACTGGGTATTTACCCAAAGAAAATGAAAACACTAATTCAAAAAGATATATGCACCCCTATGTTTATTGCAGCATTATTTACAGTAGCCCAGTTATGGAAGCAACTCAAATATCTATCCATAGATGAATGGATAAAGCTGTGGTATATAAATATAATGGAATATTACCTGGCCATAAGAAAGAATGAGATCTTGGTATATTTTTGATGATATGGATTGACCTAGAGGGTATTATGCTAAGTGAAATGAGTCAGAGAAGGACAAATACCATATGATTTCACTTATATGTGGAATCTAAAAAGCAAAACGAATGCGCGAACACATAAAAAGCAGAAACAGACTCATAAACACAGAGAACAAACTGGTATTTGCCAGTTGGAAGGGAAGTTGGTGCCGGGTGGGGGGGGGGCGGCAAAAATGGGTATAGGGGAGTGGGAAGTACAGACCTCCAGTTATGGAATGTATAAATCATGAAGATGAGAGGTATAGCATGGGGAATATGGTCAATAGTGTTTTACTAGCATTGCATGGTGACAGGTGGTAGCTATACTTGTGAGCACAGCATAATGCCTAGAGTTGTCGAATCACTATGTTGTACACCTGAAACGAACGTAACAATTGTGTGTCAACTATACTTCAATAAAAAAACGTTAACCGAAACCTCCAATAGCATGTAAGTTCCTACAGATCGTTCCAAAGTTTTATTTCACTTTCAAATCATGGCATCTAAGATAGAAACATGGTAGCTAATACCGACAGTAATAATAATTAATACTAGTGCACCTTTTGCACATCATCTCATTTCACCTTTCTTTCAGACATTATCATTCATGGTATAGGTTATGCAAATTACCATTGTTAATGACAGCTCACACTTTTGAAGCCAAATGAATGGACCATATAGTTGTCCACTATTCACTCTAAGTATTAAATTAATACATGTGTTTGGGGTGTGTATGTGTGCACGTGTGTCTATGCAAGGTTGGATGGTGTTAAAAGTTATGCTTGTTTACCAAAAATGTACATCTGAAGCCACGCCACTATAGTATCAATAGCATTAGAATGATACCACTTTATCAGTGTTGAGCCCAGTAATATGTTACGATGTGTATCAGCAACATTTTAGAGATCATCACTCATCACAACGAATAACGTATTGATGCAGCAAAACCATTTCCACTGGTTGTATTACAGATGGTGTTTGATGAGATAAACCTGCTATTAAATACAAGAAGGGATTCAGATGATGCTAGGAAATTTTGGTCACACATGTTCTTTAAGTGACTTGTACCATCACAGTGTTGGGCTTCAGAATGAAATGTATGGGGTGTGGTTGGGACACAGAAATATTCCAGACAGGTTGCTTTATCGTGGGAACAAATCAGAAGTCCAATTTTCCTACTTGAGCACAAGATAAACAGCAAAAGTTATTTAAAAGCAATGCCTTTGATCCCTCTCAACTGCGGTCAGATTTAGTTCTCACAATTGAAATGGGAATATCTATAGATAAGGTACTGGATATGAATTCAGAAAATTTAAAACTGATGGAACCTTGGCAATGTTTAAAAATATTTTCAAAAATTCAAAAGGCAATTCTGTACTGATAGTTAATTCTATAATTTACAAATCTCAACTAAAAATGATTCCCTCACTATCATCCATTGAAAGGAAATTTTAAAAGTTCATCTTTAATTTCCTTTGGAAAATCATAGTCTTCTCTATTTTTATCTGTCTGTTCCCCAAATCACAGACTTGTTTGGAGCCCCCCCCCCCACCCGGGATAGTTGCTGTCTGCATTGAGTCACAGTAAGTGACATAAGGTAACTTGAAGAACCTCAGTCTTTGGAATGAAGGAGCCACATCAATAAAGTAAAACTAAGGTCCCTGAAGTTACAGACCATTGTTTTGCCTTATTTTTTTAAGAGATCATTAAAACGCTGTTTAGAGGTAAACCATCAAAGAATCACAGTAGAAAAAAAAAAGATTATTTTTATCAATTAAGTTATCAATACCATTCTCTAGACATTAAATAAAATCTCCACAGATTATCAAAGAAATAGCTTTTTCATCAGAATTTTGAGATGGCACTCTCACCAAATGTTCTCAAATCTAAAATTTAATAGTCCTTGTTATTAATTTTTCACCAACTTGTTATAGTTCCAAACTGATTTATGATTATGCATTTCATATTCTACTGGGCTCACTAGATATAGACACTAGTTGTACCTCATTAATTCCTACACTGGATTTGGCTCTAAAAGTGTTGTTATGCTTACTACTGGCAAGGTAAAAAAAAAAAAAATAGCAAAAAACAAGGCAATAATTTAGTTATATTTTTGTTCTTCTTTATATAGTATTAGCATGTGGTGCATTACCATTTCTTAAAAAAATCAGTTTCTGCAATAAAAATGAAAGAAACTACATCATACTCCA
Source organism: Herpailurus yagouaroundi (assembly GCF_014898765.1). Lineage (NCBI taxonomy): Eukaryota > Metazoa > Chordata > Mammalia > Carnivora > Felidae > Herpailurus > Herpailurus yagouaroundi. The sequence goes on along the minus strand of NW_024412397.1, from coordinate 41,857,660 downwards.
GGGGACTTAAAATGATGTGGCTCTAAACTCTGGTTTTAAAAGCCTGGACGATTAGAGAGGAGAGAAAGAAGGGTGTCCTAGTTTTTCACATGCTGAATGATTCAGCAAAACAGTGCTGTGAACACATCAACACGATTCTGGAAAATACTCAAAAATGTCCAAGAGAAGTCTGGAGGTAAATTTGTGGTATACTATGTGTCAATTAATTTCTTTAGCATCCAAGTTGATTCACTGGACCTTAAAATGAATAAACTATCAAACAATTAAAGGTTTGGGAAAATGATACCTAATGTAGAATTATAAAATATATCTTCACTCTTTAACAAATGATGAGAACTGGTTGGAATATATGAAAGGATAGAAATGTCATAAATTTTTTTTAGATTTTTTCCCCCAATCCATATCCCAGCTACCCACCAACAGCCACCATTTCACAGTGGAGAACATTGAGTCCAGTGAGGTGAAGTTGTTTGTTTAAGAATGAGGGTTACTTCATGGGAGATCTAGAGATGAAAAACTCAAGCATCATAACTTGTAGATTCCCTTCCACTTCTTCAGGCATGAAAATGAAGTAATTTTATGGATTTTTCAGCAAATATACCAAAACCTACTACGTAGCCAGCATTTGCATCAAAGTAATTCTCCAGGAAGGTGGAACAATGGCACAGAACATTTTTAAAGCACTTCGTTTAAAACTATTTGTACATCCAATCTATTAATCACAAAAAGAGACTCATTCTGTAATTTTTATTCTAAAATGTTTGCTTATGCTCTAAAAATGTGTCACTCAGGTTAAATAATAGAATTAATCCAGAAACTTGTTTCTGAATGACTTTTGGTCATTGTTAAAAATTATGAACAGAAATTTCAAACGACAGAAATTTAGTGCCACAATTTTGGTGCAAGCTTTGAAATTAATTCCAGAGGAGTCCTGAAATACTGTGAGATGTGGCAACAATGTATAAATAACTGGGTGGTTTTCCAACATGAACACATTGAATAGACATGACCAATTTTCCAGGTATATTTGTGTATAAGCCAAATGAGTCATATTAAGGAAGGTAGAATATTGAGCAGTAAATATTTTCCTATTGAATATTTCCCATAATAATGTTATACTATTAACATTATTTTTTAAATAAATATTTTTATTTTAGAGACCATTTCACTTTTTCATTTGAAATACATACTTATGACAATCTGTAATTTAGATCAGTAAAAATGTGACAGTATCTTTATACTCTAACTTGTCAACAGTATTGCAATTATAGAGTTACAGATGATTCAGTTACAGAATGATTCATAGAAGTATATGCTTTGCATGCTACCATCCATCACTGTCGTGTCCCTAACATGTATAAAGTGTATTTTCTTTAAGTTTATGTAATTATTTGGAGAGAGAGAGAGAGCATGCACACATGAGCAGGGGAGGGGCAGAGAAACAGGGAAAGAGAGAATCCCAAGCAGGCTCCATGCTGCCAGCACAGAACCTGACAAGGGGCTCAATCTCATGAACCACGAGATGATGAGTGAGCTGAAATCAAGAGTCAGATGCTCAACCGACTGAGCCACCGAGGAACCCCTAAAGTGTATTTTCAAGACATCAAAGTAAAACACATGAATGTTCCAGAAAAATACATAAATAGAACCGTGGCCAGAAATAGGGACATTGTTTAATGGATAGCTAAGTCTTTGCCTTATTTTGGAGAACAGAAATACAAAATAACTCCAGAATTTCTTAGAAACAATATTGTATGTGTGGATGTGTGTTAAAATTCAAAGATAAATGCTAAAATAATTAAGATATAACTCTTGCTTCTAGACGAACCCCATATGAAGTAGACTACTGGAGCCTGGCTCATCGCTTAAATCTGGATGCTGTAGTGGAAACACCCAATACCTTTAAAATAAGGCTTAAAAAACTCAAACTATTGCCTAAGGTGAAGGCTGATACAAAGTTACTGGGGAAGTTAAGAGAAAGACACACTTCTGCAGTCAGAAATTGGATTGAGGCACCTCCTAGTTTAGTAACTAGGTCAGCATGTTACCAAGAACAGCAGAAGAGCTTTAGACCATGAATATAAGACCTGATTTGGCCCCAAGTTTTCCAAGTCAGCTCAAAACTGCAGAAGGGTAGGGAGAGACAGAGAGGGACAAAATCAAAACATTTAAGTGAGTTTACGAATCAAAATGTCAAAACCTGTAAGCAAACATGGCAGTAAAAAGGACAATAAACAGAATTATTCTAAATAAAATGAAAATGCAAGAGCAATCTACGGATAATCTTAAAATAAATATGATGAGGATACTCAAAAAGATAAAAGAAAAAATTCCTGGTAGAGTAAGAAATCATGAAACCAAACGTGGCAAAAATAAAACAAGAACAGAAGTATACAAAAAAGAACAAATTAGAGATTCTAAAAATCAAAATATACTCGATGAAATTTTTGAAAACGTAACAGATGATATAATCTCTGGACACAAAGGCTGGACACAAAGGCAGAGTTTAGCAAATTAAAATATGGGACTGCATGTCTCTACCTGAATGCAACCCAGAGAGATAAAAGAGTTTCAAGATACAAGACAGAACAGTTAAGAATCAAGGAGAATAGTCTGAGAGGCTCCAGTGTTAATTAATAGGAATTCTGGATGAAGAAACAGCTAAGAATTTTTCAGAACCAGAAGAAAATGTGAATTCCTCAGATTGCTGGTGCTTAACTGAATAAATGAAAATAAATCTACATATTCATTCTTAATTTCTAGTTTGTTTTTATTTATTTTTATTTTATTTTAGAGTAAGAGAGAGAGTGCGTGAGCAGGGGAGAGGGACAGAGGGAGAGAGAAAGAATTTCAAGCTGGCTTAGAGCTCATTCCCATGACCCTGGGATCATGACCCGAGCCAAAATCAAGAGTCAGACATTCAACTGACTGAGCCACCCAAGGGTCCCTATTTTTATTCTTTTTTATACCATCAATCTAACTATTTCAAATCACCTTTCAAAATACCATTTTTGTTATTGATGTTAACTGTTTTAATGGAAGAGATCATTGATTTTGCCTCTGTGAATTTGGCTTCGTAGCCCTGATTTTAGAAATCTGGACTAGTTCTCAGCAATTTCAAATAAGAATTTGTTTTTGAAAATAAAATATGCCTTAACAAAGGCAAGTGTACATTTGAGAGTCCAAATAAAGAGGTCTGACATTAAGTAAATAGAGCATGTCTTGAAAAGTATTTATCAGTTTAACCATAGCTGTCCCATGGAATCATTTAAAGTAAGTTTATTTTCCTTGTCTTCTTTTATCAAACCCTAATTCATTCCTAAAAAAAACAAACAAATGACAAGCAAAACATAGAGTCAATTCTATAAATTGATTTATGGTATTTCTGATTTTACATTTTTACATTAAAATGTGTAGAATTATAGCATCAAATTATTTCTTTTCAGATATTTGAATTTCTTATTCAAAATTCAATTCATGTTGTACATGAAATAACATGCATCATGTAGTGGACATAAATGGTAGTTCCATTAAAATGTTTAATTATTGTTTAAGAAGTAAGCATTAATATTTATAAATGAAATATAATACTTATTAATAATATAATGTTGATTCTTGACAATCTCAGATACTATTTTACATAACAAATGCTATGTGATTATACTGTGATCTTATCATGGATAGTTGCATAAATCATATTCATTTCTTCTGTCTTGAAACATGATTTCTTTTCATAACAACACTATAGATTAATTTTTTTTTTAACATTTATTCATTTTTGAGAGAGAAAGTGCAAGCCGGGAGGGGCAGAGATAGAAGGGGACAGAGGATCCAAAGCAGGCTCAGCACTGATGCAAAGAGCCCCACATGGGGCTCAAACTCACAAGCGATGAGATACTTAACCAATTGAGCCACTCAGGCACCCCTAGATTAATTATTAAGAGCACAGGCTTTGGAGACTCTGAATCTTCAGTTAGAATTTATAGTTGATATCTGAATCTATCCTTATAAAGTCAGGAAACATAAACCACTTTAAGTCTCTTAAATAAAGGACATTAAATAAGAAAGTTGGTTACTTAAATAGGAGTAATGGAAGAGTTGAGATGTTCAATCTACAAGGCTACTGAGAGATTAGCAACAATAGGAAGGAGTTCCCTCCCCCATAGCTGGGGGACTGTGGGGAGGTGACGGTGTTTCGAAGGACCCAGAAGCCCGTGGGAGCCAGAACCATGGAAGCTATGCCTGGTAGAGCTGGGATCTTGGAGCGAGGCCTTCTGGTGGCAGCCAGAACCGAGGAGAAAAAGAAGCTCTTCCTGCAGATGCCCCAGGAAGCACAAATACAAGAGGAGAAATATCCTAACTACACTCCTTCCCCTAACCTCTAACATTCCACAAAGTCTTCCATTGGCTATACTCCCCAGAAGTCAGGCAGCAGGGAAACCTGGGAAATGTAGCCCAAGGAAAGAGCAGGAAATACAGATTTGAGGGAAAACAGGCTACTTAACCTCACTGAATGTTTCATTTTTTTCACTTTCGAAATGAATTTTTTTTTAATATTTATTTTTGAGAGAGACAGAGAGAGACAGAGTGTGAGATGGGGAGGGGCAGAGAGAGAGGGAGACACAGAATCCAAAGCAGGCTCCAGGCTCTGAGCTGTCAGCACAGAGCCCGACACAGGGCTCGAACTCACAGACAGAAAGATCATGACCTGAACAGAAGTCAGACACTTAACTGACTGAGCCACCCAGGTGCCCCTCAAAATGAAACATTTTAAATGACCACATTTTAAATAGGCATTGTAATCTAGGGTTACAAACATTAAATTATACATTGTAAGCACTGAGTGGTGGGTCTGCCATATTACAAGCTCTCAATAAATGGTAAGTATTCTAATGATAGATTTTAAGTCCCCATATTATTTAAAATGTTAATCTGATCTTTACTATGTTTGGATTTTTATTTATGCCCTCCTAAATTATGGCCTCATACTCCAGAAGTAGTCTTCAGGGCTACCTCTTTCTAGCAAACATGACTTTCTTTTCTTCAATTCCAAAATCTTTATCAAAATAGTGTTAAAAATTTCATAGGTCAAAAGATATTTAGAATTTATGTATGGATTTGAGAAATAATCTAAAAACACAGGCATGTAAGACTTGTCTTATAGCTACAGTTTCTTGATTGCCTATGATATGCCACATTTGAGACTTTAAATACTTAATCTTATTTAACCCTTATCGTGAACTACTTCATATCTGATATAGGTATTATTATCACCACTTAAGAGATAAGAAGGCAAATGGTCAGAGGTGAAATAGCTTGGAGTCATAATCTAACCAAACCTGGTGTTAAAATCCTGGTTTGCTCAACATGAAAGCCCATAGTTTGGCCACTATGATACATAGTATCTGCTACTACATCCAGCCATTATTGTCTTTTCAGTTTCCATATCCTAAATTATCCTGAGAATCTGGCTGTCATTTAAAATGACACCTACTTCAAAAAGATTCATGCATCCCTACGTTTATTGAAGCATTATCTCCAATAGCCAATATGTGAAAGCAATCCAAGTGTCTATCCGTAAATAAATGGATAAAGAAGATGTGGGATGGGGCACCTGGGTGGCTCAGTCAGTTGAGCATCCGACTTCAGCTCAGTTCATGATCTCATGGTTCATGAGTTTGAGCCCTGCATTGGGCCCGTTGCAGTCAGTTTGTCAGGGGGATCTTGTCCCCACCCCCCGACCCCTCCCCTTCTTGCTCTCTCTCTCTCAAAAATAAATAAATAAATTAATTAATTAAATTAAAAAAAAAAACAAGATATGGTATATGTAGAATATTACTCAGCTATAAAAAGAATGAGATCTTCCCATTTGCTACAACATGGATGGACCTACAGAATATTACACTAAGTTAAATAAGTCAGGCAGTAAAAGACAAATACTATACAATTTCATTTATAGATGAAATATAAAAAAACAAAACAGACAACAACAATAACAGCAGAAACCGATCCATAAATATAGAGAGCAAACTGAATGCTGCCAGAGGAGAGGGGCCCAGGAAGAGAGGCAAAATGAGTGAAGGGGAATAAGAGGTACAGACTTCCAGTTACGGCATGAATAGGAACAGCATAAGGAATATAGTCAATGGTATTGTAATGTGTCGTGTGGTGACAGGTGGTAGCTACCCTTGCTGTCGAATCACTATGTTGCACCCCTGAAACTAATGCAACATTGTGTATCAATTATACTTCAATTAAACAGAAATTGTTTTTTTTTTTTTTTTTTAATGTTTAGTAATCTAATTGTTTTCACTTATTCCCTCAACAAATACTTCTGAAACACTCCGTGGCAGGCACCCTTCCGGACACTGGAGTTTACAATCTGGCTGGAGAGAGATAATACACTGATGTATTTGCTTTTTTCGCTGTCTAACAAATTACCATTAACTTAGCAACTCAAGAGGACACACATTTATTATCTCATAGTGTCTGTGGATCAGAAGTCCAAACAATGGATGCTCTGATTAGGGTGTCCCAAGGCTACAATCAAAGTATAAACCAGGCCTCAGTTCTCATCTGAGGCTCAGGATTTTTCCCAAGCTCACGTGGCTGTTGGCAGCATTTAGTTCTTGTACATATAGAACTATCAGCCTCAAAGTTTTGTTTAGCTTCGAGAAGCTACCTGCAGTTCCTTGTCATATGGCTTTCTCCCAGAGGGGCCCTCAAAACTTTATAGCTGGCTTCTCCAAAGCCAGCAAAGGAGAAAGTCTCTACAGCAAGTCTGCTAATGAAATGGAGACTTTTTACAATGTACCTTGATCACACTGATGACATCCCTTCACCTCTGCAATGAAATATAACCTAATTCTAGCCATGACATCCTATCACCTTTGCCGTGTTCTACGGTTTGGAAGCAAGTCAGCGGTCCCGCTGAAACCCAAGGGGAGGAGGTTGTGCAAAGGCATAAATACCAGGAGACAGGACGACGTGGACTACCGTGAAGTCTTCCTGCCACACCTGTAGATAAATATACAAGGATAATACCAGATGGAAATGAGTACTCTTCAGAGATTCTCGGTGTCTCATGAATTAATCGTCAGAGAAAGCTTCTTTGAGGAGGTGACATCTGAACCGAGATCCCAGTGATGAGAGGAAGCCAGCTAGCCTGGCTGTAGCAACAGTGAGAGTAGCTGCAGAGAAATGGATGACAAAAGTGATAGGAAATGAAGTCAGACTGAACTTGCAAACATACATATTTCTTCTCCGCGCTATTATTAGAAGTTTTTAAATAGTGTAAGGGTGAGATCTGATGCTGCATTTTATTTTGAGCATCAACTCCAATTGCATTAATGAAAATAAATCATTGGGATTTAACAGCAGCAGCAAGGAGACGAGCAGAAAGCTACCAGTAGTCCAGGGTTAAGAAGTGGGAGCTTAGCCTGGGGTGAGAGTGGTAGAGATGGAGAGGGGTGACAGGCCTGAGAAATGGTTAAGAGCAATCAGACTTGCTGACATATCAGGTATGGGATATGAGCAATAGAGAAATCCAGGGAAAGTTCCTTGTTCTTTGTTCTCCCTGCCTTGATAAAATCAATTTTCTGCAATCCTGCTTTTCTTCAAGAATATGTTCACTTTATGTTCTAATAATCACCTCCTTGTGTCAACGGTTGTCGCACATTGTTCTTTCATCTATTTCTGGGGATGCTGCTTTATTAAGGAGCATCCTCAGATTCCATTGGCCCATATCCAACCTCACTGTGTTAGGCAACTCTTAGATAAGAACAGATGTTACCCTCCATAACGTGTAGGGACACTTTCTTATACACATTGCTTATAAATTTAGAAAATGTGTAAAATACAAATTTCAAACAATGCTACATAGTGTAGGAGACTGAATAACTTTTTAAAAAAATTTTTAATGTTCATTTATTTTTGAGAGAATGAGGAGGGAGAGGGGCAGAAAGAGAGAGGGGAAACACAGAATCTGAAGCAGGCTCCAGGCTCTGAACTGTCAGCACAGAGCCCAACACAGGGCTTGAACTCACGAACCACGAGATCATGACCTGAGCAGAAGTCAGATGCTTAACCGACTGAGCCACCCAGGCACCCCTGAATAATTTTCTCAATTACGATTTCTTGTTAAACTAAATTATTTTAGTTTATTGCCTTAAGATGAGTCAAAGGACCATGTAGAGGAAAACGAATTAACAGAGTTTTAGTCTGTTTTGTGGTTTAATCAAAATAGGAGTTTAGTTTTCGGTCTCCCACCACCCTTTCAAAATGTATTCATTGGCTATAATCTTGCCCTGCCTCTAGATAAAGCTGGAGTGGTTCCCAGGAACGCTCTGTTTATTTCTAGATGAGTGGAACTATAAGTCACAAGGCCGCAAAAGGCATAGTTCTAATTTAGAAATCAAAATGTCCAGAAGAAAGTATATACACGGCAAATAGGAGAATCAATTCTTCAATATTCATTCAAAGGTAAAGTCTTCTCCCCTTTCCAGGCTAAGCCTTCTCTAGTTGGCGGAGTGGATGCTGCTGGCTTCTGCTCTGACATCCTTCGTCCATCCCTCATTTTCTGCAGGATGTTTTCACCCCCATGAGAGATGAAGCGGAGGAAAAGAGAGATGAGAACTTGAACTTGGTTGGGTTGGTTGAACTGGGGTTCCCACAGTCCCCTTTCACTATGATACTGAGGACACGGGCAAAAGCCAGTTTTCATGGGTGGCACACCCACCCAGGCACACATTGCTGGTGCCCTCCCCTCTCCCAGGGGCTTCAGCCCAATTCCCACACATGTTGTTCTTCACGGGAAACACGCAGGCAATCTCGGGCGGGACACCTCTGAGCTGCTACAGCCCAGCTGACCTGGCTATTCAACCAAGCAGTTAGTGTTTCTCTGCCCTCCAGTGTCCTGGGTGAACGTCAGACCCCAGGACTGGCACTGAAGAGCAATACAAATACATCACTTAAGAAGTATAAATCATCTATGGGGCGCCTGGGTGGTTCAGGAGGTTAAGTGTACAGCTCTTGGTTTCAACTCAGTAATGATCTCATGGTTTGTGAGTTCGAGCCTCACATGGGGCTCTGTGCTGACCACAGAGCCTGCTTGGGATTTTCTCTCTCTCTCTCTCTCTGTCTCCCCCTTGCCTATTCACTCTCTCTCTCTCTCTCTCTCTCTCTCAAAATAAATAAATGAACTTGAAAAAAAAATTTTTAAGTATAAATCACCCTTATTATTAACTTGTCCAAAAAATTTCTCCCTGCTATTAGTAATCCAAAATTATAAATATTTTGATATAACTGAGAACATATGCACCTAAATTAAATTAATTCAAGACTCTCTTTCTTTTTCTCTCTCCCTCCCTCTCCTCATCTCCCTCTCTCTCTCCCCACACTGTTTGAATCAGAGTTGCGCTACAGAGTTAAGGCTCACAGCAACAACAGGTAGGATCTTGTCTTTAGCCTAAGGGCAACCACATTCCTTGTGTTGCCAGCACCACTGATTAAAAGTGGAACCCCCAGATTAAAGTCAGAAAACACTCTCAGCTATTAAAAACATCAAAATGAGCAATGGAACGTTTAGTCATTGCTTTCTTAAATCAAAATGAATTTGTGTTCTTTTTCTCTCTGATTTCTAAAAAATACATAAATATTTTTATCAGGAAGGACAATGGAAATATGTAGCCAACAGAAATATATATAAAATATAAAATGCAACTTACCAGGCACCATTTATAGTCAGAGAAGTGAAGGTGCCAACCCCCACCCACCACCTATAGCCCATGTTCACTATTTCACAACTGTGTTCTCCAGAACTTGTCTATACTTGCTGATTACATTTTCAGGGGATGGTCCATTTCTTATAGTTTTCACTTCTTGTCATATTGCTTTAAGAAGTCAGTACAATTCTAGTTATACTATTCTCAGATAATGCACAAAATTATTTCCCTCCTTTTCCCAGATTTGTATAAACGACAAATACCTCCAAATACGGAGAAGAAGGGGAAGAAGCAGATTACCTGCCATGGATAGAACTCCAAAGAGACTGAGCTGACATTGACCCTAGAGTATACTTTTTACCCTTCAACCATGTTAGTAATCATGTTTATTGGGATTTGCTCACTCAGGTGCGAGGGGAACATACCACACATCTCAGAGCTTGCAGTTCAGATTCTGAGATTCGCCCAAGGAGAAGAATATAATTTATTTCACTAGTCATCCTGAGTCCTACTGCACAAATGACTTCTCTTTAATTGTGTGAAGCCCCCAAAGGTTTAAAAATAATTTTTATTATTTTTTTTAATTTTAAGAGAGGGGCTCCTGGGTGGCTCAGTCAGGTAAGTGTCCAACTCTTGATTTTGTCTTGGGTCATGATCTCACAGTTCATGAGATTGAGCCCCACATTGGGTTCTGTGTTGACAGTGCTTGGGATTCTCTCTCTCTCTCTCTCTCTTTCTCTCTCTCTCTCTCTCTCTCTCTCTCTGCCTCAGCCTGCTCGGGCTCCTTCTCTTTCTCAAAATGAATAAATAAGCTTTTTAAAAAATTAAGAGAAATCTCACCACCATTGATTTAATTCATTCATTCATCCACAGGTTTCTGGAATACCTATACCAACAGTCACTTGGTGAGAGGTTGAAGATACAATGGTCAACAAGACATTCTCTGCTTCCATGGAGCTTACCATGTATGGGTTCCCTGATCACACAGTTTTGTTTGTTTGTTTGTTTGTTTGTTTGTTTGTTTGTTTGTTTTGAGCGCCTACCACATGTCACACAATGTTCTAAGTGCTAGAACACAACAGAGAACCAGATAGAAAATAAACAATTTTTAAAAATAGCATAATTTCAGGAATTGGTATATCTGATAAAGAAAATAAAGCAGAGGAAGTTAATATACAGTGACGCAGGTGCTGTTTTTAGTAGATTGATCAGAAAAGTGATGTGTGAGCAAAGACCTGCATGATTAAAACAATGAGTCAATCAAACGTCTTGAGGATGACCACCCACCCTAAGCGGACAGAACATAGATCATAAAGTCTAAACAACAGAAAACCATGGACTGTTTCCTTTAAAGCTTGACTACACTTTTAAGCTCATATGAACAATTTCCAACTTTGTTATGTTCAAATTTAAGCCAGCTTGCCATTAGATACATTATACACAGTCAACACTAATACGTGTTTTATACACAAAGTTTGAAGTTTGTGCCACTTCGTGCCTTGTGTTTTTCTCTGCTTGTTTATTTGCTTGCTTAGATTTGTATGTACCTATCACGCCCAAAATCTCTAGGAGAAATGCAAATCATTCAAACATATCAGCAGTCTACGATTCTTTCTTAGAGACAAATCGCCCGGAGTCTTTGTTCTCCTCTGATTTGTATAGTTGCTCTCTAGGCAGGACTCAGTTATCATACTGGGTCTTTCTTTCACCAGTATCCTGAGCATTTTTTTTCTCTTATCTATTGGATTTTCTGATTTCTGATCCATGTCATCCTCTTTCTTAGATTAAGTTTTCATTTTAATGAATAATATCCTCTACTAGCTTTGAAAGGGCACATGAGAGAAAAAGTTTAAGACATTGAGTATCTGAAGATTTCTTTATTTTTTAAAATTTTTCTTTATTTTTGAGAGAGAGAAAGACAGAGCATGAGCAGGGAAGGAGTACAGGGAGATGGAGACACAGAATCTGAAGCAGACTCCAGGCTCTGAGCTGTCAACACAGAGTCTGAGGTGGGGCTCGAACTCGTGAATGGTGCGATCATGACCTGAGCAGAAGTCGGACACTTAATTGAATGGCTAAGTTTGATGTCATTCATATTTAAGAACAAGGCAATGAGAAACTGAATAGAAGTTCAGTGTGCATGGATAGTACTTATCATTTAAAGACATTGCTACAGGATAATCTCTTTAGCAAATTAAGTTTGAGTACTGATCCTCAATGTCTGTAAGTCTTTGGAGAGGGGATAGAGCTTGTAAATTTCCAGAGAGGAATTTTCTTCCATTTTCCTACCCTGGAGAAATAATCCTGGAAGTCACCATCTCTGAGCTAATGGAGGAAAGAAGTTAGGATCTTACCATTCAAAATGTAGAAATTTAAGCCCTATTCCATCACAGGGGTGGCTGTAAGTCCAGAGTCTCTCTACTTGACCTCTCCAGAGAGTAACCTTCTAATCTTCTACTTGAGTAAAGGAGGGACATCCAACAGCTGTGCAAGATTTGGAAGATGGAGTATTAACTACTCTGAATACTGACCCTTCACCTTGTTTTCCTCTCCATCTGTATCTGTCTCCAGTCCTTGAGGCCTCTGGTCTTGAGGCATGAATCCATCGATTTCTAGTTTCAACTCTCAAAGATCTACTGGTTCAAATACCACATACCCATCTGATATCTCTGTTTTAAAGCATAGTTGCAAATGTCTGCTTACTATCTTTATCCCTGGGCATTAACAGTTGTTTTAATTCCACTGGGTTGATAAAACAGTTGGCTTAATCATTTAGATTTGATTTTTGGTGTATTTAACCTATAGTATCTAACTAGAAACTCTCCTGAATTGTTTTTCCCTACAATCCAATTACTTTCCCCAAAGAATGTCTTGTAAGTTGAATTTTCTTCATCTCATCTCATCATTGTGCAAAGTAAGTGAAAATTATGAAAAGAAAAGTGCTAATACTAGAGATAAGGAGCCTAGGTTTTATAAACTTAATACATTAGAGATAAAGATGGAGATCGATAGGCCTACCAGAGCTGTATCTCTTTAAGTTCAATCTGATACTTATTGTATTGAAGTCAGTTGAATATGTGAACAGATAATAAGGTATAAGAATAAACCTAAAGAATTTATTTATTTATTTATTTATTTATTTATTTATTTATTTATAAATGTTTCTTTATTTTGAGAGAGACAGAGCCTGTGCATGAGCAGGGGAGGGGCAGAGAAAGAGTGGGAGGGAAGATCGTAAGCTGGCTCCGAGCTGTCAGCGCAGAGCCTGACATAGGGCTCAAACTCCTGATGAGATCATGACCTGAGCCAAAATCAAGAATCGGACACTTAACCCACTGGGCCACTGAGGCGCCCCAAGGATATGCTTTAAATGCTGAAAATATATTACTAAAAATGGGTGTTTCACAGGTAAAATGTAATTAAGGAATTTACAAGGGAAACCTTTCTATAATAATAAGTCTATCACTAGTCTTCAGGGAATTTGAATTCCAAAAATTCCAGTACCATAGGCACAAAACTATAGAACACTCCAAACAATTTTTAGGTTACCATCTTAAATTTAAGAGCCATAAAGAAATAAATAACTATTCAATTAGAAAGGTAATCAAGTCCTTGGTAATTGCAGAGTTCTCTGATATTTTCTGGTACTGTCTTGACCTATTTACTTTCTTTTTTAACTGTAGTATGACTCTTTTCTATCAAAGCTTGTTCTTATTTTTTCTTAAATTATTATTCATGTTATACCTCACTGAAAGCACAAATCAGTGCTCTATCTCCTGACCTTTTTGAAAACCAGTCGGATGTATATGACAGAAACAGATGGCTGTATGTGCCCAAAGCAAGGAGGACCAGAGGTTACACTCCCTTGTAGTGCAGTGTGTACTAAGGACAGAAGAGTGTGATTTCTTCTTAATTCGAATTTATATCAGTGTATCTAACAAATGTTTTTACAAAAATTTTAAAACCTTTTCTCACACTTTAAACGACTGAATATACTTGTCTATACAACTCTTCTTAAAGCTAGTACTTTGGAAATGTGCATATAAATTAAATAGAAGTAGAAGGTTGTTTGAAGTAAATGGTGACTGGCATTGTGTTTGAGCCATCTGTTTTTCTGTGTCTCACCACAGTTGCTATTTACAAAGCAAACTGCACCTCCTTAACATTTCTCACTCTGAGAACCAGATCCACATTTTTCTCTTATCAGCGGCTTGTCCCCTGCCCTCAACTTAATGTTCAACTAAAGCAACTCAGACTCATTTCACTCATTTAATATGCTTTCCTTCTCTGAGGAAAGAATTTGTGTATTGAGCTGTGCTGAATACAGATTTTATTTAGCTGTGTATAGATGTTTTATATTTATAAACACATGTAATTACAGACTGTCTCCAGCCTATTTGAATTACCTACAAATGGATATAGCATTTGCCTGCATATCACCTTACAGTTTTAAAGTAAGTAATCTCCTATTAACTCAAGTTACCAAAAAGATAGAATCATATATATATATATATATATATATATATATATATATATCAATTTATATCTGTATATAATAAGTCCTAAATTTTAAAAGTATTAATTGAATCTTTTATTCTCATTAGCACCTTGATACTGGGCAAGATTTAAAATGAAAAGAGCTCAACTCCTGTTATCCCAATGGAGGTGATCATTTTCTCTTTTCAGCTGGTTATTGGGTTTTTAATTATCTAAAATCTTAATGTAAACCTTTGACTGTAGTGGCCTACAAAAGTTTCATGTTTAGATTTAGGGATGTTACTCCTGGTCTGTCAAGGGTAGAGTTCTGAGCCAAATGCAACTATGTGGAGGCCTGTAATGTAAATCTTTAGTCATTAATTCCATTATCTCCCCATACCAAAAATAAAATGAAATGAAATGAAAAATGAAAGTCTTTTTATTCTGAGGTAGAATTTACATAGAGAAGAATGTACAAAGCTTAGTTGTATATAGATCAGTGAGTTTTGACATATGTATATACCACTGTAACCCATACCCACATCAAGGTATAGAACATATTTATCTTTCTAGAAAATTTCTCCATGTCTCTTTCCAATAAGAAGCCCTCTTTTACCCCAGAACTAATTGCTTTTCTGACTTCTATCACCAAAATTAGTTTTGCATACTCTTAGCATGAATTTGATGCAAATAAAATTATAAAGTCTATATTCTTTGGTATCTGGCTTGTTTTGATCAATATAACACTTTTGAGAGAAACATACAGCCTAACGTTTGGAAAAAGGGAAGTAAAAACGTACTTTCTTTAAAGATGGTATAATTCTGTATGTAAAAATCTTGAGGCATGAGGTAAAAATGCCTATAACTACTAAAAAATTGAGCAAGTTTAAGGGCTGCAAAGCCACTATATGAAAATGGTTGTGTGGTTTTCTTTAAACCAGTATTTGATTTTACTAAGTAATCTCTTTGCCCAATGTGGGGGGAGAATTCACAACCCCCAAGATCAAGAGTCACATGCTCCACCAATGAGCCAGCCAGGCATTCCCTAAAAATCACTGTGTCTTACTATGCCTTTTGAATAACTTTACAGGTGATTGATTAAGAAATTGTTGCTGGAATGGAAGTATTCTTGAGCAAATACAGGTCCAGAGACACACACAAACATAACTCCAAAACAAACATAATCAATGAAGTGAAAAAAAGACCTAAAATATCCCTAAAACCTAGCAAGCAATCAAGATTTAAAAAAAAGAAAAGAAAAGAAAAGAAACTACTAGGCAATACATATGAGAAAAGCATTAGCTTTTGTGCTCATCATTTGTCCTTCCCTTAGGGAACTTTTTATTTGTATAAATCCTTATTTCTCTAGGAATACAGTTTTTAAAAATCTTGTTGCAAAGTATCTTGTAAAGTACAACCAACTGGAAATGGGACTTTGTGCTTCTGTTATATATGAAAACATTTAGGGATGCCGGGCTGGCTCAGTCAGAAGAGCGCGAGACTCTTAATCTCAGGGTCATGAGTTCGAGCCCCATGTTGGGTGTGGAGATTGTTTAAATAAATAAAAAACTTTTTTGAATTTTTAAAAAATAAATAAATGAAAACATTTAAATTGCCTTAACAAAACCTGAGCTACCTCTGCATACTCTGTGAGTGTATGTGTGTGCACGTACACACATGTTCTATGTCTTTAGAAAGCATTAACGCTTACAAAGAATAGCTGGCCAAATAAAAGAAGGGCAGGCTTTAAATAGATGTAATCAATTAAGTAAAGTTTAAAGGCTGGTTGGAGACCGTTGTACCAAACAAGGTTACCAGACAATTTGCTCATCTACACCTAAGTGAATGAAAGTAAAAGATGATTGCAAACATGTTTATTTTGAGATTTCCATAGTCTAGACACTGTGCTAAGGACTTCACATTCCTTACCTCATTAAACTCCACAAAAAGTGAAGCAGGTAATATTTTCCCCATTTTATAGATGAGAAATCAAGGTTTAGAGTTTAGGTAACTTCCCCAAGGTTACACAATAAGTTAAGAAACCAAGATTCAAACCAAGAGCTCACATCCATGCCCTGACACCCCTTTGCTTTCTCCTATATGTAAGCCAATATTCTCTACTTCTTTTCTGATCATCCCCTAAGTGCAAGGATAAATTGTTATATATAAGAAAATTTCTTAAGTATCTTAATTGCAATTAAATACTCCAACCATGTAAGAGCAGTGTGAGGTAGAAACTAAATTTTCTTTAAAAATGTATACATGCAGAACACTACAGAGCAGGTATAATTACGGTCTTTCAAAAAAAAATGACAGATAATGAAATTGAGACTTAGAGATGTTAAATAATAAGTCGAGAGGCATATTGTTTAAGTGGTAGAGCTGGGATTTGAATTTGGGTAGTGTAATTTTGACTATGAAATGGATAGGTGTATGTGGTGCTGATTGGATGGGTATGTAAGTTGCCGCATGGGGAGATTAAGCCTTTCCTAGAAAATGGGTGCCGGGCAGAAAACCCCACTCATCAGCCAGGTAACTTGAACCCCAGCAGATTTATTGCTTGTGCTGGCTTCTCTCAGCAGAGGGCTCCTCCTTGCCATTTGGGTCAGATTAAAATGTTCTCATGCGTTTTCAAAGTTCTTTGACAGGCTCCATTGACCTCCTTTCCTGAAACCCAAGTCCTGAGCTGGCCTCACCAATCAACACCGGCAAATCTGGTCCGGTGGCTCCTTGAACCTGCCATCCAGCTACCCAGTCATCTTACCTGAATGCATTTCTCCAAACCAGCCAGCACCACCCATCACCCAATCTGCTCATTTAAAGCAACATGACATCAGAAGATTGGGCAGCATCATAGTTAGGGAAAGGAGGGGAGTGGCCTTCAGGAGGCTTTGTAGTAGCACTGGAACCGCTCCCTCTGGGCCAGCATCATAGGCCTGGCAGCAGACATGACGGTGAGAACCCAGAGAGAGAGGAGGCTAATGCTGGCCACCACTCTGCGAAGAAAGCTGGGATTGTGAGACTGAGGGAACCTGGGAATAACTGAGACAGTAATGGGTTCTAGGGAGCTGAAGTTCTGCAATTTCAGGTTGAGGTGAAGACAATGAAATATTCTGAGACTGATGTGGCCCCCGAATCATAGGTCTGTTTTAGGATGCAGTATTTTACCAATGTTACAAAATCCTCCTGCAGAAGTCCAGATTCATTGTTCTCAGCATCTTCAAGCCCAGAGTGGCCACTTACAGGGCAACTCACATGTTACATGTTACATAGAGACTTATACCATGCAGCCCATGGTCAGGGGAAGAATTTGAAACACACAGAAATTTCCTCTCTAGCAAAAAGGCTACGAACTGGCAGACTGCCTAGGGTGCTAGTTAGTCCAGGCTCTTCTCTGAGAACTTCTTGGTGTATTAGCAAAGGACTCGTGTCTCTATCCCTGATTACCACTGACTGCAATGAGGACCAGACTTCCCTTGGAGCAGCAGGATGAGGCCGAAGGGAGTACCCCATGGGACCATTGATTCCCTCATCATTATGGATCAAGGCAGTTGTTAACTATGACAGCCAAAGACCCATTAGTGATAATGCAGTCAAAATGGAAACTCAAAATGGCTCAAGTCTAAGACAAGAGCAGAATCTGTGAATTAAGAGATTGAGTCATCCTTTCTAAGCCTAGGAAAAATATATCAATTTATAGATTGTCACCTCAGTACTTGAGAGGAAGTTCAGAGAAACAGAAAAAGGAGAGATATGCAGAAGTTGAAATCGGCTTACCTTCTGCTTAGTCATTAATAATAATAATAATAATAGTAAATACTTAGGCAATATTACCATGAGTCAGGCCCTGCTCTAAGCATTTTACATATAGAAAATCATTTCATCAGACCACTATGTGACCACATCACTAATATGCCCAATGTGGGGCTGCCCGTTTCTTAAAGTTTCTCCTTGATTTCTGTCCCTTATAGGTGACCTGGGCTCCTGTGCTATAAAGAATAGCTTAGTCATTAACCTATAGTGAATGCTTGAAAATCTAACATGAGCCACTAGATAAAGATATTGTCTTTGGTTAAACACAAATCCATCTATAATGGGATAACCCTTTATATTAAAAAAAGAAAAGTTGTGTCAAATATCATCTATGGGTTAAGCACTATCATAAACATTATTTCATTAATCCTCAAGGCAGGTAGTATTTGGTGGAAACTGAATTTAAGAGAGCACAAGAAACTCACTCAAGTTCTCGCAGTTTAACTCACTCAAGTTCTCGCAGTTAAAAAGTGGTGGGGCCAGGATGTGAGCCCAGCTTCAAACTCTACACCCAACATATTCTTACTACTGTACCTTACAACTTTAGCCTATGTTAGCATATTTTCATTTATTATTACTTCATTATGCGCTTTCAATAAATGATGGATTTTTCAACATAACCACAATATGATTGTCATATACAACAAAATTAAAAATAATTCACAATAAAATAAATAAATAAATAAATAAATAAATAAATAAATAAATAAATAAA